>NC_043006.1:20908593-20928593 GCF_006345805.1 Octopus sinensis | reverse complement strand
TATTCTTATATTTTTGTAATAACCATATTTATTTCTTTACTACCCACAAGGGGCTAAACACAGAGAGGACAAACAAGGACAGACAAACGGATTAAGTCGATTATAACGACCCTAGTTTGATATTAATTTTTAGTTTCTTAAATTTTGAATTTTATTTCCCCATTTCAAAGAGAATCGTAAACAAATACTGATCTCTGTGTATGTGTGTGTGTATGTCTGTGTGCGTGTGTGTTGTGTGTGGTGTGTGTGTGTGTGCATAGCAGTTTGCCCAAAGAGACCGATAGAATAAGTACTAGGCTTTGAAAAAAACAGTCCTGGGGTCGATGTGTTCGACTTAAGTCCTTCAAGGCGGTGCTCCAGCATGCCCGCAGTCAAATGATTAAGACAAGTAATATAATAAAATAATTCTAATGTGTGTGTGTGTGTGTGTGTGTGGTGTGGTGTGTGTGTGTGTGTGTGTGTGTGTGTGTGTGTGTATGCGTGTGTGTGTGCGTGTGTGTGCGTGTGTTCCAGCTATATTGTCATCGAACTTCTTACTAATATACGCCAAGTAAGCCGCTTTAATTCTGTCTTTATAAAATCTTTCTAAAGTGAAATATTAGTACCATAACCTAAATTTTCCACGTCAAGTGCAACTAAAAGAATCGGTGGGAGTGTGACGTATCAAAGAAACTTGCTTTTAACCCAGATTCTTACGTTTGTGTCTAGCAACTCAGCTAAGTATCAATTAACACTAAATAAAAGTGCATGAACGGGAATAGCTAACAAGTGAGTCCCTATCTGCTCGTCTCACTTGCAAGAAACATCAGTCAAATATCCCTCAAATTAGAACCTGCCGTCTGAAAGGGTAAAAAAAAAAATCATAGGATACATTGGCTGATGTGATCTTAGAAACACAATTTCTCCAATAAAAGTTTTCACATATTAGAAAACCTTAAGGCGGCGAGCTGGCAGAATCGTTAGCACGCCGGGCGAAATGCTTAGCAGTATTTCGTCTGCCGTTACGTTCTGAGTTCAAATTCCGCCGAGGTCGACTTTGCCTTTCATCCTTTCGGGGTCGATTACATAAGTACCAGTTACACACTAGCGTCGATGTGATCGACTTAATTCGTTTGTCTGTCCTTGTTTGTCCTCTCTGTGTTTAGCCCCTTGTGGGTAGTAAAGAAATAGGTATTTTGTATGCCGCTACGTTCTGTGTTCAAATTCCGCCGAGATCGACTTTGCCTTTCATCCTTTCGGGGTCATTTAAATAAGTACCAGTTATGCACTGGGGTCGATGTGATCGACTTAATCCGTTTGTCTGTCCTTATTTGTCCTCTCTGTTTAGCCCCTTGTGGGTAGTAAAGAAATTGAAAAGGCGGCGAGCTGGCAGAAACGTTAGCACGTCGGGCGAAATGCTTAGCAGTATTTTGTCTGCCGTTACGTTCTGAGTTCAAATTCCGCCGAGGTCGACTTTACCTTTCATCCTTTCGGGGTCGATAAATTAAGTACCAGTTATGCACTGGGGTCGATGTAATCGACTTAATCCGTTTGTCTGTCCTTGTTTGTCCCTTCTGTTTGTAGCCCCTTGTAAAGACATAAGAATTGTTAGCGTGTTAGCATTTCTTTCGGCTCTTTACGTTCTGAATTAAAATTCTGTCGAGGTTAGCTTGGCCTTTCATCCTTTCAGAGTCGATAAAATAAAGTACCCCACCCTTAAAATTGCTGACCATGTGCTAAAATCTGGAGGAATCATTCGCCTTAAGGCGATAACTTAGTAGAATCACTAAAGCGTCGGAAATGTTAAAAGAAAAACAACTTCGCAGCACTCACCCTGTTTCTTTAGCTTCTCGGTTTAATTCTCACACAAGTGACCATTACTTTTACGATTTCGGCGTCGATAAAATAAATTACCAATCAAGTACTGGGTCCGATGAGATCGATTAACCCTTCCTCTCAAAACTGTTGGCCCTGTGCCTAATTCAGAAACAAGCTTTAGAATCTCTTTGCTTATAAGTTTGCCCAAACACGGCTGACTAGGGTTAAACATTAACAAAAACGTCAGCTACAACACTATTGACGTGTTGTTGATTGGCAGTCGTAAGGGCAACAGTTTGCATGGGTCGTGGTATTTGCGTTAAAATTCGGCGCTCTGAGTTCAAATTCCTTCGAGGTGAGCTTTATCCTTCATCCTTTCGTGTTCAATGAAAACAGAAAAAAGTACCAGTATAGCACGGTAGATTGGTACTTTTTGTTAGACGGTTGAACCAAATGCCTTACAGTATTTGCTCCGGTTCTTTGGCATGTATAGATGGTAGACTGAGTCTGTCACTCAGCAGGTACCTTCGGTATTTATAACGAAATCCAGTCCACTGGAAACATTCGATCTAGGTTTCCTGATTATTTACTACCAACTACCCTGACTCCTGTCTCGGGTAGCTCTGTAAAGAGTCATGAGCAATCCATTCTCTACTAATTGAAAGATTAAAAAACAAAAAATAGTTGGTTGATTACTTCCACCACCGAAACGATAAAGAGTAAGTAAATAAAAGTAGGCCCCCAGGCCGTTACTGTTTTGTGTCCATGGACTCATAGGGCTGTTTACTCAGTTTCTGGAGAGCATAGCTGACCGAGATTACAACATTGCTTCCAAAGAGGACGTCAGTCCGTCGCAGGGTTATTCATTTACAGCGGAGTGGACTGGAGCAGTGTGCAATGAAATATTTCGCTCAAGATCGATATTTCGCACCGTTCGATCCTGAAATCAAAACCAAGATTGCAAGATCGTTATTACAACATCCTAACCAGTGGGTTACGCGCCTTCACTGCTAAACAATAAACGAGAACAAAAATGAACTGATTTCAATTTTTCACTGCATTTCAACACGCCTGACTTCACGATCTGCCATCTCATTCATCACAAGACAAACAATACGCAAATTACCTGAAAACTAATTAGTCGTCCGAAATGATATCATCAAGCGAAAGTTGAGATAATTGTTCTTATCTATTGATTGACCAACCCCGATTATACAGGCACCGAAAGGTGATTGTCATTTATCTCTTAATATTCGTCCAAAGTGAACAATCTTAGATATTCTGGTGACAAAGTACCTTTTGTTTGTGTGAGTCAGCAAATGTTTGGTGATGATAAACATCACTATTACTCATTCTCTATAAAAGTTCAGCCATAACTGAAATACAACTGTATATGTGGACAACTAAACAACTATATATATATATATATGTATATATATATATATATATATATATATGTATATATATATATATATATAATACCAATTAAGGACTGAACACGAAAAGTGGACAGTCAACATGCTAGATATAGACGTCAAATCGCCATTCTCCACAAAAGATTTGAGAACATAATCTTTTGTGGAGAATGTCGATTTGACGTCTATATCTAGCATGTTGACTGTCCACTTTTCGTGTTCAATCCTTAATTGGTATATATAAATATTTTAATCTTCGGATTCTTTTTTAATATGCTAGACCACTGGTTTTAATTGATAAATATCAATTTCTACCCTTAATTATTTTATATATATATATATATATATATATATATATTATATATATATATATATATATATATATACACGTGTGCGTGCGTGTGTGCGTGTATGTATGTGTGTGTGTATATATATGTATGTATACACACGCACACGAACAAATGTAACTTAAGTACTTCTCATGCACACATATGGAACATATATAGATCTAAGTGGTTCTTGAACACGGGTAAAATGGTAATGTGTATACTTGTGTCAAAAATTGCGATAAAGCATAATCTAAGACGATTATAATATTATGATATATATATATATATATATAAGGCGAGCTGGCAGAAAACGTTAGCACGCTGGGGGGAGATGCTTAGCAGTATTTCATCTGCCATTACTTTCTGAGTTCAAATTTCGCCGAGGTCGACTTTACCTTTCAGGGTCGATAAATTAAGTACCAGTTGCGTCTTGGGATCGGTCTAATCGACTGGCCACCTCCCCAAAAGTTTTGGGTTTTGTGACTAGAATAGAAAAGAATATTATATATATAAAGAAATGTTTTTTGTAGTAATACAGTATAGTATAATTTAAAATGTGTGGAGGCACATGGCCTAGTGGTTAGAGCAGCCGACTCGCGGTCAAGGGATCACGGGTTAGAATCTCAGACCGGGCGATGTGAGTGTTTATGAGCGAAACACCTAAGCTCCACGCGACTCCGACAGAAGGTAATGGCGAACTTCTGCTGACTCTTTTGTCACAACTTTCTCTCACTCTTTCCTCCTGCATCTTGCAGCTCACCTGCGACGGACCGGCGTCCCGTCCAGGTGGGGAACCTATACGCCAAGAAAACCGGGAAACCGGTCCTTATGAACCAGGCGTGGCTCGCGAAGGAACAAACAATAATTTAAAATAATATAACGTAATGCAACGGCACTTTCAAGAGAAATATGTTGGACAGCTGAGAATGAAAGTGAAGTGTGTGAGAAAAATAAAGGCAGAAGGGGACTTAGGAACAGGCAAAAGCAAAAAAAGATGAAAGAGAAGAAAGAAAGCAAAATGTGCTGTTGTGCCCAGAGTCGGTGCCGGGATATTCAGCGTCCTAGCCCAGCGCTACAATTAGCGCATCTTTATCCCAGTTCTACACTGCGTCTCCTACACTCAGCCCCTGAAATGCGTTCCCCCCCCCCCCCCCCCCACCCCCAGCTTACAATGTGACGATGACGATGACGTTAGTAGCGACGGTGACTGTGGTGGAGGTAGGTGGGGGGGGAAGCACTCCGTCGGTTACGACGACGAGGGTTCCGGTTGATCCGAATCAACGGAACAGCCTGCTCGGGAAATAACGTGTAAGTGGCTGAGCACTCTCCACAGACACGTGTACCCTTAACGTAGTTCTCGGGGATTTCAGCGTGACACAGAGAGTGACAAGGCCGGCCCCTTGAAATCACAGGTACAACAGAAACAGGAAGTAAGAGTGAGAGAAAGTTGTGGTGAAAGAGTACAGCAGGGATCACCACCATCCCCTGCCGGAGCCTCGTGGAGCTTTTAGGTGTTTTCGCTCAATAAACACTCACAACGCCCGGTCTGGGAATCGAAACCGCAATCCTGTGACCGCGAGTCCGCTGCCCTAACCACTGGGCCATTGCGCCTCCACGGTGGAGGCAGTAACGCCAACGACGACGACGACCACCACCACCACCACGATGATAGTGGTATTCAATATTCACTTTCACATATTTCATTTATTTTCTGTTTCCCCCTCATCCCGTATACTAAATAATTTAGACCAATATATCGATCCTAAAAACTCGCATTTATCTGTATCTTTGCATTCCGCCAACGTTTTCTCTCTAAAACAATTCTTCAAATTAACCATTAACTTTGGTAACTAAGTCCAGTCGCATCGATCCACCAGTCTAAAAATAAAAAAAAAAGATTAAAAAATAGACAAAATACATTCGAAGCATATGCATCTTCCAGTAGATTTCAGATAAAGAAAAATATTGTAGGAAAATAGATTTTTACCATCAAGTTGTTCTGTGTACACTTGATACGTGTGTTTGCTGATAGTATGGTAATATCGTCTCAAGAAGAACGCATTCAGAGTATATTATATAAATATATATATGGCATTTTGTTAGCAATGGTTGTAAATGTAAAAGATTGAGTCTATAACTTATCAATGGTATATTTATATCTATATTCTTTACGTTTGTCATCCTTAATGCTCGTATCATAATGGAGTTTGCAAATCCAGCCAGCCAGCCAGCCAGCCATTCTACCTAATGTTTTCCTACTATCGTAAGGCCTTTACACTTTGAGAGTTTCTAAATCTTTTCCAGAAATAAAGCATTTTTTTTTTCTCCATCAGAATGGATTTATATGTCGATGAAAGAATGAATTGGCATTCTTTTCTTCAATGAAAACATCTGTGCTTTCTGCTTTAATTTCTCACAATAATAAAGCAGGACTTAATGTCCACATCATTTCCAAATACAATTTGTCATAGTTTCAGAAATATTAGTTTTAAAATTTGGCACCAGGCCTGCAAGTTCGGAGAAAGGAATAAATCGATTACATCGGTCCCAGTACTCAAATGATACTTACTTTATCGACCAGCAATTCCGAGGTGGAGGTAGGTTAAGTCGGTTACATCGTTCCCGAAAGGATGAAAAGTAAAGTCAACCTCGGCGGAATGTGAATTCAAAACATAAAGGCGGGCGAAATGCTGCTAAGCTTTTTGCCCGGCGTACTAACGATTCTGCCAGCTTTCTGCCCTAATGGATGCAATACGACATGGTTTGATCAGTGCTGTTAGGTTCTGCTCTTTGCTCTTTATAGTTCTTTCTCACCATTCCACAAATGAAGTTATCGCTACTGGTCTTTATTTTATTTTATTTGTTTCCTTATGTTTCTATTTTGATTTACAAATGTCCTACTGTCCCTAGTGTAACTTTAAACTGTGCCTCGAATGAAGCCCTCGTCCGAGAGTACCATGGTTGGATTTAAAGAGTCTGGAACCATCTCTAAGCCACTATTTCCCCCAGGTCTGCACCGATTCGGTGTAGCTGCACCAGTCAGGGGTCTGTCTATGGGTTTAATAACACGTAACCGTCTGAGCCAGGGTACGTTGTAATCAAAGGATGCAGCATGAGGGGTGCAGAATATTTCGGGCAAATTAACTTATTCATCTTGCATCATTCAATCGGGACACCTGGCGTGGAAGATTTACATTGGTCTTGGCAACTCGCTCGACAGGATAATTGCTGGCTGAACCGTTAGCACGCCGGGTGAAATGCGTAGCCGTATTTCGTCTGCCGTTACGTTCTGAGTTCAAATTCCGCCGAGGTCGACTTTACCTTTCATCCTTTCGGGGTTGGTAAACTAAGTACCAGTTACGCACTGGGGTCGATGTAATCGACTTAATCCATTTGTCTGTCCTTGTTTGTCCCCTCTATGTTTAGCCCCTTGTGGGTAGTAAAGAAATAAGGATAATTGCTTCAGTTCAGTCTCTCTGGATGTTGACCACGAAGAGGTTTGTTCGATAAATATTCCAGTCGCTATGTCTTGCTGACATTTATTTGTTTCCCTATACATTAGGTTTATGGAATAAATAACTTTCAATGTTTCCACTATACATATATTTGTTCGTTCTCCTTACTATAAGCGTATTCGATAGTGTGTGTGTGTCTGTGTCTGTTTTGTGTCTGTGTGTGTGAACGCATGCAGCCTAAAGGTTGAGGTGTTTATTTCATGTTAAGTTCGTGAGTTTGTTTTACTGAAACAGACGGTGGGTTATGTCTTTGAGTAAGAAGCTTCATTTCCCGTTGCTCCAACCTAGTCAGCTGAAAATTGATACCGCCTAGGTGCTGTTGCAGCTCTCGCTCGCTCTCTCTCTATCTCTATCTCTCTCTGTATATATATATATATAATATATATATATATATATATAATATATATATTATATATAATATATATATTATATATATATATATATATTTATATATACGCTACATATGTGGGAAATTCTGTCTGTGGGCGTACTTGTGGAGTTGTTCGCTAACTCCTCCTACATAGTTTTATTGATTTTGATGAAACTTGACACGTGAGTAGGACTCATGTCTGAAAACCCCATGGCATACTCAGATTGTTGAAAAAAATAGATAATAGGGATCCTTATATATATATCTAATATATTTCATTTTAAAAACCAAGGCAAATAACCCATTCGCCCCTGTATGGGATACTTATATATAGCCAAGGGAAATAACCCATTCATTTTCGTAAATTTTTTGGTAAAAAGGAAATTGAGTATGCTTATTTCTTAGTATTTTCGCAATTTATCCAGTACAACACTTAAACAAGTAAATAGTATTTTCCTAAACAATACATCCACTTATTTCGGTTAGTAACTTATTCGCGAATATACCACCACTGAGGGTAATATTGTCTGGGAACGCACAAAAGCCCCTTTCAGAGTTATTTACTTTGAATTGTTATTATCTCATATCTGATTAGCCTGTTATTACGTAACATGTTTCACGATGATTTTAGTATACATACCTTATTAGTATCTCCTCCTATGTTCTGTATACTCTAAGACCGCATTAAAGCCCTTTTCGGGGCTACTTTATTTGAATTCTTACTATTGGGTAACTAATTTCATGTTATTACGCAACTGACTTCGCAATTTCGGTATTCATATCTTATTGAGAATTCCTAAAAACAAGATCCTGTGTAAGACAGTTCGGTATTCTCTGGAAATGCACAAAAACCGCTTTAAGGGCTACAAACTTTGTATTATTGTTATTGGATAAGCGAAACAATTATGAGAACGAGACCAAGGGATAAGCTCATCTATCCCGGGGATTACTAGTACGTCAGCTAATGTGTGTGTGTGTGTGTGTGTATTTGTGTGTGTGTGTGTGTGTGTGTGTAAAAGAAGGGTGCAATAATTGTGAAAGATCACAATTATAACAGAGAGGGTTACAAACCCTAACATGCCCAGAAATAGCAGTCAAAATCACCATAATCACTATAATCACTCATATCTCCTCAACTATATATATATATAATATAATATAATATGTGGAGGCGCAATGGCCCAGTGGTTAGGGCAGCGGACTCGCGGTTGTAGGATCGCGGTTTCGATCCCCAGACCGGGCGTTGTGAGTGTCTATTGAGCGGAAACACCTAAAGCTCCACGAGGCTCCGGCAGGGGGTGGTGGCGATCCCTGCTGTACTCTTTCGCCACAACTTTCTCTCTTTCTTCTGTTGGCCTGCTCGCTTAGCCAGCGGGGTGGCGTCATTTGAAGGCTAAAAAACAATGCGAAGCGCATTGTGACCAGCGATGTGTAGCAACATCTGATAGCCTGGTCGGTCACGGTGATCACGGTGATAATATAATATAATATATATATATGTGTATATATATATATATATATATATATATATTATATATATACACACACACACACGCATATGTATATACACACACACACGTATACATATATACCTACATACATATGTATGTATGTATGTATTATAGTATCGACCTGACTGTCGAATCTGGTTATACTGTATATCACTGATCAAAATGTGTTTCCTCGCATTGGTATACTTTTCAAATGATGCTACCTCGCTGACCATTCAGCTGTAATATACCAAATAACCTGATGCTGGAGAGTCAAAAAGGAATGTCTACGTCTTCTCGCGGCTACACAGGCACATAAAAACAATTAGTGGCGGCTTAACTTTCCACAAATGCATGTGTGTGTGTGCGTGTGTGTGTGTGTGCGCGTGTGTGTGTGTTTGTGTGTGTGTGTGTGTGTGCGTGTTTGTGCTTCTTGCATTTTTTTAATTATGGTATAGTCATGAGAAAAGAGCAATGACCTTGACTTTTGTAGGTAGTGTTCATTACTTAGGAGATCGATACAGTTGATGTATTGATTTAATATCTGTAAAGAAGAGAATTAGATATGAGTGTTCGATAAAATCATTTGCTGTGAGTAGTTGCAGGCCTTGCTCTTTGTGTGTTGGATGTTGTCAAGTAAACATCTGTAAATCGATATAGCAGGATGTACACGTTGACTGTAGTAAAGGGCCATATACAGTTCCTTCCCTAGTCATAGAGATCCACAAGACGGGTTTCCCGGTTTCCAGGGCATATATATTCTCCAGTGGAGGCGCAATGGCCCAGTGGTTAGGGCAGCGGACTCGCGGTCATAGGATCGCGGTTTCGATTTCCGACCGGGCGTTGTGAGTGTTTATTGAGATAAAAACACCTAAAGCTCCACGAGGCTCCGGCAGGGGATGGTGGTGATCCCTGCTGTACTCTTTCACCACAACTTTCTCTCACTCTTACTTCCTGTTTCTGTTGTACCTGTATTTCAAAGGGCCGGCCTTGTCACTCTCTGTGTCACGCTGAATATCCCCGAGAACTACGTTAAGGGTGCACGTGTCTGTGGAGTGCTCAGCCACTTACACGTTAATTTCACGAGCAGGCTGTTCCGTTGATCCGGATCAACCGGAACCCTCGTCGTCGTAACCGACGGAGTGCTTCCAAAAAAAAAATATTCTCCACCTGGACGGGACACCGGTCCGCCGCAGGATTATTCATTTTTGCCAGCTGAGTGGATTGGAGCAACGTGAAATGAAGTGTTTTGCTCAAGAAGAAAATGCTTTTCCCGGTCGAGGAATCGAAATCACAATCTTACGATCATGAATCCAACACCCTAACCACTAAGCCACGCGCCTACACTGATAACTTTAGCATGTAGCATATTTTTTCTGTTATACAAGTGGAATTTTTTCAGACCTGTGTCGTCTGTTGATGCACTCATTTCTGCCTCTTCCCAACATTTCTTCTCTGCTTTACTCATTGATGATAACCGTAAAGTCTTTCGCAAAAGCCACTACTTTCTTTAGTTGTGATGTTCGGTCCGGTTGTGTTTGTAATAGTCTTGTTTGTAGTGATCCTATACAACAGCGCATACACGAAGTCCGGAAGAGGGAATTTTGCTATCGTGGAATTAGTTGATTGGCTAGGAAAAAGCGAGCCTTAGCAAAGAGGCAAGGGAGCGTAAAACGTTGACCATTAGCGTCCAGCAGAGACAGCAGAAGGCTTTTGATAGAAGCAGACGTTTAATTCGCTCTCTCTCCGGTTTTGATAGCAGCAGTCTTTTAGCCGAAGACTTTTAACCTGAATTGTTGCAGACCACATCATCTTCTTTCTCCGGACGCCATTTTTTGACCCGTTCTGTTTTTAGCGGCTGAACATTGTAAAATCTTACAAGCGATTAACTTTCAGCCTTGCACGTGTGTGTATATGTGTGTTTGTGTCTGTGTGTGTGTATATATGTGTGTCTGTGTGTGTGTATATGTGTGTGTGTGTCTGTGTGTGTGCGAACGCATTTATTTATGTGCATGTTAGATATGCATATACAAATGAGGCGGCAATGATGTAATCTCTAGAGAGTAAAACAACAAACATTATGAATCACTGTTGATAGAGAAACTTATCTGCAGGTGGCAGCTTCTTTTTCTGTCAACTCTGTCACAGACCGACCAAAGTGCCAGACACTGATTTCTTGATAAACCTGGTCAAGTGGAGTGACCTGGTTTCGTTTAAGACATCAGATATACCACTTATTTCTCACCGTTATAAGACAATAAAGTATATCTATTTTTTACGTCTGCGTTTTTGTGTTTCTTTGACTGGTAGAATCTGGATTATTAAAAGCAACGGAAAGTGATTGCACCAACTGCACCCAAAAAGTGCAGAGAAGATATTCACTCCCGTTACAGTCTTGTAACAGGATCTGGAATCAGTATCACTGAAGGGGTGTCCGATCCGATCCCGTCACATTCAATTTAGTTAAATATAACAGACGAAGTCAGGTTATCTGGGAAAAGACAGCAAATGTTGTTTATTTCTCGTGATGGTGTACGTATTTCTGAGGGGGAAACGACAGCCGAATCTTTGTACTGCTTCTTGTTGGTTGATTGAAGTGATTCGATGTGGTCCGTTGCTAAGCCGGTGTAGAGTTCTCAGAGACTACCAAATGCACGTCTGTTCACGAGGGCTGAAAGGGCCAGAGAGAGTGAGTGAGTGGTCTGTGTTCTAGGGGTCAGTTTCCCGCACATGCGCATGGGGAAGACTTCCGGTGGACACCCGGAAGTAGTCCCATTCTGCGCATGCGCACTGAACCTTACACAGCAGCAGCATCACTACAGTCCTCTTGTCGTTTCCTTACATTGCCTATTGAGTGGTTCCAGATCTCTAAACAGAATTTATGAAACTGCCATTAATAATTTATTTTAATATCCGTGCTGTTACCGTCTTCGTTTATCGTGATGCTGTCTAAGAAGTCTAAGAAGGTGCAGCAGTGGCTGTGTGGTAAGTAGCTTGCTAACCAACCACATGGTTCCGGGTTCAGTCCCACTGCGTGGCATCTTGGGCAAGTGGCTTCTGCTATAGCCCCGGGCCCGACCATGCCTTGTGAGTGGATTTGGTAGACGGAAACTGAAAGAAGCCTGTCGTATATATGTATATATATATGTATGTGTGTGTGTGTGTGTTTGTGTTTGTCCCCCTAGCATTGCTTGACCACCGATGCTGGTATGTTTACGTCCCCGTAACTTAGCGGTTCGGCAAAAGAGACCGATAGAATAAGTAGTAGGCTTACAAAGAATAAGTCCCGGGGTCGATTTGCTCGACTAAAGGTGGTGCTCCAGCATGGCCGCAGTCAAATGACTGAAACAAGTAAAAGAGTAAAAGAGTAAAAGAGTATGTCCGAACGAAGACTTCAGAACGAATACATTCGTCCTTTATCTCTTAGTTCCAGCAACATTGGTCACTGGTATCATAATTCATCAGAGCTCTTCAATTAGTCTGTTGTTGGGAGGTGTGTGTGTGTATATGTGTGTTTGTGTCTGTGTGTGTGTATATATATGTGTGTCTGTGTGTGTGTATATGTGTGTGTGTGTGTCTGTGTGTGTGCGAACGCATTTATTTATGTGCATGTTAGATATGCATATACAAATGAGGCGGCAATGATGTAATCTCTAGAGAGTAAAACAACAAACATTATGAATCACTGTTGATAGAGAAACTTATCTGCAGGTGGCAGCTTCTTTTTCTGTCAACTCTGTCACAGACCGACCAAAGTGCCAGACACTGATTTCTTGATAAACCTGGTCAAGTGGAGTGACCTGGTTTCGTTTAAGACATCTGAAACGAGATAAGAATGCCTCACGACAAAAAAAAAACAGAGAAAAAAGAAAATGAGGAAAATAAACAAGAGAGGTGTATTTAGGCGTCAGAAAGGAGGGAAAAGAAAAAGCAAATAGGCGAAGCACACACACACACACACACACACACATATATAATATTGAGGGCATTACTATACATAAATGCCTCACTCTACAAGGGACTCTTAAAGTCAAAACTACCATTATATTCTATACATATATATATATATATATATATATATATATATATATATGCATATATTCTTTTACTTGTTATTGTCCTTTTGACTGCGGCCATGCTGTCCAACGAACGAGAATGTGAAACTCCGAGTAACAGCTTTTATTATATTTCTGCTGCTTTTAAATAAACTATATATATATATAGGCATATATGTTATGCATATATGGGTACAGGATGTCACAAGCAGTCAACAACATGAAATACGAAAACAAATAAGCTGAATACGCAAGCAACGAGAAAAACAAACGGAAAACATGACAAGTAACACAAAGAACGACCCTTCATCAGTTATCAGCAACCATTCTACTCTTCTTTTCGAGCATTGAACGACAATATGGGTCTTCGAAGGCCGTTGGTCCCGCAAGAACCAAAATAGAATTTGGGATTTATGGAGGGTCGAAGTTGGTAACAAAATCAGGTCAGTGGAGACATACAGGGAAACCAAACGAAAACAAGCATGGAGGGTCGTTAGACCAGATACACACACACATACATACACACACACACACACACAACACACACACACACACACACACCACACACATATATATATATATAATATATATATATATATATATATTATATATATATATATATATGGCCTGCTCGCTTAGCCAGCGGGGTGGCGTCGTTCGAAGGCTAAAACAATGCAAAACGCATTGTGACCAACGATGTGTAGCAACATCTGATGATCTGGTCGGTCACGTGATCACGTGATCTATATATAGATATATAGAGATATATATATATATATATATATATACATATATATATATATATATATCAGATATTGTCCTGATATGACTAAACTACAACATCCGGTAAGGTATCCTGGGGCTTTGGTTTCAAGGTTTGAAGAGTGTGGAATCACCTCTTAGCCACTATTGTTCCCAGGTCTACTCTGGCCCGGAGCGGTACCACTTGTAATGGTCCTAGCTATGGGTTAACTAGCAAACTCCACTGCGACTAGGGTGGAGGTGGTAGAATGCAGTCGCCGTATTTCTTGCGTGGCGTAAGAGGCGTCTAAAAGGGTTGGGAACGAAGGAATTGGGAATCCTCTCCTAGTAATTTCATTTTCCTAAAAACAAGAAGACAAGGAGGTGGGAGAAGGTTAGCACCTAATCTCACCCTAATACTAGGGTCATGGAATGTGTGTGGGTGTAGTAAAAGTGAGGTAAAGAGGAGGGAGATAGCAGATGATGAGAAGGATGGATGGGATGTGCTGGCGTTGAGCGAGTCTAAGATGAAAGGTAAGGGAGAGTACCAGTTTGGTGATGTGACTAGACGAGTGTTGGGAGTGAGATGGGGAGGGCTCGTGAGGGAGTGGCATTGCTGGTAGGGTGAATGTATGAAGGAGAGTGTGGTGGAGTGGAGGGAAGTGTCTTCAAGGTTAATGTGAGGTGTGGAGGAGAGATGTGGATGTTTTTTAGTGCATATGGTTCAGGGAGTGAAAGGAGTGGGGAAAAAAGTAGAGGAGTTCTGGAGGGACGGGACATAGTGCGTGGATAGAGTGGGGGGGGAAAGGGGTTATGCGCAGGAGTGGCTGTGGGGTAAGTAGCTTGCTAACCAACCACATGGTTCCGGGTTCAGTCCCACTGCGTGGCACCTTGGGCAAGAGTCTTCTACTGTAGCCTCGGGCCGACCAATGCCTTGTGAGTGGATTTGGTAGACGGAAACTGAAAGAAGCCCGTCGTATATATGTATGTATATATGTATATGTGTGTGCGTGTATGTTTGTGTCTGTGTTTGTCCCCCTAGTATTGCTTGACAACCAATGTTTATGTCCCCGTCACTTAGCGGTTCGGCAAAAGAGACCGATAGAATAAGTACTGGGCTTACAAAAGAATAAGTCCCGGGGTCGATGTGCTCGACTAAAAGGCGGTGCTCCAGCATGGCCACAGTCAAATGACTGAAACAAGTAAAAAAGTAAAAGAGTTGGATGATTTGAATGTTTGAGTGGAAAATGAGGAAATGGAAAATGTAGTTGGAAAATATGGAGTTCCTAATCGGAATGAGAGTGGAAGGAGGAGGTTGTTGGAAATGTGTATGGAGCAGGAGTTGGTGGTGTGGGGAATAATCTTTTTAAAAAAGTGGGAGAAGAATAAGTTCACATGGTGAATGGGGGGGGTGGTGAGGGGGGAAACAGTAGTGGATAGAACCTTGATAGATTATGTATCAATTGATAAGAGAATGGTAGAAAGGCTGGAGGATAGAACAGTACTCTTTACTCTCTTTTACTCTTTTACTTGTTTCAGTCATTTGACTGCGGCCATGCTGGAGCACCGCCTTTAGTCGAGCAAATCGACCCCGGGACTTATTCTTTGTAAGCCCAGTACTTTATTCTATCGGTCGGTTTTGCCGAACCGCTAAGTGACGGGGACGTAAACACACCAGCATCGGTTGTCAAGCAATGCTAGGGGGACAAACACACACACACAAACACACACATACACACACACGTATCTATATATATATATATATATATATACAATAATAAATCTCTGGGAGGAGATATAAACAGTAACTGCTCTATAACATAAGAGGGATCAGCCATCTGAATGTGGCTAGGGTCAGGGCGGGGTGGTGGGGGTGTTACTGATGCATTTAGCCCCAGGCGGAACATCGACGTCACCGAGATGGTGTCAGCCTTCTGGTGACGTCGATGTTCGCCTGGGGCTAAATGCATCAGTAACACCCCCACCACCCCGCCCTGACCCTAGCCACATTCAGATGGCTGATCCCTCTTATGTTATATATATATATATACATATATACGACAGGCTTCTTTCAGCTTCCGTCTACCAAATCCATTCACAAGGCATTGGTCGGCCCGAGGCTATAGTAGAAGACACTTGCCCAAGATGCCACGCAGTGGGACTGAACCCGGAACCAAGTGGTTGGTTAGCAAGCTACTTACCACACAGCCACTCCTACGCCTATATGTAGTGGATAGAACCTTGATAGATTATGTGTTAATTGATAAGAGAATGGTAGGAAGGTTGGTAGACGTGTATGTTAATGAGAGGTGAAGGTGGAGGAGTATCAGATCACTTCTTAGTACAGAGTAAGTTGAAGCCATGTTCAAAATGGAATACTAGACGAGTGTTTTCGATTTGACCTTACAAATACATTCCCTACCCTTGATTCAATAGCACTGTTTACAAACTCTATACTTGGAATGACCAATTTTAAATACTACTGGATTTTACTCATAAGGTATTGGAATCTTACCTGTATACCATTCTACCTAAATAATGGATCTACAAATGCAATACCTACATATCTCACAACTATTTTCATATCTCTACTTCACTCTCTATTTTGTAACTATTGCTTAACCATTTTCTCACACCATCTCCGATGAAGGGATATAATAAATATCCTGGAAACAGCTGTAAGACCTTCTATTTATAAATGTTCTAGAATCTTCACAGCCTTGGGTTTTTTTTATCTCATTCTGAAAAATAATTTTTTTTATATATACACATGCTGATATATGACCTACATTGGACTCCCTATTCGCATAATCACCGGACCTGGAGCTTAATTATATAACCTGCCATAGCACGTACTCATCATTACCTGACACCTTTGGGTCTTATTAACACCATTATCTTCCATAACCTATATGTGTGTGTGTGTGTATGCACACACACACACACGCACACAGAACGAGAAAGAAAAAAGAATGAAAGAAAGAAAGAAAGAAAGAAACTATACAAAATGGATCATGAGAGATGGTTTATAAAAATACTTAGTTCTGTCATTATAGTTTTACATCCTTCAACGAATATATTTCTGTATTTATCGAAGGAGAAATAAATATACAATAACTAACGACTGAATTCCATTTACGTCAATCTCCACCTACGACCAACAATGAAACATCATATTTTAGCACTGAAGTACACGAATAAGTCAAGCGCATTACTGAATGCCGTTAACTTAATTCCTTTCTTTATCTATCTAAATAAATCTGATGCTGGCAGAAAGACTTCCTAATCCTTTAAGGGCGATAAGAATTGGTAAATATTGGCAAATACTGGGACTCCGGAATAACAATTACTTCAAATTAGTATTATTTTAAGTAAGGAATATTACATCTGGTTTTATAAAAATGCTAGCTTCTTCGCGACCAGAACAGATTTTAGCGGCTATATTCTGTCTAATTGTCTTAAAACTGGCCCTGCGCTAGATTACATTACACAAGACTTTCTCATAACACAACATTGCTCTAAATAAGGTTTCTTCATTAGACTTTCCACAACACTGTGCATAACGCGTCCCCATTACACTACATGGGCCTACACAACACTTTGCTTATAACTAAACTAGCAGTATCGCCCGGAGTTGCTCGGGTTTGTAAGGGAAATAACTATAAAGCATTTTTAGAGAGTTATAGCCAAAAATTAGCAAAGAAATGCATTAAAAATGGAAAAAATATGATGGTAATTTTTTTTTAAATCGTTGAATCATCGTAGACATTTTTAGAGAGTTACTTCCCTTTAAAAAAATATGCATTAAAATGGAAAAATGATGGTAAATTATTTTTAAAATCGTAGACTCATCGTAGACGCGCGCTAATACCCAGAAGGGCTCGATATGAATCACGACTATAAGATACCCGGTTTTGGCTAAACTGCACCGCAAAATGTGGGAGTAGTTAGGAATCTAAATCGGAGTAGACAGACACACAACCTTACTTTTATATATAACTAGCAGTATCGCCCGGCGTTGCTCGGGTTTGTAAGGGAAATAACTATATAAGCATTTTTAGAGAGTTACTTCCCTTATAGATGCCAATTCGGTCTTTCTTAGCCATTTCTGTTTTGGTGTCTTCAAGCCATGAAGTCGTTGTTCTAAAAGAACGCTGGTCTCCTTGACAACGCTTTACGGCGTTGATTTCCTTACACTCCCTTCCCCACAGCTTCACGAGGGAGGGAAGAAAGGGGAGAAGCAAACAGGTGCAGGTGTTTGAGCGTGGACGCCAACTCCACCGCCATCGACACACGAAAAATTATGCATTAAAATGGAATAAAAAATGATGTTAAATTATTTTTAAAATCGTAGACTCATCGTAGACGCGCGCTAATACTCAGACGGGCTCGATATGAATCACGACTATAAGATACCTGAATTTGGTTAAACTGCACCGCAAAATATGGGAGTAGTTAGGAATCTAAATCGAAGGGGACAGACACTCACACAACTACAGTTTTATATATATAGATGATGGTTTAAGGTAGTGGGCTGGAACAATCGTTAGCACCCCGGGTCAAAAATGCTTAGCAGTATTTCGCCAGTCTTTACGTCTAAGTTCAAGTTCTGCGGAGGTTGACTTTCCCTTCCATTCCCTCGGGGTCGATAAACTAAGTACCAGTTGAGTACTGAGGTCGACGTAATCGACTAACCCCTTTCCCCGAAACTGCAGGCCTTGTGCCAAAAATTTGAAATAAATTGAAATCGGTAAATATATGGCTTATGTTGGGATACTTTTGAAGTACACTTGAAGTAGAATGGAGCAAACACATTCATGTTCAAATTTTTGTCATGCAACACAAGTAACAGTGGCTGGTGTCAGAATCAGTAACACAGTCTATATAAATATTGTAAGGAAAAAGTTCTAAATGTCTAATGAGGGCTTGGTCTTTCTATGCTCTTTGACACAAACGAAGGCGTATTAATGACTCAAGGGAAGGCGTGTCAATGACCTAAGTGAAGGCATGTCAGTGACATAAATGAGGTTATGTCAGTGACCCAAGTAAGGATGAGTCTATGTAGAGTCCGTGTAGATGCGTCAGTGACCTACACGTGGCTGTGTTAGTGAGTCAAGTGAAAGCGTGTCAGAGATTCAAATGCGGGTGTGTCCGGGGTGCGAAATTTTTTTCCCCACAAGAGTTCCGGAACCCTGTTATGAACCCATTTGTATACAGCCATTCAGAGCTCAACTATCAAGCTAATTTAGGAGCGCATAAATTTATGGCCAATAAGATAAGGTCACTTGGGTAAGGAATGACCATTGCTTCTTTTCTCTTTTAATAATGCTTGTTGTTCTCGTTCTTGTTTCAACCATTGCTGCCTCTGCATAGTCATTTGTGTTGTTGTTTAGTTTGTAAAACAATAACGGGAGACGGTTGCTAGCACATCCCTCTCCACCCACATTTTCCTCCTGGTTTAAGCTGGAACCAAGTAGACGTGGCAGAGTAAAAGACGGAAAACAACAGAGTTGAAGACTACTACCATTCCTGCTGCCGCTGTTGCTACTACTACTACTACTACTACTACTACTACTAATGATGATGATGATTATGACAATAAACCTTTCTAATATAGGCACAAGGTCTGGAATTTTTGGAGAGCGGGCCAGTCGATTAGATCGACCCCAGTACGCAACTGGTACTTAATTTATCGAGTTCGAAAGGATGAAAGGCAAAGTCGACCTCGGTGGAATTTGAACTCAGAAAGGAGCGACGGGCGAAATACCTATGTCTTTACTAACCACAAGGGGCTAAACACAGAAAGGACAAACAAGGACAGACAAACGGATTAAGTCGATTATATCGACCCCAGTGCGTAACTGGTACTTATTTAATCGACCCCGAAAGGATGAATGGTAAAGTCGACTTCGGCGGAATTTGAACTCAGAACGTAGCAGCAGACGAAATACTTATTTCTTCACTACCCATAAGGTAGTAAAGAGAGGACAAACAAGGACAGACAAACGGATTTAGTCGATTACATCGACCCCAGTGCGTAACTGGTACTTAATTTATCGACCCCGAAAGGATGAAAGGCAAAGGACTTTTCATGCTCGAAAAATAAAGGGTCTCGAGAGAGTTTCGCACTGGGGTCGATGTAATCGACTTAATCCCTTTGTCTGTCCTTGTTTGTCCCCTCTGTGTTTAGCCTGTTGTGGGTAGTAAAGAAATATATATATATAATATATTATATATATATATATATATATATCTTTTACTCTTTTACTTGTTTCAGTCATTTGACTG
>NC_043006.1:20888593-20906093 GCF_006345805.1 Octopus sinensis | reverse complement strand
ATGCCATTCTAAAAATAAGTAATCACATCATTGAAACCTCAAAGCTGTAAGATGATCCAGGATTAATTCAAAACAATTTGAGTGAAAAAGTATTACATTTAACAGAGTAATCTGAACACTGAAGGGTTAAGGTAATATCCTAGCATGGCCACAGCCTCTAGCCGAAGTCAGGAAAAGTAAGTAATTCTATATTTACTTACTTTCAGTAAATGTAAGTAAATGTAAGATTACTTAGTGAAAGTAAACAGAAACGCGGTTGTGTATCGTTGGAGTGTTTGAAGAAAAAGCAGCATAATTTCAAGAAAATAAGTCTTCAAATTAACTGAAATATTTACTGGTAAAAAACGATCTGATCGTTATTTTTTAGGCAAGGGAAACAACTTGTACATGTTTCTATCAAATTTACCTCATCAGCCTAAGATAGTCTAACTAAGCTTGCAGATCAAAGGATAGAGTTTTACATATAAGAATATGCCTTACAAATAAATTTTGCTTAGAATAATTCACATACTTAAAAGGACAATGAACCAAAGGAATGGTTGTATACTGTCAATTTAACGTGACAGTAAGGGAATTACACCACCGCTGTTTAGCCCTAGGAAGCATCGACGCTTCCTGATGGCTTCGACACATTTTTTTCCTGTGTCCTTATATATTTACGAAGGGGAGACAAATACCCCCAACAGCTAGGCCTGCATCTAGAGACACGCATGTTTCAGGGTCTTTGCCCATCATCGGTCTAGAGTAGCAGAAGCCTGCTAGCTGCAGATATTTGTCTCGACTTCGTAAATATATATATCTAATTTTCAGTGAACTTTATTCACTGATCACAAAAATCAGAAATATATAAGGACACAGGAAATGTGTCGAAGCCGACAGGAAGCGTCGATGCTTCCTAGGGCTAAACAGCGGTGGTGTAATCCCCTACTGTCACGTTAAATTGAAAGTATACAACTATTCTATCGCCCCACCACCGTGCATATCTCTATCTCTATGAGATATTTAGAAATTTAATATTTCTGAACCAAAGGAAATAACTCAAATAAATGAATGGCAGGAGTGGCTATGTGGTAAATAGCTTGCTAACCAGCCACATGGTTCCGGGTTCAATCCCACTGCGTGGCATCTTGGGCAAGTGTCTTCTGCTATGGCCCCGGGCCGACCAATGCCTTGTGAGTGGATTTGGTAGACGGAAACTGAAAGAAGCCTGTCGTATATATGTATATATATATATGTATGTGCGTGTGTGTTTGTGTGTCTGTATTTGTCCCCCTAGCATTGCTTGACAACCGATGCTGGTGTGTTTACATCCCCGTCACTTAGCGGTTCGGCAAAAGAGACCGATAGAATAAGTACTGGGCTTACAAAGAATAAGTCCCGGGGTCGAGTTGCTCGACTAAAGACGGTGCTCCAGCATGGCCGCAGTCAAATGACTGAAACAAGTAAAAGAGAGTAAAAAAAAAAAGTGTAAAAGAGCATGAATGTAGAGAATTTATTCACTTCATTCCAATTGATATTTTTCTATGACATCTGCTACTTATTATCGACAGCTAAGTGAACTGTGACGATGCTGATTATAGGACTATTATAAGTAATAATTTATGGTTCAAGGCGGCGAGCTGGCAGAATCGTTAGCACGCCGGGCGAGATGCCTAGCGGTATTTCGTCTGCCGCTACGTTCTGAGTTCAAATTCCGCCAAGGTCGACTTTGCCTTTCATCCTTTCGAGGTCGATTAAATAAGTACCAGTTACGCACTGGGGTCGATATAATCGACTTAATCCGTTTCTCTATCCTTGTTTGTCCTTTCTGTGTTTAGCCCCTTGTGGGTAGTAAAGAAATAGGTATTTCCTCTGCCGTTACATTCTGAGTTCAAATTCCACCGAGGTCGACTTTGCCTTTCATCCTTTCGAGGTCGATTAAATAAGTACCAGTTACGCACTGGGGTCGATATAATCGACTTAATCCGTTTCTCTATCCTTGTTTGTCCTTTCTGTGTTTAGCCCCTTGTGGTTAGTAAAGAAATAGGTATTTCCTCTGCCGTTACATTCTGAGTTCAAATTCCACCGAGGTCGACTTTGCCTTTCATCCCTTCGGGGTCGATTAAATAAGTACCAGTTACGCACTGGTGTTCGATATAATCGACTTAATCCGTTTGTCTGTCCTTGTTTGCCCTCTCTGTGTTTAGCCCCTTGTGGGTAGTAAAGAAATAGGTATTTCGTCTGCCGTTACGTTCAGAGTTCAAATTCCGCCGAGGTCGACTTTGCCTTTCAGCCTTTCGGGTTCGATTAAATAAGTACCAGTTACGCACTGGTGTTCGATATAATCGACTTAATCCGTTTGTCTGTCCTTGTTTGTCCTCTCTGTGTTTAGCCCCTTGTGGGTAGTAAAGAAATAGGTATTTCGTCTGCCGTTACGTTCTGAGTTCAAATTCCATCGAGGTCGACTTTGCCTTTCATCCTTTCGAGGCCGATTAAATAAGTACCAGTTACGCGCTGCGGTCGATATAATCGACTTAATCCGTTTGTCTGTCCTTGTTTGCCCTCTCTGTGTTTAGCCCCTTGTGGGTAGTAAAGAAATAGGTATTTCGTCTGCCGTTACGTTCTGAGTTCAAATTCCACCGAGGTCGACTTTGCCTTTCATCCTTTCGAGGTCGATTAAATAAGTACCAGTTACGCGCTGGGGTCGATATAATCGACTTAATCCGTTTGTCTGTCCTTGTTTGTCCTCTCTGTGTTTAGCCCCTTGTGGGTAGTAAAGAAATAGGTATTTCGTCTGCCGTTACGTTCTGAGTTCAAATTCCACCGAGGTCGACTTTGCCTTTCATCCTTTCGGGGTCGATTAAATAAGTACCAGTTACGCACTGGGGTCGATATAATCGACTTAATCCGTTTGTCTGTCCTTGTTTATCCTCTCTGTGTTTAGCCCCTTGTGGGTAGTAAAGAAATAGGTATTTCGTCTGCCGTTACGTTCTGAGTTCAAATTCCACCGAGGTCGACTTTGCCTTTCATCCTTTCGGGGTCGATAAATTAAGTACCAGTTACGCACTGGGTTCGATATAATCGACTTAATCCGTTTGTCCCCTCTATGTTTAGCCCCTTGTGGGCAATTAAAAAAATATGGTATTTGGGTTCTTACTACTGTCAGTTAGGTGAACTGAGATAAAGTAGAACGTTGGTTTGTCACTGATAACATTCCAGATGATCTGGTATATATTACCGACCGGTAAGTGGACTGAGACTATGTAGAATTTCGTTTTGTCAAAGTTAGCACTCCTTGGTCATCTGATACCCACTCATTGCTGACATCTGCGTGAACTGAAACAAGGTAAAATAAAACTTTGGTACGAATCACCCTGAGAACTACATTAAAGATACGGCGTGTATGTGGAGTAATCAGCCACTTATACGTTAACTAGCAGCATAGCCCGGCGTTGCCCGGGTATGAAAGAGCCCCTAGAAGGCAACGGCTAATTCCAATCTGGTCCTTTCCCTCTAGGGAACGAAGGCGCATGTGTAGGTTGCAATGTCTTCTCTTCACTCGAATACTTCTGTGTATACGATGTTCCTAGCTGTCCCTTTGGGCGATAAAAAGGTCGAGTTGTGTCCCCTAGACAGAAAATGTGTTGCATATAAAAAGCTTAGATTCTCGACCCCATGTCGAATTTATCGATTTTTTCAGAACTGGGGGAACTTTTCAAAATTTTCAAAACTGCGTCAGTTTTGAATTATGATATTGGGCTATGTGCGTGTCAAGTTTCATCAGAATCGGTTGAAAGTCGTGGTCAGGGTGAGGGTACAACCTGACAGACACACAGACACACAGACAGACAAACTGCCGTTTATATAGAGAGAGATTTCACGAGCAGGCTGTTCCGTTGATCGGGTCAACTGGAATCTTTGTTGTCGTATCCGACGAAGTACCAGTTGTATGTTAGGTCAGAGTTATCATTATAGCTATTTGGTAACTGTTTTACACCATGAACTAAAATGGCTTTCTCTAAACGCTGTATCAATTTCTGGCTTTTGTTCTTTTAGTTTTATATGTCACAAAATATCTTTGAGAAATCATGAATGTATTATCAATGGACTTAATCATCCGTTGGTACATATTTAGGATCTTTTCGGTTTGAACGGCAATTTTTAATATAATTTCTAGGTAACTAAAAAATTTTAAACTTCGTATACTGGTAGAATGTGTTTATAAAAGATCTTTTTCTCTTGGCTTTATTGAGAAAATTCTATAGTCTGTAAGATATTTGTTGCTTTTTTACTTCAATTTCTGCAATTTCAACCAATCAATGACGTCTATTGAGGTAAAAAAAAAACATTCTGTGTCGTATGAAAATGTCTCTCGTTTAAGAAACAGATTGGGTTTATTTACATTTGTGAAGAAAAAAAGATACCCTTCATCCCACCCCTAACCCTAACCCTAAAACAGATTGAAATGCAATAGATCGATACTAGGGTCATAATTATGGGTGACAATATCATATGACACCGCTAGAAAAAAACTGCCGTTCAAACCGAAAAGATCCCAAATTTATGATTGCGAAAACGGAGCCAGCTGACAATGGCATATATGAAATAAATAAATTTGATTCATTAGCTTTTTTTGTTGTTTTTAACCACTTTGAATTTACTGGTGCGCTTTGTGAGACACGACTTCGTATGACAATAAATACATCTGGAAAGATGTAAAAGCGGCCGTTACATGAATATTCTTTGGCAGCTCACCAATTGGCGAAAACATTGTTACTTTTAGCTGCAAACACTTGACCATATGACCCCCCCCACCCCCACCCCCACCCCCGCCACTTTTGCATTTTTCGCGAGTGTAACAAAAGGAACTCATGCCACTTAAAGCGTACTCGCAAGTTGAAGGGGTTAAAGTTCTACAGAATCATAATCAGTGTCTCATAAATAAGAACAATACAGATTTTAAGAATTCTTCACATGTTCACAATGCTTTTACCGTTAGCTTTATACAAAAGTCTTCGAATGCTTATTTTATTTTTGTGTTATTCTTTGCTTTACGTAGTTCAAAGAAAGACGAGGAAAATGGAAGTTATCATGTATATGATGCGTTTATGTAACGCTACTGGCCTTTATGAAACAGATAATGGATTCATCATTTCTTCCATTATATTTATTAGAGATCTTTCTGTTTTTCCGGAAAGACTCGGAATCTCAATCCGAAAATTCAATCATTTAAACTATTTGTTTTTCTTGAACTGGCTTTTCCCCTATGCTTTTAAATGGGAAAAATCTATTTATATGAATAAGATTAGTTAGATCTATGTAGAAATCAAAATACAAGGGATAAAAATTGGTTGTTTTCGTTTCTTTCATGTTTGCAATGCTTTTTATGAGATCTGGCAAATTTAGTTTTCGGAGATATAGTTCTTTAACTACTATCAACATTACAATAGCAGTTTTGATAGGCCGCCATTTTTCTCTGTATAAATCAGTTTTAGGAATCAATGTTAGCCACTAAAAGTCAAAGAAATCAGTTCAATAGTTTTTGTTTTTTTTAAAATAAAAACGATAATGTAACTGTGTTTCAAACATTTCTTCAAAGGACATTTCTTCAAAGACTATATTAAAGATTCTTCATATCTGAAGTAAGACGCCAACAAATAGTTGTTTAACCATTCATCTATTTCTCTGATTATGTCGCGAGACGATCTAAAGAAATTGAAGTATCATTATTTCTTAAGACTTTGGTCGGACATGAGCCACAGACTCATAAGCCTGGGCTTATTCTATTACGTAGAAGCGACCAAGTGTACAATATACCTTCCTCTGGATGGAGCGCCAGTCCCTCACAGGGTGAACTCACCAGTTGTTGTTAGTATTCGCTTTCAGCTAAGTGAACTGGAACAATATGAAGGGAAGTTTTTTGCTCAAGAAGACAATACTCCGCGCAGCGTGGGAATTGAAACCATGATCTTAATTTCAAGGGTCCAGTATACTTACCACTAGGCCACACACGTGTCTCCAAAACTCTGAAGATGTGAAAGAGTATGAAAATACGAAAAAGTCAGAATTATATCAAAATTTACAGAAGTGTTGTGCTTTTGAGCTTTCTCATGGTTTTATACACTGGCGAGGAAGAAAAGACAAAAAAAAAAACCACGCCTCGTGGGTCATGACTACAGGAAGCATCACATCTGGGTATTGAATTATCCTCATAACATAGAGCTGGTTCCAAAGTCCAAATGGGTGGAATCAAACCGAACGACGGATTAGGACATCAAGGACAAATCTCACAAACAAATAGACTGTTCTGTCTATTAAATTACTGTCAAGTTTTAGGAATCAATGTTAGCCACTAAAAATCAAAGAAATCACACACACACTCTCTCTCTCTCTCACACATTCTCTCTCGATGTAATCGACTTATCCCCTCCTCCAGATCTACTGGCCTTGTGCCAAAACCTGAAACCAATATGCTGTCAAGTGCAACCCATTAATTGATGGCGTAAACACTGACTGGTACCCCAATCAGGGAGAGAGAGAGAGGGAGAACGAGAGAGAGCGAAAGAGAGAGAGAGGGCGAAAGGGAGAGAAAGCGAAAGAGAAAGAGTGTATGTGTGCATGTGTGTGTGAGAGAGAGAGAGAGAGAGAAGGAGAGAGACATTTAGGTAGAGAGAGAAAGAAAAGGAGTGAAAGAGAGAGCGAAAGCGAGAGAGAGAGAGGGTGAAAGAGAGAGAGCGAAAGAAGGTAAGAGAGAGAATGTGAGAGAGAGAGAGAGAGTGTGTGTGTGAGAGAGAGTGTGTGTGTGAGAGAGAGAGAAGGAGAGAGACATTTAGGTAGAGAGAGAAAGAAAAGGAGTGAAAGAGAGCGAAAGCGAGAGAGAGAGGGTGAAAGAGAGAGAGCGAAAGAAGGTAAGTGAGAGAGAGAGTGTGTGTGTGTGAGAGAGAGAGAGAGAGTGTGTGTGTGTGTGTGTGAGAGAGAGAGAGAAGGAGAGAGACATTTAGGTAGAGTGAGAAAGAAAAGGAGTGAAAGAGAGAGCGAAAGCGAGAGAGAGAGGGTGAAAGAGAGAGAGCGAAAGAAGGTAAGAGAGAGAGTGTATGTGTGTGAGAGAGATAGTGTGTGTGTGAGAGAGAGAGTGTGTGTGTGAGAGAGAGAGAGAGTGTGTGTGTGTGTGCGTGAGAGAGAGAGAGAGAGAGAGAGAAAGTACTCTCTAATAATAATAATAATAATAATAATTGTGTACAGTGCTCAGGTGCACTACAACTCATCTAAAGTGTATATATAATCAGGTGTAGTTTCGGCGGATTTCGGAAAGCATGAGGGCCTTAAAAGATGCAGTGTCATGGCAGTCAACAACTGACGCAGGCAGTTTATTCCATGCTTCAGCAACTCTGAGCGTGAAAAAATGTTTCCGAAAGTCATGGGAGCTGTATTGTTTTCTGACTTTGTAGGCATGTCCACGTGTGTTAGACACATGGAGATCAAAAAGGTGTTCAGTGTTGTTGTTGGTGAGGTGGTTGATAACTTTGTGGGTGTTTACCAAGTCCGTCGCCAAACGCCGGAGCTTCAGTGAATCCATGCCCAGGGAAACAAGACGCTCAGAATATGGTAGGTGTCTGATGGAGGGTATGCGTTTGGTTGCACGTCTCTGGACAGATTCCAGTGCCAATCCCGTCGATATTAATTTTCGGTCATCCTTTCGGACCGGTAAAAAGAAGAGAAAAGCGGATTAATGGGACGGCAAGAACGCAGAATATATTGCGGTTCTTTGCAATCTGAACTCAAGTCCTGTCCCGGCCTATTTTGGTGGTAGACTTAATCCACCACCCTGTCTAACACCATCACCAAACAACGTACTGCCTTTAACGGGGTTAACGCTCTTATATGCATTAAGCTTAGCTATCCGGTTCGAGGATACCTTCTTCACCCTCCCTACCTTTCCACCATCCTACCATCAGTTTTGGAGGCCTTTTAACGACTCATAGACATCGTCTTCTTCATGACTAGATACCCTTAAAATGGGTGGGTCATGGTTCAAATAGCTTGGATTATAGATCTTTTCTTTATAGTAAGTAGATCTTTATAGATCTTTTCTTTGTAGTAAGTAGCTTGCTAACCAACCACATGGTTCCGGGTTCAGTCCCACTGCGTGACATCTTGGGCAAGTGTCTTCTGCTATAGCCCCGGGCCGACCAATGCCTTGTGAGTGGATTTGGTAGACGGAAACTGAAAGAAGCTTGTCGTATATATGTATATATATATATGTATGTGTGTGTGTGTTTGTCCCCCTAGCATTGCTTGACACATTGCTTGACACATTGCTGGTGTGTTTACGTCCCCGTCACTTAGCGGTTCGGCAAAATAGACCGATAGAATAAGTACTGGGCTTACAAAGAATAAGTCCCGGGGTCGATTTGCTCGACTAAAGGCGGTGCTCCAGCATGGCCGCAGTCAAATGACTGAAACAAGTAAAAGAGTAAAAGAGTATTATATCGTTGTTATAGTGTTGTACTAGGTCTAAACAACACAATGATGAGAAAGCATGTGGAGCTATACATGAACAACAGATGGCATTCGTCTAACTGCGCAGGGTGTAGAAGAGTGGAGTGTGGTGCTTTCTACTAAGTTCAAACTGGTAGCTATGTCGCGCCTTCTATCACATTTATACTCTACTACATACTATAGAAAACTTACATACATACTATACGAAACTTACATACATACTATACAAAACTTACATACATACATACATATTTCTTTACTACCCACAAGGGGCTAAACATAGAGGGGACAAACAAGGACAGACAAAGGGATTAAGTCGATTACATAGACCCCAGTGCAAAACTGGTACTTTATTTAACGACCCAGAAAGGATGAAAGGCAAAGTCGACCTCGGCGAAATTTGAACTCAGAACGTAACGGCAGACGAAATACGGCTACTCATTTCGCTCGGCGTGCTAACGTTTCTGCCAGCTCGCCGCCTTAATACATACATATAGTTTATTGTTACATACATACATACATACATACATACATACATACATACATACATACATACATACATATAGTTTATTGTTCCGTTAACGTGAGATGCACAAAAAAGTATTCCGTCGAGTGAGAGATCAAATTAGTTAATCTGAACGAACAAAACATCATTTATGTAACAAGGTACATTATGACATCACCTGACGAGGTATTTCTACACCCGAAATTAAAGGTATAGTTTGTAAGCCGCAAGGGAGCGATGCAGGATGTGTCGAAACAATCGTTGTGATCAACAAAACTTTCCGTATATTCCATTTTCCGTCTCAGTTGTTTCTGGGCAGCTGATGATAGAGGTGTGTTGAACTTTTAGTATGGTTGTTATTGTATGTGCGGAATAGTTTTATAAAACATTCATTTGATACATATATATGTGTGTGTATGTGTGTAGAGAGAGAGAGAAAGAGAGAGAGAGAAGAGGGCGGGCTTAACTCTTCATATTCTTGAGGCCGCTTTTAATAATGATTTTGAAAATTCCTAATATGAGTATACTCTCTTTTACTCTCCTTTACTTGTTTCAGTCAGTTGACTGCGGCCATGCTGGAGCACCGCCTTAAGTCGAGCAACTCGACCCCGGGACTTATTCTTTGTAAGCCCAGTACTCATTCTATCGGTCTCTTTTGCCGAACCGCTAAGTGACGGGGACATAAACACACCAGCATCGGTTGTCAAGCAATGCTAGGGGGACAAACACAGACACACAAACATACACGCAAACATATATATATATATATATATATATATATACATATATACGACGGGTTTCTTTAAGTTTCCATCTACCAAATCCACTCACAAGGCTTTGGTCGGCCCGAGGCTATAGTAGAAGACACTTGCCCAAGGTGCCACGCACTGGGACTGAACCCGAAGATACGTAAAATAATGGTCCGGCACTGGATTGCAGGTAGACACTCATCATAACATGTTCCAAGCTTATTGATCCTCATCATCATAATCTAACCAGATTAACTTTGATCATTTTATTTTTCGCTTATAAAAAAAGAGTTACAAAGAGTTTAGCCCACAAATTATTTTTTAAAGTGAGCTAAAAGAAATAATTATAATTATGTATATAATTAACATAAAATTTGAGAAATATATTATATCCCAGATGTAGTCTCTCATTGATCATTTGATACGCTACAGCTTAAATAAATTTCAAAATGAAGATTTTCCTTTAGGAGCTCCGCTGCTTTCGAACACTGGACTTTTAGGATCTTTTCCTTTTGAACGGCAGATGTCAACACAATTTCTAGTTAACTAAACACTTTTAAACTTCGTATACTGGTAGAATGTGTTTATAAAACATCATTTTCTCTTGGTTTTATTGAGAAAATTATATAGTTTGTAAGATATTTCGTCTGAAAATCCGAGCCTTTCGGCAATTTTAATCAATCGATTACCTCCATTCAACTAAAATCATTTGCTGCGTCTAAAACTGAGACAACATCCTGTAACTAACCCTAAACCTCCCCCCTAACCCTAACCCTAACCCTATTTTTTTTCTTAATTGTTAAATTAATTTAATTCCATTGCTTTAGTTTTTTTTACACGCTTAACAATTAAATTAATGTAACAATTAAGAAAAAAAAATTAGGGTTAGGTGGGAGGTTTAGGGTTAGTTACAGGTTGTTGTCTCAGTTTTAGACGCAGCAAATGATTTTAGCTCAAAAGAGAGCATAGGATTGGTTAAAATTCGAAAAATTAAACTACGTTAAACAAACAAATTACAATTTTCTCAAGAAAGCCAAGAGAAAAAAATGTTTTATTTTGACACATTCTACCAGTATACGAAGTTTTAAAGTGTTTAGTTAACTAAAAATTGTCTGCCGTTCAAAAGGAAAAGATCCGACTTTTACAAAGATTGAAACAAATTATCCGAACATTATAAAATGAATCTACCATGAGAACTATTATAAAATCTGTCAAATTCTTCAAAATCTGCAGTATTTATCGTTAACTGACTAAAGAGGAGGAGCTCTACTTAACAACAATCTACGTCCTGTTGACTACACACTACGGAAATCACATATTCTTCGACCTTTTTTTATCTTTTTTAACTTCTTTCATAACAAAAAATTTCCAAGCAGGAGTGGCTGTGTGGTAAGTAGCTTGCTTACCATCCACATGGTTCCGGGTTCAGTCCCACTGCGTGGCATCTTGGGCAAGTGTCTTCTGCTATAGCCCCGGGCCGACCAATGTCTTGTGAGTGGATTTGGTAGACGGAAACTGAAAGAAGCCTGTCGTATATATGTATATATATATATATATATATATATGTATTTCTTTACTACCCACAAGGGACTAAACATAGAGGAGACAAACAAGGACTGACAAATGGATTAAGTCTATTACATCGACCCCAGTGTGTAACTGGTACTTAATTTATCGACCCCGAAAGGATGAAAGGCAAAGTCGACCTCGGCGGAATTTGAACTCAGAAAGTAGCGGCAGACGAAATACCGCTAAGCCATATATATGTATGTGTGTGTGTTTGTCCCCCTAGCATTGCTTGACAACCGATGCTGGTGTGTTTACGTCCCCGTCACTTAACGGTTCGGCAAAAGAGACCGATAGAATAAGAACTGGGCTTACAAAGAATAAGTCCTGGAGTCGATTTGCTCGACTAAAGGCGGTGCTCCAGCATGGCCACAGTCAAATGACTGAAACAAGTAAAAGAGTAGGCAATCGACAATACAGAACCAATTTAAAATGAATACGCTGAGTTAATTCTTCATATTCTTCGACCGTTTCTAATGAGGATCCTTGAAAGTTCCTTCTAAAGAACAAAAATATATAGAAGAAAATGATTTTGATAATCAAATATTTGCTGTCATCTTTGGTTAACTCTCATCGCATTGGGGTGGGGGGACAATTAATTTCTGTCAAGGGGCTGAATTATCAATAGTCGATATATGGTGTTTATCTTTCGTTCGTAATGGGAAAACAAAGTAGTTACGTTCTTGGGGAATTATCATGGATAAAATACGTGCTTGTGTGTGTATGTGTGTGTGTGTGTGTGTGTGTGTGCGTGCGTGTGTGTGTGTGTGTGTGTGTGTATGTGCATTAAATATACTTTAAGTTAAAGTACATTCTACTCAATATATCATATGTGATTCGGATAAGCTTTGTATCCTCTTCCTCACCCTCTTTTCTCCCGCCCTCCCTCTCTCTCTCATTCACTTTATCCGTCCTAATCTTACTTAATCCAAGTGGTTATTTTTTTTTGTGGGGGGGGGGTCTGAAACCTTTCCGTCTTACTTCTTCACTTCTTATTTGATATATCATATTTTCAAAATGGGCAGACAGACAAATAATTATCTCTCTCGTAAATTAATTTTCTACATAACAGTATTTTGAGTTCGAGCCCTTCCAAAGATGGAATTTTACTTTCCATTCTTCTGGGGTCTTTCAAATAAGTTCTAAACAGGTAATGGAGGCGGTTTAAATTACTAATCCTCACTACAAAAATATTGCCCCTTATTATATATTTCTTTATTGCCCCCAAGGGGCTAAACATAGGGGTGACAAACGAGGACAGACAAACGCATTAAGTCGATTACATCGACCCCAGTGTGTAACTAGTACTTAATTTATCGACCGCGAAAGGATAAAAGGCAAAGTCGACCTCGGCGGAATTTGAACTCAGAACGTAACGGCATTTCGCCCGGCGTGCTAACGATTCTGCCAGCTCGCCGCCTTATTATATGTTTGTATAATTATTATATTGCCCCTTATTATATGTTTGTTCCTTCTCGAGCCATGCCTGGCTCATAAGGGCCGGTTTCCCGGTTTCCTTGGCGTATAGGTTCCCCACCTGGACGGGACGCCGGTCCGTCGCAGGTGAGCTGCAAGATGAGGAAAGAGTGAGAGAAAGTTGTGGCGAAAGAGTCAGCAGAAGTTTCGCCATTACCTGCTGCCGGAGCCGCGTGGAGCTTAGGTGTTTCGTTCATAAACACACACATCACCTGGTCTGAGATTCGAACCCACAATCCCTCGACCGCGAGTCCGCTGCTCTAACCACTAGGCCATGTGCCTCCACCCCTTATTATATAATGAGCATTATTTTTTCATAAAATGATGTGTTTTCAGTTATTCCATGCGAGTTTTGCATATTATCATCCGAGCTATGTGAAGTGTGGTCAAAAAAGGGATATCAAAAGCTCTTTTCATTAAATGAAGTTCTGTTGTGTCTGGGGAGAGTCATTCTCTTTTAGGACCTTATTATTTAACACACGCACCAGGAAAATTTCCACTTAGTTCTTAATTTTATTCTCTAAAATTTTCGTTGCGTGTTGCAACCTTTTCACGAGGGTCAAGACTATTGAAAAGGTTGCAACACGCAACGAAAATTTTAGAGAATAAAAATAAGAAATAAGTGGAAATTTTCCCGGTGAGTGTGTTAAATAATAAGGCACTAAAAGAAAGTGACTCTCCCCAGACACAACATAATATGCTTCAACACACGAACTCATATAAAGAATCTTGCAAACCAAATCCAAAAACGAAATTAAATGAATTTATTTTCGTTTTATTGTATTTTCCTGTGTTGTTTCAGAGCTACTCCGATTTGTTATTCTGTTTTGTTGTGGTGTGGTGTATGTCTGTAGTATTAGAGTACTGTTGGGAAGTGTAGCATTTGTTCCATGATGGAAATGGGTGTGGGTAAAGTGGATAGTTTGGAAGCACTCCGTTGGTTACGACGACGAGGGTTCCGGTTGATCCGAATCAACGAAACAGCCTGCTCGTGAAATTAACGTGTAAGTGGCTGAGCACTCCACAGACACGTGTACCCTTAACGTAGTTCTCGAGGATATTCAGCGAGACACAGAGAGTGACTAGGCCGGCCCCTTGAAATACAGGTACAACAGAAACAGGAAGTAAGAATGAGAGAAAGTTGTGGTGAAAGAGTACAGCAGGGATCACCACCATCCCCTGCTGGAGCCGCGTGGAGCTTTTAGGTGTTTTCGCTCAATAAACACTCACAATGCCCGGTCTGGGAATCGAAACCGCGATCCTATGACCGCGAGTCCGCTGCCCTAACCACTGGGCCATTGCGCCTCCACAAGGTGGATAGTACTTCAATGGGATTCAAGTTAAAATTTTCCCCACCAAAAACTAAATAAAGAAATAAATGAAAATTATCTCCGTCACTATACTTTATTAATTCTTTCTACCGTGAGAACAAGGTCTAAAATTTTGGGAGAGAGGAATAGTCAGTTACATTGACCCCGTCTTTGACCAGTTCATATTTCATTGGTGGAGGCGCAGTGGTTAGGGCAGCGGACTCGCGGTCGTAGGATCGCGGTTTCGATTCCCAGACCGGGCGTTGTGAGTGTTTATTGAGCGAAAACACCTAAAGCTCCACGACGCTCCGGCGGGGATGGTGGTGATCCCTGCTGTACTCTTTCACCACAACTTTCTCTCACTCTTACTTCCTGTTTCTGTTGTACCTGTATTTCAAAGGGCCGGCCTTGTCACTCTCTGTGTCACGCTTAATATCCCCGAGAACTACGTTAAGGGTACACGTGTCTGTGGAGTGCTCAGCCACTTACACGTTAATTTCACGAGCAGGCTGTTCCGTTGATCGGATCAATCGGAACCCTCGTCGTCGTAACCGACGGAGTGCTTCCCTCCCATATTTCATCGACCCCACCAAAATGGATGAAATGAAAAGTCGACTGCGGCAGAATTTGAACTCAGAACGTAAAGCTAAGTAAATACCGCCAAACACTCCTCCTGACGAACTAACGATTCTGCCAGCTAATCGCCTTAGACAATTTTTTCTAACTTCTGATACAAGGCCAGCGATTTTGGGCGGCGGGGCAGACGTCGATAATAACAACCCCAGCGATTAACTGGTACTTATTTTATCGATGAAGGGCACAAAGTCGATTTCGGCAGAATTTGGACTCAGAGCGACCGACTTACTACACTTCCCAACACTATTCTAATACTACAGACATACACCACAACGAAAACACAACAATTCTACCAGCACGCCTCCTCATCTGCTTTAATAATCTTTTCTACTCTAGGCACAAGGCCGAAATTTTGGAGGAAGGGGCTAGTCGATTAGATCGACCTCAGTACGCAACTGGTACTTAATTTATCGACCCCAAAAGAATGAAAGGCAAAGTCGACCTCGGCAGAATTTGAATTCAGAACATAAAGATAGACGAAATACTTATTTTTTTACTACCCAAACAAGGACTGACAAACGGATTAAGTCGATTACATCGAACCCAGTGCGTAACTGGTACTTAATTTATCGACCCCAAAAGAATGAAAGGCAAAGTCGACCTCGGCAGAATTTGAATTCAGAACATAAAGATAAACGAAATACCCATTTCTTTACTACCCACAAGGGGCTAAACACAGAGGGGACAAACAAGGACTGACAAACGGATTAAGTCGATTATATCGAACCCAGTGCGTAACTGGTACTTAATTTATCGACCCCAAAAGGATGAAAGGCAAAGTCGACCTCGGCGGAATTTGAATTCAGAACGTAACGGCAGACGAAATACCTATTTCTATTTCTTTACTACCCACAAGGGGCTAAACACAGAGAGGACAAACAAGGACAAACAAACGGATTAAGTCGATTATATCGAACCCAGTGCGCAACTGGTCATTAATTTATCGACCCCGAAAGGATGAAAGGCAAAGTCGATCTCGACGGAATTTGAACTCAGAACGAACGTAATGGCAGACGAAATACGGCTACGCATTTCGCCCGGCGTGCTAACGTTTCACCCAGCTCGCCGCCTTCATCTACTTCAATAATGAGAAGACAAAACAGTGTGTACACTTATATAATTCTTTTCTTTTTTCTTCGCCGTGGTTTTCACCAAATTTAACTCCTTACCCGGCAGAAACGAATATATGCGTTTTGACCGAAATCGTTTTTTTCTATCTCTGGCGAGTTAACTCGTCAAAAGATAGACTCGCCAAAATCGACAGCAAACGAGTTCCTTCGTCTATTATAAACTCGTTTTTGACATATACGAGTATATTCGCTCACTTTATACGTCTGGCAGTGACAATGTGTCCCTTTGATTTTTTTTTCTTTGTATATAGATGAAAGAGTTATAGAGCATGTATTGACTGAAACTAATAAAAAATATGTCTGAAAAAATACATTTATTTTCAAAATAATTGTTGGGTAAGGGGTTAATCCAAATTATAATTAAACATAGTAATTTGTCAACCTCGTTTTCAGTTCTTATGGCCTCCAACATTCTACATATGAGAACCAGTGATCATTTTTATAACTTTCAGATTTTTTTACCCGCAGTGTTTACGAATGGTGACATTTATTATTAGCTACTCTTAGTCTGGTTTCTACCGCTAAATATACATATTAATTGTCATAATTATATATGCATGCATATTTCATTTCGTTCCCATAATAAAACTCAATATAGATTAATTCATTGTATACAATAGTAGAATTAGTTTAATATTATATTTGAATTGTTAGGAGTCAAAGGACTAGGGTGGGATCTTTTCCTTTTGAACGGCATATGTCAACACAATTTCTAGTTAACTAAACGCTTTTAAACTTCGTATACTGGTAGAATGTGTTTATAAAACATCGTTTTTTTCTTGGCTTTATTGAGAAAATTCTGTTGTTTGTAAGATATTTCCACTTTAAAATCGAGCATTTCGGCAATTTTAACCGATCAAATACGTCCATTTAGGTAAGCAACATTCCGTGCTGTATGAATATGTCCCTCGTTTAAGAAACAGATTGGGTTTATTTACATTTGCGAAGAATAAAGATACCCTTCCCCCACCCCTAACCCATTATTTTGCAAGTGCATAACTCTATAATCTGATGTGATACATTTTTAGTTACAAATTCTTCTGTCAGTTATATCAGCATATATTCGATTGTAGAGCAATGTAGAGAAAGCATAAAATATCAAGATAGTAATTACAGTGATGCATAGAGTATGACCTGCTGCTGGGTTATGATGGATGGAAGCACTCCGTCGGTTACGACGATCAGCGTTCCGGTTGATCCGAATCAACGGAACAGCCTGCTCGTGAAATTAACGTGTAAGTGGCTGAGCACTCCACAGACACGTGCACCCTTAACGTAGTTCTCGGGGGATATTCAGCGTGACACAGAGAGTGACAAGGCCGGCCCTTTGAAATACAGGTACAACAGAAACAGGAAGTAAGAGTGAGAGAAAGTTGTGGTGAAAGAGTACAGCAGGGATCACCACCATCCCCTGCCGGAGCCTCGTGGAGCTTTTTTATGTGTTTTCGCTCAATAAACACTCACAACGCCCGGTCTGGGAATCGAAACCGCGATCCTATGACCGCGAGTCCGCTGCCCTAACCACTGGGCCATTGCGCCTCCGCTGGGTTATGATAACCGAGCTAGAAAGCAATACTTGGATTAATATCAGTTAGTTCACTGAATGTATCGAAGGCGATGAAACCGAGGCTGTTCTAAAGTTGTCCAGTT
>NC_043006.1:20703593-20883593 GCF_006345805.1 Octopus sinensis | reverse complement strand
ACGAATGTGACGTGGAAATCATGCGTAAATGGCTCATTTCCCCGGAAAAGGAACGATTTGACTGCTATTTCTTGCACGCTCTACTACTACGTAATAGGTATTTCGGGTCCTTTATCGCAAATAGGTGTTACGTGGTAGCAGGGTGTGCCAGAAATAGCAGCAAAAAAACCCATTTCACACCGAGGTTACGAACGGGTCTTTTACTAAATATTTCCTAAATATGCCAAAATTTTTTTGTAATTGTATTCACTTGAAAATAAGTTTAAAAAAACATAAAAATATTGTCTGTTTAAAGAAAGCTAAAATATGAATACTTACTGTACAAACTACTTACGTTTTTGAAATCACATTCACTTAAAAATATTTCTGAATGATTAAAATATTACGGAGATGTATTTGCATAGCAAGTGACTTGATCTGAGATCGTATGCTGAAACAAAACAAAAAAAAAAAAACATTGCAGCGTGGAAGATGTTTGTAGGCCATTTAAGAACACACAAAAACTGTTAGTTTCATTTCAACATTTAAATCTAAATTGTGTCAAAATATTTTCGTCGCTTTGCAACAGCGACCTGTTCACTGGCAAGACTTCATGTTGTGTTTAACAAAAGAGAAAATAGAAACATTCTTTCTCATTTGTCTTTCTCCGTCACGACATATGAATGAGAAAGGAAGGAGTGAAAGTCGACGTTTTCTTTGTTTTTTCTTAGAGAGTGAGAGAGAGAGAGAGAGAGCGCATGACTATGAGTGTGTATATGTCACAGATAGCGTACGGGTGTTTGTGTTCATTCACATGCCATGACATTCATTATATGTGTGTGTGTGTGTTTTGAATGTGTGTATGTGTTTTGACGTCAGGGAAGCCATATTTATTTTTCGTCAAGAAATAACAAACAAAAATTGTGGTTAATCGTTTTCATTAATAAACAGAGGTCCAGATACCACAAAACCTCGTACTGCACTGCATAAAGTAAGTATGAAAATAAATATGTAAAAACAATTAAGATAAAATTTACTGTTTCTGAGATATTTCGGTAACAAACGAACATCTTGAGTTTTAGTATTATTAAGATTAAAAATGTCCGCAAGGCCCTACAGGTTATAAAACAGTTGATTAATGCAAATGAATAGGGATCATCAATTATGGTTTCCCATCGCTGTAGAGGCTCCAATATCGATTTTTTTAAAATCTAAGTAGCCTATGTTCGGGGCTGGGATATGAAGCAGCTGTGTATAAAGTTTTAAAGAAATCAGGTGAAAGATGTAGAAGTTATTGGGGAACATCAATTTTTTGTACAGAGAGAGAGGGAGGGACGGAGAGAGAAAGAAAGCTTCAATTTTATAGATATTAGATATATGTAAAACTATTGTCAAAACTATTGAAAAGGTTGCAACACGCAACGAAAACTTTAGGAAAATAAAAATAAGAAATAAGTGGAAATGTTACGGTGAGTGTGTTAAATAATAAGGCACAAAACGAAAATGTCTCTCCCCAGACACAACAGAATATGCTTCAAGACACGAACTCATATAAAGAATCTTGCAAACCAAATCCAAAAACGAAATAGATATATGTATATTTATTGCACACATGTGAGTGAGAACACTTTGAGATATTTTTGGTATCTAACATATGTCAGATACTGCGAGCGCTGCTTCTGATTGGTCAATCCATGGTGATGACCCGAGGTCACGGTGACAGCGCTGCTTCTGATTGGTCAATTCATGGTGATGACCCATGGTCACGGTGACGGCACTACTTTTGTCATTCATAAGTTACAACTAAACGTGAAGAATTTAGTTATTGGGTTAATAAAATATGGTCGTTTATTCGTGTGTAATAAATAAAATACCAAACTCATTCCCTATGGATACCGTATTTATTACAACGAGTGGCTTGTAAACGTATCTAACTCGCTTTCGCTCGTTAGATACGTTTACAAGCCACTCGTTGGAATAAATACGGTATCCATAGGGAACTCGTTTGGTATTCTCTCTATATCTTTAAAGGCAATGGCAAACCACCCCAATATCTCTTGCTTAGAAGACACTATGAGTAAGTCAGAACGAGATAACGCCACGACTTCATTCCATGGGAGACCTCACGCTTAATCCGGAAAACTTTCGTCGTAGTGTCATTAACGCGTTGCAATAGCGTACGATGCATGACGTTGACGGGGTAAGAATTTCTCTGTCTGAAGAATTTCTAAAAAGAAATTCCTCACATGTCTATCTAACATGTAAAACTTTGTTATTCCTATCAGCAAATGAAACACGTGTAATGGTGAATAAATAACACCCCCAAAAATCCCCCTCCCCTTCCTGTTTTGTTACACAATAACTCTGCAAATAATATTTCCATTATTCTCAATTTTAATGTTTCGTTTGCCTAACATCCAGCAGGCAGCTGGGACCACATACTGGATTTTAATAATGGAATAAGCAGATGTGCTTCAAGAGGAAACAGCTGGAATTTACCCGAATTATATAACCAACTGGTGGAAGATCTGCCTAGGGTTAAATAAGTAGTAACATGGAACATCCACTTTGATATGGCGATTAACTTATATATATATATATATATATATATATATATATATATATTATATATATATATATAGTCAATATTAATAAAGAGTAAAATTAATTAATTAGTAATTAATAATTAATAATAATAAATAATTAATAATAATAAATATATATAATATATAATATATATATATATATATAATAATAAATAATTAATAATAACAAAGGGTAAAATTAATTAATTAATTAGTAGAGGAAATAGCTAAATTCTTTGGCTGCTATTTCTAAAAGTTCGGTATGTGGTAAAACAAATTTTTTTGCTGAACCCTAATTATATAAAGTAATATATATAATATATATATATATATATATATATATATATATATATATATTATATATATATATATATATATAAGTATAAAGAGGAAAACAATTATTTTTTAAATCTCTGAGCGAGAAGTAGTAACAGTACTGCAGAGTAAAATCTATTTCCCAACGTAAATTGACAGTCCTGATTAGGACGATATTACTATCTTTCTTAGACACTGGAAAACATTTTTTCCAGCTGGCTGCCGACGCACAGCTGCATCCTTATACCTTGAGCAAGGGACCTAATGTCCCTACTCAGTCTTAAACGGTAGCTGCGGACCAGGGTTTCTGGATTATTTCCCTCCATCGGCTCAGAATAACCGTTGACAAGAGATGACAGCACTAGGCCTTGTTTGACGTACTGTTACTACTTACTTCTCGCTCAGAGATTTAAGACTAATGGTTTTTATCCTCTTTACGAGATCAATGGCTGTGTGTCACTTTAAAAGTATATACCTCGAACAAGGCCTGGTACTGCTATCTCTAGCCAACGGTTATCCTGTGCCGATGAAGAGACATAACTCAGAAACCATGGTTCGTAGGTACCGTTTAAGGCTGAGTAGGGACATTAGCTACCTTGTTCGAGATATAAGGACGCAATTGTAAGTCGGTAGACAGCTAGAAAAGATGTTTCCCTGTGCTAAAAAAGGTAGTAACATCGTCCTAAAGAGGACTGCCAACTTACGTTGGCAAATAGATTTTACTCAGTAGTACTGTTACTACTTCTCGCTCTGAGATTTCAAACTAATTGTTTTCCTCTTTACGAGATCAATGGCTGTATGTTACTTTGAGAGTATGTACCTCCAACATCTTTGGCCAACGGTTACCCTGTGCCGATGGAGGGACATAACCCAGAAACCATGGTCCGCAAGTACTGTTTAAGGCTGAGTGGGAACATAAGCTCCCTTGTTCAACGTATAAGGACGCAATTGGGCGTCGGTAACCTGCTGGAATGCTGTTTTCTTGGGGCTAAAAAAGGTAGTAAAATCGTCCTAATCAGGACTGCCAATTTACGTTGACAAATAGATTTTACACACACACACACACTCTCTTTGTCTCTGTCTCTGTCTCTGTCTCCAACTCTCTCTCTATATATATCTATATATAGTGTGTATGTATGTATGTATGTATGTATGTATGTATGTATGTATGTATGTATGTATGTATGTATGCATGCAGGTAGGTAGGCAGGTAGGTAGGTAGGTAGGTAGGTAGGTAGGTAGGCAGGCAGGCAGGTAGGTAGGTAGGTAGGTAGGTAGGTAGGTAGGTAGGTAAGTAGGTAGTTAGGCAGGCAGGTAGGTAGGTAGGTAGGTAGGTTGGTAGGTTGGTAGGTAGGTAGGTTGGTAGGTAGGTAGGTAGGTAGGTAGGTAGTTAGGTATGTAGTCAGGTAGGTAGGCATGTAGGTAGGTAGGTAGGTAGGTAGGTAGGTAGGTAGGTAGGTAGGTAGGTAGGTAGGTAGGTAGTTAGGTAGGTAGGCATGTAGGTAGGTAGGTAGGTAGGTAGGTAGGTAGGTAGGTAGGTAGGTAGGCAGGCAGACAGGTATGAGTCACCTATCGCCTGCAAACGTGTGTGACTTTGTAATATGCAACTTGTCAGCTGTTTCAGGTGCCTAATGTAGTCGCTATGTAGCCTGTCTTCGTATTCAGGACGAGGTTACTTTTGAAGTCTTCTTTGAACAGCCACATGTCAGTGTACGTGTAAAACAAAACAATGCAGTTACTAATAAGAGTTGGAATCAATGCATGCAAGATTTCACAGCTCTGGCACCACCTCCATGGTCAGCCTATGGACCTTTCAGCGCCCACCCTCGTCTATGTGTGTGTGTGTGTCTGCATGTCTGTGTGTTCGTATGTGTGCGTGAGTGTATGCGTGTGTGTGTGCGTGCGTGTGTGTGTGCGTGTGTGTACGTGTGTGTGTGTGTGCGTGTGTGTGTGTGCGCGCGTGTGTGTGTGTGTGTGTGTGCGTGTGTGTGTGTGTGTCTGTGTGTGTATGTGTGTGTGTGCGTGCGTGTGTGTGTGTGCGTGTGTGTGTGTGTGTCTGTGTCTGTGTGTGTGTGTGCGTGTGTGTGTGTGTGTGGTTGTGCGTGTGTGTGTGTCGTGTGTGTGTGTGTGTGTATGTGTCGTGTGTGCGTGTGTGTGTGCGCGCATAAATTTGCTGTTTTTAATTAGTTTCATTCTTGTCAAATTTACCCTGAGAAACGACTGTCCGAAATTTTGGCTTCTCCGTTCGTCACAGCTAGTTCACTGTGAGATTTTTATCGATTTTACAATAATATAAATCTTGCCGACCAGCACCAGTACCAGCAACAGCTTCTATAAAGTCATGCACACACACACACACACACACACACACAGTAACTAAAACGAATGATTGAAAGCAGAACATTTGGAAGATTTTCGTTTCTTATTCTCCCGCATATTTGGCTTTGGTATTTATAAGTAAATATAATAGTGGATATGCATCGATGCTGTAGGTGGACTAAGTTAGGAACATTAGATTTATATTTAGGAATGAGGTTCACGAACTTTGTGGTCCTGGACATGTACATGTATATTACAGCAATGCCCCTCGACGTTTTGTGCCCTGTAGACCGGTTTCATAGACTATAATAACTACCCTAAAGTTCAACCCTTCCTCAAAGCGGTAGGGTGGTATAAACGAGCAGTGTCAGAGCTATGCCGTCGGGAACTTCGGTTCCTGGTAGGGCCACCCAAGGCGGATAGGTGTGGCACCGAGCGGTATTAGGGCCTCAGCCTGGCCAACGGGGTTCTGGTGAAAATTCCAAGAGGTGTCTGATCGGCAAACGGCGGTTTCGGGGTCGTTCTGTCCCTGCGTCACTCGGGATATGCATGCGGGATGTCGGGGACCGCTTGTGAATTCAGTATTTCCCCGAAACTTCTTCTTAGAGAAGAAGCCGGCTCAACCCGCCCTGGCTGAATGCCGTCACAAGTACAAGTAAGTACATAGACTATAATAGTAGGAAGAGTAGGTGCATCAGGGTCTATGTTGACAAACAAATTAGACTACACAAGAACGAATAAATGAATGGTTGTTAGCAGCAGACGAAATACACACACATATGCTGGGTGTGCTGGCTAAATTTGACGGTTTGTTCAGTAGGAAAAGGAAACGCAATGTCCTAACCAGAAATAAAAGTATTTTAAAAAATCAAAAAAAAAAATCGACTACAAGGGGAAGACAAAAATCATTCGCACTTTCGCCATAACATACCTTTATTTATTTCTTTATTGCCCACAAAGGGCGAAACATAGAGGGGACAAACAAGGACAGACAAACGGATTAAGTCGATTACATCGACTCTAGTGCGTAACTGGTACTTAATTTATCGACCCCGAAAGGATGAAAGGCAAAGTCGACCTCGGCGGAATTTGAACTCAGAACGTAACGGCAGACAAAGTACCTATTTCTTTACTACCCACAAGGGGCTAAACACAGAGGGGACAAACAAGGACAGACAAACGGATTAAGACGATTATATCGACCTCAGTGCCTAACTGGTACTTAATTTATCGACCCCGAAAGGATGAAAGGCAAAGTCGACCTCGGCGGAATTTGAACTCAGAACGTAACGGCAGACGAAATACCTATTTCTTTACTACCCACAAGGGGCTAAGCACAGAGGGGACAAACAAGGACAGACAAACGGATTAAGTCGATTACATCGACCCCCTGTACGTAACTGGTACTTAATTTATCGACCCCGAAAGGATGAAAGGCAAAGTCGACCTCGACGGAATTTGAACTCAGAACGTAACGGCAGACGAAATACCTATTTCTTTACTACCCACAAGGGGCTAAACACAGAGGGGACAAACAAGGACAGACAAACGGATTAAGTCGATTACATCGACCCCAGTGCGTAACTGGTACTTAATTTATCGATCCCGAAAGGATGAAAGGCAAAGTCGACCTCGGCGGAATTTGAACTCAGAACGTAACGGCAGACGAAATACGGCTACGCATTTCGCCCGGCGTGCTAACGTTTCTGCCAGCTCGCCGCCATCCATAACATATCTTTATTGTCACAGTGCCTTCTGCGCATGCATGCTTATAGTTGGTACTATTGTGGTCACGTGCTCGAAATTTGAGCCTGATCGCACCATTTGTCTTTCTGGCTTTACAGTGTAAGAATAGCTGCTCCACTAGCAGTGTGCACCAAAGTAGAACAATGAACAGTGATCCGATTTCTCTGGAGATTAAGAATTTTAATGGGGGTTTCTTCCCTCTTTATATACCCTAACAAAAATTCTAATCGTGACATATTTATCCCATACTACTCATCTTTATGCCCAGATTCCAAAATCCAAATCTTATAAAAACCCATTCAAAGGTTTTTGCTCCTGAAAATTAGAGCATATGGAGCTCTAAAACGTGGGGGTTAAGGCCCCTATGTGGGTCTTAATGTGGAAGTTAAGGTGTGTCAGGTGCTGAAATTCATCGGAGGCTTTTGGCACAATACGGAGACAGTGCACTATCGTGTAGAAGTGTATATGAGTGGATCGAGAAGTTTAAAAGTAGCCAGACAAGCGTGACGCACGAAGTGGAAGCAGGACACCCGTGAACTTCCTGGATTGGACTGGAAGCACTCCGTTGGTTACGACAATGAGGTTTCCGGTTGATCCGAATCAACGGAAAAGTCTGCTCGTGAAATTAACGTGTAAGTGGCTGAGCACTCCAAAGACACGTGAACCCTAAACGTAGTTCACGGGGATATTCAGCGTGACACAGAGAGTGACAAGGCCGGCCCTTTGAAATACAGGTACAACAGAAACAGGAAGTAAGAGTGAGAGAAAGTTGTGGTGGAAGAGTACAGCAGGGATCACCACCATCCCCTGCCGGAGCCTCGTGGAGCTTTAGGTGTTTTCGTTCAATAAACACTCACAACGCCCGGTCCGGGAATCGAAACCGCGATCCTATGACCGCGAGTCCGCTGCCCTAACCACTGGGTCATTGCGCCTCCCGTGAACTTCCAACCACTGACGAGAATATTCAGCTAACTCGAGAGATGGCAATGGTGAACCGGTTCATCATTACCATCTCTCGGATCACTGCTCTTTGTTATTCTTTGGTGCACATTGCTAGTGGAACGGCCATGTAAAGCCAGAAAGTAGAAAATGGCACGATCAGGCTCAAACTTCGATCACGTGACCACAATAGTACCAAATATAAGCACGCATGCGTAGAAGGCAGTGTGACAACAATATGGATATGGAATAACGAAAGTGAGGATAACTTTTGACTTCCCCTCGAACATTATGACTGGGAGATAACAGTTTACTGAAAGTAGCTGCCTTCAACTTCCTCCACAGCCTCATGATGGTTCTGAAACCTGGCGCGTGCGTTCCTCGCCGTGTCCCTGGGAATAACTTCGAACACTTCATTGATCTTGGCTACCAGCTCGGGCCTTAGTGTTGCATGCAAAGTGGTTGGTCTCTTTCTCACCGCGCCCTACACGTAGTAAGCTATGGGATTACAATCGGGGGGATTAGGGGGCCCGGAAATTGGGGCTGGTGAAGCTGCAGTAATTCTCCCACAACGACCACTGACTCTTTCTGAAGGTATGATAAAGGACGCCAAATCCTGCTGCCACACATATGGTCTGGCCTTCCAGCAGCAACTTTCTCCAGTCAGGGTTTGACGACAGCCTCTGGTAGCTTCACATAGTCGTCGGAATTGAGCCTTAGATCCTCTTCCAGAGTGTTGGGATGAATTCAGGTAAGAGGACGCAGTCAGAATGCCTGTTGTGCCCCCTCCTGTTGGTCACGGTTTTGTAGCCTCCGTTGCCGCTGCCCATGTCACATTTTGCAGCCATTACGGTATCGACAGAGCACTGAGTAGTAGTCATGACGTCGGCATTTTGATACCCGGTACGAATCATCATGATACGGGTAACTCTTTTCCGATATTCAGATGGCTTCCAGTTCTCCATGTCAGCTAACTTTTTCACAACTTCAGCTTTAATTTTTATGCTCTCCAACACCGTTGACTGTTCACCAAATATATCAAGCTGTTCTTGAAAAAGAGAAAATAAGATATATTCAAACTAGCAGTGTAGCCCAACGTAGCTCGGGCTTGTTTTCTTTTGGACCATTTACAATTGGAATTTTTGAAAAGTAAAAATCTTGCATTATGTATCATGTTATTCTCTTTAAGTGAACATTTTTCTGGTTGAAATACACCGAAAAATGGCGACACAGCAGTAAAAAAATCGTAAAAAAATAGGGATTTTCATAGAAAAAAGCACCTTTATGATGTAAATAATTTTTGGTGTTAACATGGTCCGATTTCAATTTTTTCTTCTACAGAATGAAGAGCAAGCCTTCTTCTATTATACTCTCAATGTTGGTCAACTTGCGCCGCAGGGTCTCGGAGGAGATAGTGTTAGTTGAAGGCTACCAAACCTGCCACACACAGAAAACTTCAGCTTTATATATATAGAGAGATTTAGCCCGAATACCCTGCATAATCACTAACATTTATCCTACCACCATACATACACACACACACACACAAACACACATACCGCCACCACCACCACCATCATTACCAATACATATCCTCACACTCTTACAGACATACTCGCGCAATATACATCACCCCTCAATGCAATTAGAACACTAACACTCGTACGCACACGCACACATACGCTTATATACCAGCAACTTTGTACAGTTACAATCAATATATAACATAAACACACGCAGAGATGCATAATCACATCTAATAATACTATTCTCAACTAACAGCAAGACACATAACCAGCTGCAACACTTGAATCAATAAAAACTTAAATTAACTGTAGTTAATGACCAACTAAGTAAAGTTTCACTTTAATATTTCAATATATAACTTGAGTTGATTCAATAAAACCAGTCGTAAACGAAGTAATGCATTATTGTATTATAACAAGTTATAGTAATGAACTAGTTGACACTAGTACTCACTGTCTGCCCATCAGCTGAAAGCATTAGTATCAGATATTGCTGAATAGTCTAGATTTGTTTTTATATATTTATTCTACAAGACTGAATATTTGAAATGTTATTCGAAACATAGCTTTAAAAATCACTAGCAGAGATACCCGGCGTTGCCCGTGAAGAATTTGACTTTTCTTTTATATTTTCTCTAATGAACTGGAATACATATGATTCGAATTTCATCAAAACTGGAGATTAAGAATTTTAATGGGGGTTCTTTCCCTCTTTACACACCCTAACAAAAATTCTAATCATGACATATTTATCCCATACTATTCACCTTTATGCCCAGATTCCAAAATCCAAATCTTATGAAACCCATTCAAAGGTTTTTTTTTCTCCTGAAAAATAGAGCACATGGAGCTCTAAAATGTGGGAGTTAAGGCCCCTATTAGGGGGGTCTTAAAGTCAACCAGAGAAGTTGAATTGTTGGGAATCTTTTTTAACTTGTGCTTTATATCTATTGTTCAAATTTGTTTGAAACCTGAAATATATGAATGTTCACTGGGTTTGTAAAAGAGAGCAGAGCTACAGGAAACCAAAAGACGAATGATTACAATAAGCAGTCAGCTACCCTATCCTAGTCGTTACCACTTCCCAATTCCTCACAATACAGGTGACCGACACAGCCGTAAGATGCATTACGGATCTAAAGCAATTGGGAGTTTAACCCCACTGAAACAAACATTAACAATTGTGTGACATGAAGGCTAAGGGGAAATGAATGTGTCACCTCTGGAGTTTGCCAATGATCACTATGCCGATAGGTAACCGAACAGAATAAATTTGCAATCAATAAATCTCTTTGAATGGCCAATCACTTACCTGAAAAGGCCTTGAAATAAACGTTGCCATCTGGGAACTATCTCTGATTCAATGATGATAAAAGACTCAAAGAGGTCTCCAACCAAATAACTTTACTCAAAATAACACTTTGCAACTGAATCAGTGAAGGCAAAGATGCCTCTCCTTTACTTGACAATTTATGTATCACATTACAGAAGTCACAATCTAAGCATATCTCAAAGCAAAGTCTTACACTGTTGTACCATTAAATTACAAATAACGCTCATCTTGTATGCTCGGGTGACTCAACAGCTTCCGAGACTACAAGTGTATTCGCCTTGGCTTGGGAAAAATGACTAAATTGTGGGGGTTAAGCCCCCATTAAGAAGTCTTACTAGCCTCCTAAGTAGTTGAAGCTTTAAGAATATCACTTCATTCGTGTTTATTATCTATGGTTAAGATTTCATCAACAGCAAAAATATACGAATTTTCATGAGGGTTATGGTCTCATTTATGTCACCCTCGCTTTCAAACATATACTGCATTACATCCGCCCTTATGCATTAGAATATAATTTCCAAATTTCATGAAGTTCCATTCCGTACATTTAACTTTGTTTTGGATCATAAAAAATGACTAAAATTTGAAAGTTAAGGCCCCCGTTAGGTGGTCTTAGAATCCTCATGAGAAGCAGAAACTTTGGGAAAAATTTTTTTTTTAACAGTTCCATTGATAGACTGAATCTGTAGTCTTCGAATTAGCTTTCTCTTTTCTGTTTTTTAGAAGCCTAATTTCTCAAAATTTATTTAGGCAGTGTGTTATATATCCCAGGACCCCAATAATGTATATGTATGTATGTATGTATGTATGTATGTATGTATGTATGTATGCATGCATGCATGCATGCATGCATGCATGTATGTATGTATGTATGTATGTATGTATGCATGCATGCATGCATGTATGTATGTATGTATGTATGTATGTATGTATGTATGTATGCATGTATGTATGTACTTATGTATGTGAGGAGGCATTGCCTAGTGGTTAGGGTGCTACACTCACGATCGCAAGATCGAAGTTTCAATTCCCAGACTGAGTGGTGCGTTGTACAAAATACTTCTTCTCACCTTGCTCTGCGTTCACTTCGACACCTAACGCGAGGTACACTGTACACTTGTTCGGGTAAAGTCGATTTGATAGCGGAAGGGAGCTAATGCACAGCAATACATTTAATCATTATAAATAAATCATTTGTGCAGGTAGTTTGGCAAAAACTGAACGCCCGTATGTCGTCTTCGACGAATGAGTCTATTACCATCGTCGTCATATATATGTGTATGTATGCATGCATGTATGGAATGAAGAAATGTATTCATACGCAGGAAATGTAGGAGAATTTGTATTGGGGTTTCAAAATGCACCTCCATCTCAAAACATCTAGTCGTTTTAAAATTTTATTATTGATTTTATAAAAATACCAAACCGGTTTCAACAATTTTTGTTTATCAATGGTAAAATTAAAAGCTAAATTAGAAAAGGTTTTAAGAGAGTTTAAAGTTACAAGGGAAAATTCGGAAAAAACATGATTAAATGTATGTATGTATGTATTTTTAATTATATTTTGCAGGAAAAGCCATCGAATTTTTTGAATTTTTATGATTTGAAATCTGATAGCAAAAACAAAAGAAAATAATTAATTAGAGTTAGTGAATTTTTTATGTTTGCTTTCTTCTTTTTAATAAATGCATTTATTTAATGAATATAGGAAAAGTACTTTTATTTCTTGTATATAAATTTTTTTTTTAAAGTTGATTCATTTCATTTGTCAGAATGTCTAATTACAATTTTATCTTTAATGAACAGAAATTGTTTTATTTTGTTTGTTTTGTTTTTAGTTATTTGAAAGAAAGAATTTAATAAAAGAACGTATTAATAAAAGAAAACATTTATTTCGAAAACCAATGCGGCTTCAGTGAAATTGTTGATGATATTGCTAGTAATATCATTAGTAAAGGTGGCTCGAAAAATGTGGAGTCAGTCACCTTTTAATATACAAAACAAGGCTTCGTTTCTGTTATCAATTTTTATTTTTTAATTATCAGCTATTTTTCAAATGAGAATAGAACATTACAAGCCCACACATGTGAACCCCTCCCTAGACTTTGTTTTCTCGCATAGCTCAGTCGGTAGAGCATCAAACTTTTATAGGTCAACCTTAGAGGTAATCTGAGGGTCGCACTGGGGTCGATATAATCGACTTAATCCGTTTGTCTGTCTTTGTTTGTCCTCTCTGTGTTTAGCTCCTTGTGGGTAGTAAAGAAATAGAAATAGGTATTTTGTCTGTCTTTACGTTCTGAGTTCAAATTCCGCCGAGGTCGACTTTACCTTTCATCCTTTCGGGATCGGTAAATGAAGTACCAGTTACGCACTGGGGTCGTTCTCGACTTAATCCGTTTGTCTGTTCTTTTTTGTCCCCTCTCTGTTTAGCCTCTTGTGGGCAATAAAGAAATAAGAAATGAGAATATAGATATTTCAGGGTCCTGATTACACAGAAGTAATGTGCCAGGTGTACATCCACAAGTGTAATTATTCACACACTAGCAGTATCGCCCGGCGTTGCTCGGGTTTGTAAGGGAAATAACTATATAAGCATTTTTAGAGAGTTATAGCCAAAAAATAGCAAAAAATGCATTAAAAATGTAAAAAATATGATGGTAAATTTTTTTTAAAATCGTTGACTCATCGTAGACATTTTTAGAGAGTTACTTCCCTTATATAATAGCGAAAAAATGCATTAAAATGGAAAAAAAACGATGGTAAATTTTTTTTTAAATCGTAGACTCATGTAGACGCTTTCTTAGCCATTTCTGTTTTGGTGTCTTCAAGCCATTAAGTCGTTGTTCTAAAAGAACACTGGTCTCCTTGACAACGCATTACGACGTTGGTTTCCTTACACTCCCTTCCCCACAGGTGCAGGTGTGAGCGTGGACGCCAACTCCGCCGCCATCGACACACGATAAATTATGCATTAAAATGGAATAAAAAATGATGTTAAATTATTTTTAAAATCGTAGACTCATCGTAGACGCGCGCTAATATTCAGACGGGCTCGATATGAATCACGACTATAAGCTACCCGAATTTGGTTAAACTGTACCGCAAAATGTGGGAGTAGTTAGGAATCTAAATCGAAGGGGACAGACACTCTACAGTTTTATATATATAGATATACATAGCGCAGTAGTGGTGAGATATGACAGCAAAGAAAAGCATACATTCACTCTCTGCATGCAATTAGACTCGGAAAGTTCGTGAGGAACCCATTGACCCAATTTGCTGACTTTTCCGATAGCACACAGGTGTCAATGAATGGTTGAATGACCAAATCCAAGCTTCTCTGCTAGTTCCTCAACAGTTACAATGATATTTTGTTCCACCAGGGTTTTCAGGATGTCCTTGTCGAGTTCTACAGATCTTTCAGGATGAGGCTCGTCTTCTAGGCTTTAGTTTATGGCTCGGGATTTCTGGAACCACCATTGACACTGCCTTACGCTTATTGTCCAATCCCCATATACTGCATTAATATTTCTTGTACTTTGCACACATTTATATTCTGTTATTGTTTTATATGTTTCAGCCTTGAGGTTGTGGCCATGCTGGATCATGTGTGTGTGTGTGTGTGTGTGTGTCTATCTGTCTGTCTGTCTGTATGTATATATGTATATGTATGTGTGTGAACAATAATATTTTCAACAGATGTGTTGCAAATGTATCTGATTGTTCTCAAGCTTCAATACTGTGTGTGTGTGTATGTGTGTGTGTGTATGTATGTATGTATATGTATGTATGTATGTATATGTATGTATGTATGTATGTGTGTATGTATGTATGTGTGTGTGTATGTATGTGTGTGTGTATGTGTGTGTGTGTGTATGTATGTATGTATGTATGTATGTATGTATGTATGAGTGTATGTTTACTTTATTACTAATTACTCTCTTCCAAGAACATTTTCACTCACTCTTAGCTCTTAGCTTCCCATACATTTTACTCATGTATCTATCAGCGTCATAGACAGAATACTTTCACTTTAGTCTTGCTCAAATCACTCTGTCGCTATTTACTTTCATTTTATTCGTTGCCCACTGTGTGTGTGCGTTTGCGTGTGGTGTAAACCAGACTAAGAAAAGCATTTGACACACACACCAGAATGTGAGTTTTCTGTAAATTTTGCTTAATTGGAGTTTAAATTTTAAAAACTGGATCTGGCATGACGCGATGCATTGTACTCTTAAAACTGCTAGGTAAATTGTAATTGAAGAAATCCTATATTGTAGATTTGTATAACTCCCAAAGGGAGGCAGATAAAATCTGCCTTTTATAATAAGAGATGCCGACGTTTGTTTTCTTGTAATTTTGAGAAAGAAGATTAGTTTTTAATGAAATTTTCTACATATGTATTTCAGATGAGGTAGATTCCAGTTATATCGGAATTTGTTATGAAAAATGAATTCTTTAGAGGGGGGTGGGTTGGGAAAATTTACTTGAGTCGGGTTTGTTTCCTCATAACTTGCAGAAAATTGGATATTTTCTAATGAAATTTTCTACAAATACCTTTCGGGTAGTGTACATTAGGATTATTTCTGAATTTAATGTGGAAGGACAAAAAAAAAAAAATGGTTGAAACGTACCCACCTACATGCTGACACACATCACATATTGTACACACACACACACACACACACCACACACACACATACGATGGGTGCTGAAGAGTTCCTGACTTTAAGGGTATTGCGAAAAGCCTGATTGGAGGCCCAGCCTTCCGAGATATTTTACAGGGCTTAGGAAAAACTGAAGAACCGCTGCAATAAGTGTGTGAATCTGAAACAGGAATATGTTGAGCAAAATCATAACTGATCCTCCTGTATTTTCTTTTACCCGAAGCCAGGAACATTTCAAGGAACCCGTCGTATATATAAAAACATACATACAAAATGAGATTTGAAATTTAAAAAAGAAATTGTGATGTATGTCAGTGTATACGCATACATACTATTTTTTCGCATTAAATTCCGATATAATCGTACCGAAACCATCTGAAAGATATTTACTCTTTTACTTGCTTCAGTCATTTGACTGCGGCCATGCTGGAGCACCGCCTTTAATCGAGCAACTCGACCCCGGGACTTATTCTTTTGTAAGCCCAGTACTTATCCTATCGGTCTCTTTTGCCGAACCGCTAAGTAACGGGGACACAAACACACCAGCATCGGTTGTCAAGCAATGCTAGGGGGACAAACACAGGCACACAAACATATACACACGCATACATATATATATATATATATATATATATATATATATATATATATATAATATATATATATATATATATATACGACGGGCTTCTTTCAGTTTCCGTCTACCAAATCCACTCACAAGGCTTTGGTCGGCCCGAGGCTATAGTAGAAGACACTTGCCCAAGGTGCCACGCAGTGGGACTGAACCCGGAACCATGTGGTTGGTAAACAAGCTACTTACCACACAGCCACTCCTGTATAAGATTTCATTAAAAAATACTGATTTTTTCTGGAAGTTATGAGAAAATAAAGCCGACTTGTGTGATTTTTAAAAAATCTCTTCTTTCCATTCTCAGAAAAACTGTTCGCAATAAATTTCAATATAAATAGAATTTACACAATCCGAAGCGCTTACGTAGAAAATTTGACTGAAAACTAGCAATTTGTTTTTCTTTTCCCATTTTCACCTAGAGAGCTGCGGCCATGCTGAGGCATTACCGTTAAAAGAATATAAATCAGCAGAGGGACTCGAACCTGCGACCCTCAGATTACCTCTAAGGTTGACCTATAAAAGTTTGATGCTCTACCGACTGAGCTATGCGAGAAAACAAAGTCTAGGGAGGTGTGCACATGTGTGGGTTTGTAATGTTCTATTCTCATTCTCTACACTCCGAAGTGTAGTCAGGGGGGGGGGTTCAAAAAGCTGAGAAAATCTTTGTGGTTATCCTGGTTTTCAGAAACATAACGACAATAACTGATTCTTGTTTCATGCCAGAGCAATCATGGAATAACATGGAATCTCCAACATTTTTTCTGATCTCATATAGGATGTTGTTATGAGTATACGCCTCTAGGATTTCATTTTGTATGGTATCAGATGTGGAGGCGCAATGGCCCAGTAGTTAGGGCAGTGGACTCGCGGCTTCGATTACCAGACCGGGCGTTGTGTGTGTTTATTGAGAGAAAACACCTAAAACTCCACGAGGCTCCGGCAGGGGGTGGGGTGGCGATCCCTGCTGTACTCTTTCGTCGCAACTTTCACTCACTCTCTCTTCCTGTTTCTTGAGTAACGCTGTGATGGACTGGCGTCCTGTCCAGCTGGGGGTTGGGGACACATGCGCCACAGAAACCGGGCCCATGAGCCTGGCTGGGTTTGAAAAGGGCGCGAGAGAGATGGTATCAGATATGAAATTAACTCGTCGTTTAAGCTGCTGACTTATTTCGGCACCAAATTTTCTGGCAAGTTTTATTAAATATACAAAGTTCCCTGTGGCGTGTGTTAACTTTCTCTTCGAAGATGGAACAAGTAACTTCTTTTATCTTCTACTAAAAATATTCCTTGATCCTTCAACAATGGAACTGCGAAATGCTATTATCTTTTACTATGGATTTCCTTAATTCTCTAATCGTAAAAGTGCTAACCACTATTATCTTTCACTAAGTATGTTCTTTAATTCTTCGATGAACTGGTAACTACTAATATCCTTTATTGAAGACTAGCAGTATCGCCCGGCGTTGCTCGGGTTTGTAAGGGAAATAACTATATAAGCATTTTTAGAGAGTTATAGCCAAAAAAATAGCAAAAAATGCATTAAAAACGGAAAAGAATTATGGTAAATTTTTTTTTTAAATCGTTGACTCATCTTAGACATTTTTAGAGAGTTACTTCCCTTATATAATAGCGAGAAAAATGCATTAAAATGGAAAAAAATGATGGTAAATTTTTTTTTAAATCGTAGACTCATGCTAATACCCAGAAGGGCTCGATATGAATCACGACTATAAGATACCCGGTTTTGGTTAAACTGCACCGCAAAATGTGGGAGTAGTTAGGAATCTAAATCGTAGGAGACAGACACACAACTTGACTTTTATATATAAAAATATTCCTTGATCCTTCAACAATGGAACTGCGAAATGCTATTATCTTTTACTATGGATCTCCTTAATTCTCTAATCGTAAAAGTGCTAACCACTATTATCTTTCACTAAGTATGTTCTTTAATTCTTCGATGAACTGGTAACTACTAATATCCTTTATTGAAGATATTCCTTAATTCATTCTCTCTAAAGACGGTGCAGTTGGCTTAGATGGAAAGCTTTGTTCAATGACATACGATCCACACGCTCAGTTAGTCTAGATACAACTGTGGAAACTTTACTCATTATTTTTTTAATCCCTTATTTACTCTAACAACTCTGCAATTATGCTTCAATTATAAATTAAGCGCTCTAAAGAGACACCACATGTTTTACTTGTTAATTTGAGTGGCCTGTCATCAGGAGGACAGTAGGTAATTAATGCCAATGATCAAATTGAGGTCAATCAACATGCATTAATAGTATATCGCACACTGTGTTGGAGTGGGAGAGGAGGATATTTGTTGCCAGGTTTCTTGGATGAAGATCGCTGTTTCTCCTTATTTCGGTATTCTGTAGTCAGTTCTGAGTGGATGGAAGCACTCCGTCGGTTACGATGACGAGGGTTCCGGTTGATCCGAATCAACGGAACAGCCGGCTCGGGAAATTAACGTGTACCCTTAACGATATTCAGCGTGACACAGAGAGTGACAAGGCCGGCCCTTTGAAATACAGGTACAACAGAAACAGGAAGTAAGAGTGAGAGAAAGTTGTGGTGAAAGAGTACAGCAGGGATCACCACCATCCCCTGCCGGAGCCTCGTGGAGCTTTAGGTGTTTTCGCTCAATAAACACTCACAACGCCCGGTCTGGGAATCGAAACCGCGATCCTACGACCACGAGTCCGCTGCCCTAACCACTGGGCCATTGCGCCTCCAGTCAGTTATGAGTAGTATATAACCTGACATATGTACTTCCGCATCCAATATGTCTGGGATCAGGTGCGTTTCACTTAGTGCAACACATATTGTCTTTGCTCGCTGTACAAGGGCTCTCTCGTTGCGATATGATATTTTTGTTCGATTTGTGAAGTGTGAAAGACCTTCTCCATTCGGTATTATTATTGAGCTGAATTTATGGGTTAATGACAGGAATGGTGTGGTTATGCACAAGAGTAATAGCAGTGGTTGGTGCTGTGTGAGAGCCAGAAGTTTTTTTTTTTTTTTTTCTTTTGCTAGATTCATTATCGCTGAAAAAAGAATTTTGGATCTTTTCGGTTTGACCGGCAGTTTTTAAAAATAATTTCCACGTAACTAAACACTTTTAAACTTCGTATACTGGTAGAATTTGTTTATAAAACATCTTTTTCTCTTTGCTTTATTGAGAAAATTCTATAGTTTATAAGATATTTGTTGTTTTTTTCTTCAATTTGTGCAATTTCAACCAATCAATGACGTCTATTGGAGGTGAAAACATTCTGTGCCGTATGAATATGTCCCTCGTTTAAGAAACAGATTGGATTTATTTACAATTCTGAAGAAAAAAAGATACCCTTCCCCCACCTCTAACCCTAAAACAGATTGAATGCAATAGATTGATACTAGGGTCATAATTATGGGTGACAATTTCATATGATACCGCTAGAAAAAACTGCCGTTCAAACTGAAAAAATCCAATTTTTCTAGTATTGAAGAGTGACTTTCAATGCTGATCTTGTTGTTGTTACTGTTTAGTTGTGGTAAGGTCAGTAGCAATAGAACATGATGGGTCACTTGTGGTATTCCGGGGAAATGAGGAAGTGGATAGCATAATGGATAGCTCTTGATTATGGAGTTCATCAATTGTGCTATTATTAATATCAATTTTAAGGTTGAAGATGCTTTAGTCCAGTAATGTATTTTTCTAGGAATTTGGCGGCTCTTTTTTTAAAAATTTATTTTAGTTCTTTGTTCTTATTTTGTGAAGAAACCTAACTTCAAGCAAATTTTTACAACTCAATTTTTAAGTACTATTTTCTAGACCTGGGAAAAATTTAATATTGCACACCAAGACTTCTTTTTGTACCCCACCAAAAACACACCTTTTCTGAAAAAATGTGTTTCTTCTCTATACTAACCCCTATTTTCAGCTACGGAGAATATGAATCTGCAAAAAAATTGGCAAAAATCGGCATCTTTAAATTACCCCATCACCAATTCTACATTTTCAACTTCTTTCACAATTTTTTTTTTTTTTTCAAAATATGCGGTAAAATACGAAAATTATGATTCTGGAAAAAAATTTCAAAAAATTTTTGTAAAATCTTTTTTTTTTTTCACATTTTTTTTTTTTTGGTCAAAATATGCGGAAAAATACGGAGATTATGATTCTGAAAAAAATTAGGGTTAGGGTTTTAGGGTTAGGGTTAGTTTTAGGGTTAGGGTTAGTGTTGGGGCTTTAGGGTTAGGTTTACGGGAAAAGTGAAAAAATGAAGAATTTGGGGGTAGGGAGTAAGGGGGTGGCAAAAAAAATTTCAAAATTCTGATTTTTGACAATTTTCCGGAATCTCCGTATCCGAAAACGTGGATTTTTGGCCCACAAAAATTTTGAAAAAGAAAAAACAATTTGAGAGAAAATGGAGTGGGGTGGGGATCTTTACTTTTGCACTCCCTGTTTCTGGGCCCTTGCCACTAAACCACATGTACACTCTAAAAACTCACTCCCATACTAGTGCTCTTTGTATGGAATAGATTTCATCACGAGAAAACGAGTTGGAAAGGAAATAATTAACAAAGTAAATGAGAAAATGGAGCATGATTAATTTAATAAGATATCTAAAATTGTCTCCGATTAATAAGAATAAATAAACAAAACAATTTCAACAACGCGAGGAAGGGGGAAAACGCAGAGAGTGAGAGAGAGAGAGAGAGAGAGAGAGAGAGAGAGAGAGTTAGTGTTTATGTGTGTCTGTGGTGGTGGGAGGAGGAGAAAGAGAGAAAGTTGCGGAGAGAGAGAGAGAGAGAGTACTGGTCATTGTATACACTGTCGTTACCTTTGGCAACCATCAAGTTGAGCTATTATTTACTTGGTGCGCTTATAATCGAAATTAATTAAAATAAATTCAGTAAAAAGTAATTAGATTTAGAGAAGGCAAAATAAAAATATTCTAAAGCATTTTATCACGCATGTTACTTTTTTCAAGTCTTCATTTGTGTGTATATATATATATATATATATATATATATTTTTAATTAACAATTGCGTGGCGGTATATTGTAGGTACAACAGCAAACTAAATATATACACACCGTTATACGTCTCCTTTGGCACAATATGAAATTTATTTCGCTTTTTGTACGTTTTTTATTTTATTCACTTTCATCACAATATATAATATATATTGTTGCGAGTATATCGATGTCTCACGGCATTTCAGACAGTTGTGTCTAAAACACTAACAAACGATAGAGTCAAAATAAGCAAATAATAAGTATGAAATTAAATTGAAAATAAAAATGTATAAAACCCGAATAAATTTGTAGCATTGGTCAACGTTACGAAAAATTTTTTCACTTAAATTCAGTAAATTTGAAAGTGTTCATTTAACACTGGGGTTAGAAACGGAGAGTTCTAATTATCCGATATCCCAGTGTTGCGGGCTTTTGCAACGCAACAGAACATTTTTTTAAAATGGAAAATAAGTTTATTGGTCATACTTACAAATGTTTGCACCCTTGATCTGTGCTGTAGGTAACGATTATATCGGAATTTATTGTAACAAAATAAAAAAAAAAAAATAAAAAAGTAGGCACACAAACATTCATACTCTCTCTTTTACTCTTTTACTTGTTTCAGTCATTTGACTGCGGCCATGCTGGAGCACCGCCTTTAATCGAGCAACTCGACCCTGGGACTTATTCTTTGTAAGCCCAGTACTTATTCATCAGTCTCTTTGTCGAACATAAACACACCAGCATCGGCTGTCAAGCGATATTGGGGCGACAAACACAGATATACAACACACACACACACACACACACACACACACACACACACACACATATATATATACATATATATATATATATATCTTTCTGTTGAAGAGCGTAGGCTCGAAACGTTAAAGACTTGTTTTATTTATATTTCCTGAGCGCCATACTAATACAATTGTTCGTTTGTTTTCCACCTGCCTTCGTCTTTTGTTTATTTTCATAAAGCTTCCCGTTATATATATATATATATATATACGACGGGCTTCTTTCAGTTTCCGTCTACCAAATCCACTCACAAGGCTTTGGTCGGCCCGAGGCTATAGTAGAAGACATTAGCCCAAGGTGCCACGCAGTGGGACTGAACCCGGAACCATGTGGTTGGTAAACAAGCTACTTACCACACAGCCACTCCTGTATATTCATACAAATATACATAATATATTTTCCAAAGTTTCAAGTTTCATTTTGTAGACATATGTGATGTACGTGTGCGCACTCAACAATTCTTACAATATCTTCCCATATAATCGTAATTTACACCAGCTGAAGTGTATTTGTAGACAATTTGAGTAAAAGATACATATTTTTCTGAAAGTTATGAGGTAACAAAATCGGCTCGTATGAATTATCCGAAACCCCACTTCTCCTATACTGAAAAGGTATTCGCATTGAATTCCAATATAATTGGTATTTACACCACCTGAATGATATTTGTAGAAGATTTCATCGGAAAATATCCATTTCCTGAAAGTTATGAAGAAATATATATTTCTTTATTGCTCACAAGGGGCTAAACATAGAGGGGACAAACAAGGACAGACAAAGCGATTGAGTCGATTAAATCGATCTCAGTGCATAACTGGTACTTTCTTTATCGACCCTGGAAGGATGAAAATAATCGGGTGGGGTTCACTTGGGTAGGTATGCCATTTGTTGATGCTCCCCCATCCCCATATTACAAAAGTTACGAGAAACCAAAATCTCGAGGATTGAGTTTAGAGTTAGGGTTGGGACTTAAGTTTATTGTTGGGTTACGATTATTTTATTTTTATCTATTTAATAACTTATTCAACTTTTAACTTTTAGTCAGGAGAAAAGCCAGTGTCCATGAGAAGGCAGTACCTCCGAAATTCATGAGAGGAAACGCAAACTTGGCTTGAATGCTTACTAAAATGTATACACACCTCTAAAAACCCAGATGGTAAACTCAAACGGGACGATGGATTCGGTCTATGCCGATGACATAAGTTCCTTCACACACTTTATTTTTAATTTTCCGTTGATGAGGTAGCTGCTATTTCATAACGTTGAATGCTTGAGGCATCGGGCGTATACTTCATTTCTAAATGCTAGTCTTTTTATAAAGTGTTCCCACCGTGACCATCGAATCATTTTTTTTTTTTTTATATTACTGTCTAGTGCTCTCCGTCCTCGTCACATCACGGTCGTTCTTACCTCATAACTTTTTATCACTTTCTGTGTTAAAACTCTAAGGTTTCCCTAAATATCAATAAGAACTAACGAGATGTATGTAGCTTTCATAGCGCTGACAAGCAGATTCACCAATTTTTTTAATTTGATTATTGATTTTGTTTTCCTTTGAATAATCCTTCTTGAAAAGTGTAGGATACGGATCTTTTCAAAAGATCCTAGGATACACACCTCTCGACCTATAGATATAAAAACTTGCTAGAATTTGAAAAACGTTATTGCCAAAATATCAACCAATCATCTTCGGGTATTTCCGACAGCCCGTATATAACAAGGTGTGGGAGGAGATAAATAACGTGATTAAATGCGGTACTACTGTGTTTACTAGCAATGCATTACTACCACAACATGCCCTTAACAACCAAACAAAACAACAGCGTGAATACTACTAACACCGTTTAGAACGTAAATAGAAACTATTTCTTTTACTTGAACTTATTTTCATTCATGACTATTAATATTAGTAATATTATTATTATTATTGTCACTTCTACATATTGATTTGAATAACTTTGTTTTATGAGGCATATATATATATATATATAGCAAGAGGCAGTAATTAGATTCTGACACTTGTTTTTTAATTAATCAAACACTTTCTTGTTTAAGTTTTCTTTTGTTAAATTACCGCTATTTCTTCCCACCCCCCGCTTTTATTCTCTATCTCTTGAAAATTTTCCGCTTAATTTACATATGCTGTTTCTTCGCCCTGCTTTTTAATGAATTGTTTTAATTTAAGGACTTTAAATTAATTTCAGCTGTACTCTAACTTTTACAACTGTGTGCGAGAGTGTATACATGTTATTTCTGTATATATGCTTTAATCTCCGGTGGAGTCCATGAAAGGCGGTGTGTAATATTATGTACCTGGTTCTCTCTATATGCCCTGTTGCGGGTTCTTATCAGGTTGAGAGTATTTCCCTATTTGTCTCTGGGCTGCAGGACATTTAAACACTGTATTCTCAAACTTTAGTAAAAATCTGTTTGGTAGTCAATAACTCGATCACTGGGAATGTCATAGACACGAGTTCCAACTCCAGTCGGAGAGTTTGTTTATTTAAAATGAACGTGACTAGGAAACCTTTAAGTAGTAGCTCGGGCAGCTAGAAATAGCAGTCAAATGTCCCGCAACCATACCGTCTTGGGAGTAGGAACACTTGAAATGATGTAGTCCTCGATACATTATGATGTAGTCTTCGATGTATTATGAGGCGATCTTTCGATTTGAGTTCACAAAAGAGCTAACCACATAGAGTGAAAGGATATTGTATATATCGTAATAGGTATTTACATATGTACACGTTTTGTGTGTATATTGCATAATGTTTGTGTGTTTGTATATTTACGCACACATTTGTGTGAGTATAAAAATAGGTCTATTGTGTTTGTTTGTTTTTTTTTTTTCATATGTACTCTGTGACCTATTCAACTGTAGAGTCCAACCAAACGAAACTCGGACTAATATAAGTCCCCCGCCACAGTTTCTCTTTGGATATACAGGAATACACATGACATTCTAAATACTGGTTAATTGTCGTGCAATGTAAATGGTAAAGATACGTCAAAAAGCTATATGAATTAGATGCAGATGCAGGCAATTAATTGGTGCTCCCAAATACCTAAAATTCAACGCCGAAAGAAAACAGAATCAAGGCAAACAAGATTCGGCTATAAGCTATGTACCGGTCGATATATATATGTATATATATATATGTATATATATATGTATATTATATATATATATATATATATGTGTATATATATATATATATATATATATATGCAAGTACATCTCCGTAATATATATATGTATATATATGCAAGTACATCTCCGTAATATATATATGTATATATATGCAAGTACATCTCCGTAATATATATATGTATATATATGCAAGTACATTTCCGTAATATATATGTATATATATGCAAGTACATCTCCGTAATATATATATGTATATATATGCAAGTACATCTCCGTAATATATATATGTATATATATGCAAGTACATCTCCGTAATATATATATGTATATATATGCAAGTACATCTCCGTAATATATATATGTTATATATGCAAGTACATCTCCGTAATATATATATGTATATATATGCAAGTACATCTCCGTAATATATATATGTATATATATGCAAGTACATCTCCGTAATATATATATGTATATATATGCAAGTACATCTCCGTAATATATATATGTATATATATGCAAGTACATCTCCGTAATATATATATGTATATATATGCAAGTACATCTCCGTAATATATATATGTATATATATGCAAGTACATCTCCGTAATATATATTGTATATATATGCAAGTACATCTCCGTAATATATATATGTATATATGCAAGTACATCTCCGTAATATATATATGTATATATATGCAAGTACATCTCCGTAATATATATATGTATATATATGCAAGTACATCTCCGTAATATATATATGTATATATATGCAAGTACATCTCCGTAATATATATATGTATATATATGCAAGTACATCTCCGTAATATATATATGTATATATATGCAAGTACATCTCCGTAATATATATATGTATATATATATATGCAAGTACATCTCCGTAATATATATATGTATATATATGCAAGTACATCTCCGTAATATATATGTATATATATGCAAGTACATCTCCGTAATATATATATGTATATATATGCAAGTACATCTCCGTAATATGTATATATATATATATGTAATCTATACTTTATGTATATTCTCTTTTTTATATATATTCTACTTATTATACAACATCACTCTTTTATGTACACTTTTTTATGTACATTCCTTTATGTACACTGATTTGTTCTGCTTTTTTTATGTTTAACCCTACAGTCTCTTATGTGGTGGTTTAATAAAGTATGTGATTGAGTATTATCTGGTAATTGATATTTGATTTAGATGTATTTCTCCATTTACTTATCTTGTATTAGTAATTTGTGGTAAATCATTTTACCTTCGCCCATATAATACAGTAAATGAATTGATTGCATCGCAATCCTTAACATTTATGTATTAACTTTGTTGGGTACTTCACTAGCAGTATATTGGATATATGTTATCCCATGGAGGGTTGCATTCACAACCCCCTATCTCAATTTGTATAAATATATATATATATGTTTGTGTCTGTATAGGATGTACTAAAAAGATGTTTATGTATAATGTTCTTGCACTTGTATGTAGGCATTCCCTACGCCTAATAAGTATCACAAATTCGGGTTGTTGTAGCATACAAGCTCTTCTAGAATATTAGCATAATATATCACACAAGGTAATTGTTCTAAATCGTACAGCAGTAGTAACTGGTCTTGTAAATAGGTTCGGTTACTGGACAACCAGCTGATATCTGTGTCTAGGGAATATCTACCAGCACATTCTGTGTCTAGGGAATGTATTTAACTCTTGATGGTCCGGTTTTGTTAAGTGTTATAGTAGGTAACATAGTGTGGTGATAGTTCAACATATAACACGGATCTTTTCGGTTTGAACGGCAGTTTTTTCTAGCGGTGTCATATGAAATTGTCACCCATAATTATGACCCTAGTATCGATCTATTGCATGTCAATCTGTTTTAGGGTTGGGGGAAGGGTATCTTTTTTTTTCTTCAGAAATGTAAATAAACCCAATCTGTTTCTTAAACGAGTGACATATTCATACGGCACAGAATGTTTTCACCTCAATAAACGTCATTGATAGGTTGAAATTGCAGAAAAAAAACAACAAATATCTTACAAACTATAGAATTTTCTCAATAAAGCCAAAAGAAAAAGATGTTTTATAAACACATTCTACCAGTATACGAAGTTTAAAAGTGTTTAGTTACGAGGAAATTATTTTAAAAAAACTGCCGGTCAAACCGAAAAGATCCTATAACACTTAACTGTCGACTTCAAAAGTTCAGTCCACTGAGCTGTAAGTAGATACCACAGTGTGGTATCGTTCGATGTACTGTCTATGAATAACTATGTAGGTACTAGAGTTAGCTCTCTTTACTCTTTACTTGTTTCAGTCATTTGACTGCGGCCATGCTGGAGCATCGCCTTTAGTCGAGCAAATCGACCCCAGGACTTATTTTTTGTAAGCCCAGTACTTATTCTATCGGTCTCTTTTGCCGAACCGCTAAGTAACGGGGACATAAACACACCAGCATCAGTTGTCAAGCAATGCTAGGGGGACAAACACAGACACACAAACACACACACGCATATATATATATATATATATATATACGACAGGTTTCTTTCAGTTTCCGTCTACCAAATCCACTCACAAGGCATTGGTCGGCCCGGTGCTATAGCAGAAGACACTTGCCCAAGGTGCCACGCAGTGGGACTGAACCCGGAACCATGTGGTTGGTTAGCAAGCTACTTACCACACAGCCACTCCTGCGCCTATTGTATTTAACAGTAAATTGATACCACAATGTGTTATAGTTCACTGTACTTCATCTGCATATTGTGGTGTATGGTGTATCCTTCACTTGAATCTCTATCTTTTACTGTCTCCTTTGTTTACATCACAGGAATTGGCTGTTACATATTTGCAAGGTGGCAAGCCGGCAGAATCGTTAGCTTGCTGAGCAAAATACTTAGCGGCATTTCATCCACTTTTTAGTTCTGAGTTCAAATTCCGCCAAGGTCGACTTTGCCTTTCATCTCCTTGGGGTCAAAAAGATTAGTAAACAGTTAATTACTGGGGGTCGATGTAATCAACTTATACCCACTCTCCAGAATTTCTGGCCTCGTGCCAAAATTTGAAATTATTATAATGCATATTTGTCACATCTCTTTCTCACAACTCCTGAAAATACCGCTTTGCACCTTCACGAGACGTAGACACCCCAGGGTGGGAACTCCTGCTCTACATGCTCACTCACCCTGCCAGAAGTTACAACCAAATTATACTCTTTTATCTTAAAAAAAAAATAAAAAGAAGGATACATTGTGTAATGTGCTCCTAGATATAAAATGTTTACTGTTTTACTTGTTTCAGTCATTTGACTGCGGCCATGCTGGAGCACCGCCTTTAGTCGAGCAAATCGACCCCGGGACTTATTCTTTGTAAGCCCAGTACTTATTCTATCTGTCGCTTTTGCCAAACCGCTAAGTGACGGGGACGTAAACACACCAGCATCGGTTGTCAAGTAATGCTAGGGGATCAAACATAGACACACAAACACATAAACACACTTATATATATACATATATACGACAGGCTTCTTTCAGTTTCCGTCTACCAAATCCACTCACAAGGCATTGGTCGGCCCGGTGTTATAGCAGAAGACACTTGCCCAAGATGCCACGCAGTGGGACTGAACCCGGAACCATGCGGTTGGTAAGCAAGCTACTTACCACACAGCCACTCCTGCCCTAAACTCCTGTTTAGAAAAAACACGAGGTAATCATGACAAGAACTCCTTTGGTCATTAATTTGACTGAGGTTGACCTGTGCCAAACCTATTGACATCATTTTGACATCCTTTCCATGCTGACAAGGATCACATGAAAGTGTATCGGGGAGAAGTCAGACGTCCTTCATGTTGCGACCCCCACCCCCACAATTGTTTCTGAGTGAAGTAATATATTTCTTTACTACCCACAAGGGGCTAAACACAGAGATGACAAACAAGGACAGACAAACGGATTAAGTCGATTACATCGACCCCAGTGCATAACTGGTACTTAATTTATGAAGGCGGCGAGCTGGCAGAAACGTTAGCATGCCGGATGAAATGCTTAGCGTTATTTCGTCTGTCGTTACGTTGTGAGTTCAAATTCCACCGAGGTTGACTTTGCCTTTGATCCTTTCGGGGTCGATAAATTAAGTACCAGTTCCGCACTGGGGTCGATGTAATCGACTTAATACCTATGTCTGTCTTTGTTTAGCCCCTTGTGGGTAATAAAGAAATAGGTACTTAATTTATCGACCCCGAAAGGATGAAAGGCAAAGTCGACCTCGGCGGAATTTGAACCCGTCTCTCAGTCTATCGAACGACAAACCTAGACATGTTTTACATAGACATCTGGAAACAAATGCCAGCGTCAGTAAGTCATTGTACAACTAGTGAAATACATGTGAAGATGAAGGAAATACAAGCTTACTCTTACAAACACACACACACACACACTTTGGTTTCAAATTTTAGCACAAGGCCTGCAGTTTTGGGTAAGGGAGTAAGTCAATTACATCAACGCCAGTGGTCAACTGGCATTTATTTTATTGATCCCAAAACGACGAAAGGCAAAAATCAACCTTGGTGGAATTTGAACTCAGAATGTAAGGATGGACAAAATGCTGCTAAATATTTTGCCTGGCATGCTATCAATTCTGCCAGCTCAATGCCTTATGCACACACACACACACACACACACACACACACACACATATTGGTGACAGGAAGGGCATTTAGCTTGAATATCAGCCTCAATAAACTTCATCCAACCCATACAATTATGGAAAAGTGACTGTTCAAATTATATATATATATACTTTATTTAAAATCAGCAGAAATTCAACAAAACCTGTTACTCTCAGTCTCACGTTCCCGTTCGTCGGACAGTTTTTGTTAAAAAAAAAAAAAAGCTGTCCGACAAACAGAAACGTAAAACTCAGAGTAACAGGTTTTATTGAATTACTGCTGCTTTTAAATAAAGCATATTACTCTACCCCTGGTATTTGAGTACTCTTTTTTCCACCTTGTTTCACATTTATGTGTTTACTCCGGTATATATATATATATATATATATATCACGTGACCGACCAGACCATCAGATGTTGCTACACATCGATGGTCACAATGCGTTCGCATTGTTTTAGCCTTCGAATGAAGCCACCCCGCTGGCTAAGCGAGCAGGCCAACAGAAGAAAGAGTGAGAGAAAGAGTACAGCAGGGATCACCACCCCCTGCCGGAGCCTCGTGGAGCTTTAAGGTGTTTTTGCTCAATAAACATACATAATGCCCGGTTTGGGAATCGAAACCGCGATCCTTCGACCGCGAGTTCGCTGCCCTAACCACTAGGCCATTGCGCCTCCACACACACATATATATATATATATATATATCATGTGTGTGTGTATGTGTATGCATATGCACGTGTGTGTATATATGTGTATACACGTATGTATGTATGTATATATATGTGTGTGTGTGTGTGCACATGTGTATGTATATGTATGTGCATTTGTATATGAATGTGTGTGTATGCATGAATCTATATATGTGTATACATAACAGGCTTCTTTTAGTTTCCATCTACCAAATCCGCCCACAAGGTTTTAGTTGACCCAGAGCTATAATAGAAGATAGTTACCCAACATGCCAACCCCAAATACATTATATCCTTACAGAAGCATTCAGCAATGTTCTGTTGAGCCATTGACACACAAGATTTACCACAAAATCATGCAGAGTATTTTTAATTCACCATTCTTCATATTTGATTTTGTATTTAAGCCTTAGATATTGTCTTATTTTGGTACTTCCAGCCATGTAACTTAAAAATGGTTGCCGCTATGACAGAAACTGATATTGACCAATTTATTCGAGAACAGAAAAATAAACTGCAGAAGGAAAGAAGTAGTTTTGAGGTGAGTCTCTCTCTCTCTCTCTCTCTCTCTCTCTCTCTCTCTCTCTCTCTCTCTCTCTCTCTCTCTCTCTCTCTCTCTCTCTCTCTCTCTTTCTCTCTCTCTCTCTCTCTCTCTCTCTCTCTCTCTCACATTCATTCTTCACCTAGATTTTCTAAAAACTACATAATTACCTGTTAATTGTGTTTTGAGCATTAATTAATTGACAGAGTTACTAGTGTCGGAAAATGTTAAGTTAAGTTAATTCTTTGGCTCAAAAAGCAAAAAACAAGGCCATGTAGGGGGGCATGGAGTTATGTACAGGGAGGGTGTTCATGCAAAGAGTTCAGGCCATTTCTGGTCAAGAGAGACTTTGAACCGAGCGGTCGTCGGCATCTTCACTATCTCGTCCGGCAGCTTATTCCACGGAACCGCAGCCCGGACGGAGAAAGCCCCTATTTTTTCTGGCCGTTTACATTCTCAGTTCAAATCCTGCTGAAGTCAGCTTTGCCTTTCATCCTTTCAGGGTCATCGTCATTGTTGTCATCATTTAACATGTGTTTTCCATGCTGGCATGGGTTGGACGGTTTAACAGGAACTGGCAAGTCGGGGAACTGCACCAAGTCCACTGTCTTATTCTATCAGTCTCTACTGCTGAACTGCTAAGTTATGGAGACACACCAACATCAGTTGTCAAACGATGGTGGGAGTGGACATATACAGACACAAATGCAATCACATAAATAAATATATATATATATATATACGTGGAGGTGCAATGGCCCCAGTGGTTAGGGCAGTGGACTCGCGGTCGTAGGATCGCAGTTTCGATTCCCAGACCAGGCATTGCGAGTGTTTATTGAGTGAAATCACCTAAAAGCTCCACGACACTCCGGCAGGGAGTGGTGATCCCTGCTGTACTCTTTCACCACTCTTTCTCCCACTCTTCTGTTGGCCTGCTCGCTTAGCCAGCGGAGTGGCGTCATTCAAAGGCTAAAACAATGCGAACACATTGTAACCAGCGATGTGTAACTACATCTGATGGACTGGTCTGTCACGTGATCATGTGATATATATATATATATACACGACAGGCTTCTTTCAGTTTCCATCTACCAAATCTACTCGCAAGGCTTTTGTTGGCTCAAGGCTATAGTAGAAGACACTTGCCCAAGGTGCCACACTAGACTGAACCTGGAACCATGTGGTCGGGAAGCAAGCTTCTTGTGCCTATATTCAAGATTTTAAAATAAGTTCATCTTTAAAAAATGGTCAAGATATGGTTCACAACAAGAACGGTGCAGGTAGTGGAAATACATTGATAGTAGAATCAATAACTTGCCATACTAAAAAAAAAGAAAAAAAAATATTAAAAAAAGAAACGGGAAAAAGAAAGAAGCCATGCACACACACAAAAATCAGATTAATTCAACTTGTAAATAAATACTATGTCTTGTCTTGGGCTTTCAACTTCTGATGAAGCCATTGGGGGGTGTTGTTTAACATACTGTACATAGGCGCAGGAGTGGCTGTGTGGTAAGTAGCTTGCTAACCAACCACATGGTTCCGGGTTCAGTCCAACTGCGTGGCATCTTTGGCAAGTGTCTTCTGCTATAGCCCCGGGCCGACCAATGCCTTGTGAGTGGATTTGGTAGACGGAAACTGAAAGAAGCCTGTCGTATATATGTATATATATATATATAAGTGTGTGTTTGTGTGCCTGTGTTTGTCCCCCTAGCATTGCTTGACAACCGATGCTGGTGTGTTTACGTCCCCGTTACTTAGCGGTTCGGCAAAAGAGACCGATAGAATAAGTACTGGGCTTACAAAGAATAAGTCCCGGGGTCGATTTGCTCGACTAAAGGCGGTGCTCCAGCATGGCTGCAGTCAAATGACTGAAACAAGTAAAAGTGAGGAAAGAGAGTTTCTTTAACTTGTTGTAGTTAGGGGTCAGACTTCAGATCTTCACTGCTTGCCTGTTCATTGCTTGACATTGTCCGTCTTTTTTTCTAAGTTTCTCTCCTATTTCCTCCTCTCTCTACAGTTTCTTGAAGAATGGGTTTTCCAAGGCCATTAGATATTACTATATAGCCATCTTATCTCAGCCATATTTTATTAGAAAATCCAATTGGGTCCAGTATGATACTAGATGGGTTCACAGACCTGCTCAGTCAGGATGTGGTTTAAGTATGGGAGGCCTAAGATATTGTAGTAACATCTCATTTCCAGTGTCTGATGCTGAATCTTTGCCATGAAATCCTTTTGCACATAAACACTATATGACAAAGATTTATCTTAATATAAACATAGGCGTAGGAGTGGCTGTGTGGTAAGTAGCTTGCTAACCAACCACATGGTTCCGGCTTCAGTCCCACTGCGTGGCACCTTGGGCAAGTGTCTTCTACTATAGCCTCAGGCCGACCAAAGCCTTGTGAATGGATTTGGTAGATGGAAACTGAAAGAAGCCGATCGTATATATATGTATATATATATATATATATATATATATAAAATTAAAAATGAGGGTGTCTAAGAGACACCAACATGCCGAAATAGCAGTCGAAACTCTGACTATAAAAACCACGTTAAGGGTTCGTGTCGCACCATGAGATAAGACAGATAGACAAAATATTTACCTTTGTACGGTATTCTTCCCATGCTGGCCACTAGATAATATGGATACTTAAATATCGATATTATCCTCATATATAAATATATATAATTCGTTATTATTTTCACTGCGGTGTTTATTTTAACCGTGTCGTACTTTGGGATGATTCGGCGGGTAATTTAACTGGCCGCGTGCATACGTGCATATGTATTTATGTATGGGCGTTCGTATATGTAAGTATATCGTTTGTTCTGCATGTATTATCTGTATTTATGTACTCTTGATATATTCAACCGATGACGGTAAAGCTTATTTAAAGCAAAACCAGAAATCCTGGATCTTGAATTATTCAATAATTTTTGCTTGTATATTTTGTCTATCTGTCTTATCTCATGGTGCGACACGAACCCTTAACGTGGTTTTTATAGTCAGAGTTTCGACTGCTATTTCGGCATGTTGGTGTCTCTTAGACACCCTCATTTTTAATTGTTAAAAATTATTACCTTTGTACGGTATTCTTCCCATGCTGGCCACTAGATAATATGGATACTTAAATATCGATATTATCCTCATATATAAATATATATATATGTGCATGTATTGGTTTGTGTGTCTGTGTTTGTCCCCCCCCCCCCAACATCACTTGACAACCGATGCTGGTGTGTTTACATCTCTGTAACTTAGCAGTTTGGCAAAAGAGACCAACAGAATAAGTCCTGGGGTCGATTTGCTCGACTAAAGGCAGTGCTCCGGCATGGCCACAGTCAAATGACTTGAAACAAGTAATGAGTATAGAAAATAATTACATCCCCTATCCCATTCATATATCTATGTATATATATGCATGTGTGCATCTGTCAGTGTGTGTATGTGCATGTGTTAATGTGTATATGTGTGTTTATTCACCCATGCATGTGTCGATGTGTGTGTTAATGTGTGGGTGTATGCATCTGTTGACGTATGCGTGCATGCATGTGTCAATGTTTATGTATGTATCTATGTACATATACGTATATATCCAAGTATATGCAAGGCACTGACTGGGAGAACAATGCCTGTCATCGCCACAGATGGAGGAAGCAGGTTAAGGAGAGGATCGACACTTTTGAGAGAGCACGTATCCAGCATGAAGAACTTAAGCGAGCTGCGCGAAAGCGCACGGCTCGTATAGTGAATGGGGAAAGCTTGGTCTGCAATGTTTGCAGTCGTGTATGCTTGTCAATAGCAGGGCTCATTAGCCACCAATGGAGCCACAAATGCAAAATATAAGTTAGTCCTACAGCACACAATGTTCCTGAAGGTCGGCAATGGTCTTCCTCTGTCACAAGTGGACGGCCATCATCATCATTATCATATCCAAGTAAAGGCTGCAAGCTGACAGTCATTTGCACATTGGACAAAATGCTTAGTAGCATTTCTCCTGACTTTTTTTACATTCTGAGTTCAAACCATGTTGAAGAAACTTTATTTTTGCATCCCTTTGTAGGACAATAAAACAAATTAACAGTCAAGTACTGAGGTCAGTATAACCAACTTGTAAGGTGACAATGTGGCAGAATCATTAGCACATCTGCCAAAATGTTCGACGGCATTTCTTTTGATTCTTTATGTTCTGAGTTCAATTTCCACTGAGGTTGACTTTACTTTCCATTCTTTTTTAAGGTGCAAGTGGGGCAAAATGTTTAGTGGCATTTCATCCATCTTTATGTTCTGCCTTTGCTTTTCATCCCTTACGGGTTGATGAATTAAGTAACAGTTGAGCATTGGGGTCTATATAATCAACTTACCCCCTCCCTTGAACTTGCTGGTTTTGTGCCAAAATTTGAAAGCATCATTAATTCTACTACTAAGGTGGCAAGCTGGCAGAATCGTTAGCATGCTGGGCAAAATGCTTAGCAGTATTTCAGCTATACTTATGTTCTCAGTTCAAATTCTGCTGATGTTAACTTTGCCTTTCATCCTTCAGGGTCATTGGATTGAATACCAGTTGTGCACTAGGGTCAATATAATCGACATATCTACTCTCTAAAACAACAGAAAAAAAATTTGCTAAGCTTACACCAACATCAAAGTCAATGGAAACTGCAGTTGTGATCCCTGTGCCGGTGGCACGTAAAAAGCACCATCTGAACGTGGCCGATGCCAGTGCCGGTGGCACGTAAAAAGCACTATCCGAATCGTGGCCGATGCCAGCGCAGCCTAGACTGGCTTCCGTGCCAGCGGCACGTAAAATGCACCAATCCAATCGTGGCCGTTGCCAGCCTCGCCTGGCACCTGTGCAAGTGGCACGTAAAAAACACCCACTACACTCACGGAGTGGTTGGCGTTAGGAAGGGCATCCAGCTGTAGAAACACTGCCAGATCAGACTGGAGCCTGGTGCAGCCTTCTGGCTTCCCAGATCCCCGGTCGAACCGGCCAACCCATGCTAGCATGGAAAGCGGATGCTAAACGATGATGATGATGATGATGAACCATGTTGCAGACTGACATCCCATTCAGTGGGAATGATATGACATTGGTCATTTATCAATATGAAAACTGGGTAATCAGCTTTTTGGATGCTGGGGCCTGTAGGAAAAAGGATGTATGCATGTATTTATGTGTTTGTATCTATATGTGTATGTTTGTATCTGTATGTGTATTAATCTATGTATGCTTGTATTTGTGTATGCATCCATTTATATATGTGTCCATGTATCTATGTCTCTATTTGTGTCTGTATATATACCTCTATGTATCTCTATGTATGTATGCATATTTGTATTGATATGTATGTATGTATGTATACATATCTATACATGTATGAGTATTTATACATGTATGTGTATGCATTCGTGTATGTATGTACATGTCAGATTATTCTGATATATTTCAAGTTTCGTTGGCCACTGATCAACGCATCAGTACCTACTGCTAGAGTCTAGAGTCAATGGCTAGTTATATGGGACACTGACTAAAATTTAACTTTAGTGGCCAGACTAATTCTCAAAGCATGCATATGTAGATGACTTGACTGAATAATTAAGATTAACGGGCATAACGATACATTCACAGCTGTTCAAACTTTCACAGCAAAATCATTAAAGTCTGTACTTTAACATTAAATTTATCTTGGGTCTTCTTATATATACACTATATGTCTGTCTGTTTGTCTGTGTATCGATCTGGCTATTTGTCTATCTGTCTATCTAACTCTCTATCCTCCTCCTCCTCCTCCATTTGTTTCCCATGCTGGCTTGGGTTAGACTGGTTGACGAGAGCTGACAGATTGACAAGGCGGCGAGCTGGCAGAAACGTTAGCACGCCGGGTGAAATGCTTAGCGGTACTTCATCTGCCGTTACGTTGTGAGTTCAAATTCCGCCGAGCTCGACTTTGCCTTTCATCCTTTCGGGGTCGATAAATTAAGTACCAGTTATGCACTGGGGTCGATGTAATCGACTTAATACCTATGTCTGTCCTTGTTTGTCCCCTCTGTGTTTAGTCCCTTGTGGGTAATAAAGAAATAGGTTGACTAGAACTGCACCAGGTTCTAGTCTGATTTGGTTTGGTTTCTACTACTAGGTGCCCTTCCTAATGCCACCCACTTTACAGTGTGTTCTGGGTGCTTTAGAGAGAGAAAGATTCGGTGTGATTTAAAAGTTATGTTATGCAAAACATGGCAAGTATTTAGAACTGCATGAGTATTTGCATTTAGCTGAAGGGAGACTGTGAGGGGAACTCATATGATAGTTCAAATACCTATTTCTTTACTACCCACAAGGGGCCAAACACAGAGAGGACAAACAAGGACAGACAAACGGATTAAGTCAATTATATTGGCCCCAGTGTGTAACTGGTACTTATTTAATCGACCCCGAAAGGATGAAAGGTAAAAGCGACCTCAGCGGAATTTGAACTCAGAACATAACGGCCAACAAAATACCTATTTCTTTACTACCCACAAGGGGCCAAACACAGAGAGGACAAACAAGGACAGACAAACGGATTAAGTCATTTATATTGACCCCAGTGTGTAACTGGTACTTATTTAATCGACCCCGAAAGGGTGAAAGGCAAAGTCGACCTCGGCGGAATTTGAACTCAGAACGTAAAGACAGATGAAATACCTATTTCTTTACTACCCACAAGGGGCCAAACACAGGGAGGACAAACAAGGACAGACAAATGGATTAAGTCAATTATATTGACCCCAGTGTGTAACTGGTACTTATTTAATCGACACCGAAAGGGTGAAAGGCAAAGTCGACCTCGGCGGAATTTGAACTCAGAACGTAACGACAGACGAAATACCGCTAAGCATCTCGCCCGGCGTGCTAACATTTCTGCCAGCTCACCACCTTAGTTCACATGATAGTTCACATACCGTTTTGTAAAAACCTACAGTTGTGCATGTCACAGAGCAGTGCTGTCTTAAGGTATAGGCACACTGGGAAGTTTCCCAGAGGCCTCACAATTATGAGGGGCCTAATTTTGATCTAGTTATACTTTGGTTTGCTGTCAATAAATCATCATCATCATCGTTTAACGTCCGTTCTCCATGCTAGCATGGGTTGGACGGTTCGACCGGGGATCTGGGAAGCCAGAAGGCTGCCCCAGGCTCCGGTCTTGTCTGGCAACGTTTCTACAGCTGGATGCCCTTCCTAACGCCAACCACTCTGCGAGTGTAGTTACTATAGGTACTATAGTACTATAAATATGCACTAGTTCATTAGTTCGCCCAGGGGCCTTTAAGGCTGCTAAGGCAGCTCTGTCACAGAGTACAAATGGAAAAATAAACTCTGTGTGTGTGTACACATATATACATAATCATTTCCATGTGTATATAATATTTTGTTTTTCCTTTCCCCCACTCACTTTTCTTTGATCTAGTTACTCCAAAACGGACAAATTTTGACTGATTCTTCTAATATTCCTGGAGATCCAGTTTCCTATGTGACCCCCCGACAAAATGGTGCTGCTACCAGACAGAATGAGCTCCTTATATCTAAGGTATGTCTTTAGTTCTACTGCTTCAAAGAGAAGATACTGCATCTCCAAGGTAGTAGTAGTACCTCTTTCTTTTCATCTTCCTCCTGTATTTATTCTATCCCCTAGCTGCTTTGTTTTCCCTTGTACATTCTCATATTGTACTCTTGGATCAATTTGGTGTCCCCTGCACACCAGATATTGTTTATCTATGATGGATGAGTTTTTGATCCTTACTCAGATCACTGATCTGACTAAAATGGCTTAGTTGATCAAAGCATTAGCAGGCTTCATCATTATCATCATCATCAGCCATGCTACATGGTAGTGAGACGTGGGCTGTGACTGCTGAGGATTTGCGTAAGCTCGCAAGAAATGAAGCTAGTATGCTCCGATGGATGTGTAATGTCAGTGTTCATAATCGACAGAGTGTAAGTACCTTGAGAGAAAAGTTGGACCTAAGAGGCATCAGTTGTTGTGTGCAAGAGAGACGTTTGCACTGGTATGGTCATGTGACGAGAATGGTTTAAGATAGTTGTGTGCGAAAGTGCCACACCCTGGCAGTTGAGGGGACCTGTGGAAGAGGTAGACCCAGGAAAACCTGGGATGAGGTGGTGAAGCACGACCTTCGAACTTTAGGTCTCACCAAGGAAATGACTAGAGACCGAGACCTATGGAAGTATGCTGTGCGTGAGAAGACCCGGCAAGACCAGTGAGAACAGTCAAAATTAAAATCAAAATCAAACCATATCAAATCAGATATCAGAAAGCAGAACCAAGATTGAGGTCGATCAACATCAGTGGAAATTGCTGCTGTGGTTAAGCGAACCATCCGATCGTGGCCGTTGCCGGCAGCACCCCGTCTGGCCTCCGTGCCGGTGGCACGTAAAAACATCATCCGTTCGTGTCCGTTGCCAGCCTCGCCTGGCCCCATGCCGGTGGCACGTAAAAGCACCATCCGTTCGTGGCCGTTTGCCAGCTCCATCTGGCACCTGTGCGGGTGGCACGTAAAAAGCACCCACTACACTCACGGAGTGGTTGGTGTTAGGAAGGGCATCCAGCCGTAGAAACACTGCCAGATCAGAATGGGCCTGATGCAGCCTCCTGGCTTCACAGTCCCCAGTAGAACCGTCCAACCCATGCTAGCATGGAAAGCGGACGCTAAACGATGATGATGATGATGATGATGATCAGCATTAGCAGCCATTCAAGAATTTGGACCTGGAGATCTCCATTCCCAGCGACTTCGAGGGCCACCTCCCAGCGGTGTTGGGCATCAACAAAGAGCCCTCGACTACAACAAGACAACCAAAGTTTTTTTTTTCCATGGTCTGGGGTCTCCCGCCCCTAAGCCCTAGACCATCACCTAATCACTCTTACCCGTCTTGTTCCTTAATAACAACAACAACAACAACCAGCTGCAACAACATTATGTTCATGTCCACTTGTCCATGCTTGCATGGATTAAACAGGATCCATTGAGGCTGATTTTTCTATAGTGGGATGTTCTTCCTGTCGCCAGCCCTCACCTTGCAAGCAAGGTAATATTTTCCCCTAGTCCAGACATGTTTTTATGGAAGTTTGCCAAAGGAAAAAAAAAAAACACCTGTTGTATGACAGTGATGGTTGTTGACATTTAGCATGCAGTATAAAAGCAAGAAAACAGAAACATATGTGCATGCTCTCTCTCTCTCTCTCTCTCACGCACACACACACACACACACACACACACACACACACACACACACTTCTTTATACTTCTGCCTATCAAATTTATTCATAAGACTTTGATCAATCCTGGGCTATAATAAACAACATTTGCCCAAAGTGACACCCCCTGTGGAACTGAACTCGAAACCACATGGTCGTGAAAGAAACTTCTTAACCACACAGCCATTGTGGCACCTATTACATTCATCATCATCATCATCATCGTCGTTTAACGTCCGTTCTCCATGCTAGCATGGGTTGAACGGTTCGACCGGGGATTTGGGAAGCCAGAAGGCTGCACCAGACTCCAGTCTGATCTGGCAGTGTTTCTACAGCTGGATGCCCTTCCTAACGCCAACCACTCCATGAGTGTAGTGGGTGCTTTTTACGTGCCGCCAGCACGGAAGCCAGTCAAGGCGGCGCTGGCATCAGCCACATTCGGATGGTGCTTTTTATGTGCCACCGGCACATTGATTCCATTGATTTTTGATATTGCATTGATTTTTGATGTTAAAATTAACTCATTAAGCTAATGTTACATTCCATAATTCTTTCTAAAGGTTTATAAGAGCATTTGTGAGCAATACCTCTTCATGGTCCTTGTACATGGTTAACTGAACTGAGCCAGTGAATTCTGTGTTGATCAGAAAACACAACTAAGGGTTTATGTTGATATCTGGAGTATTGATCATCCAGGTGATATTCCTGTTATTCTATTGAATACCCAGACGTTGCTGTACACCATTAAAGAAAGGAACTACATGTTCTGTAGTTTTTAATTGGTATTTCATGCAGCTGTGTTCTTTAATCTAAGATTAACCCTTTTCATACGAAACTGCCTGAGACCACCCTTGGTTTTATGTTATGAACTTCAGGGCAGCGAGCTGGCAGAAACGTTAGCACGCCGGGCGAAATGCGTAAACGTATTTCGTCTGCCGTTACGTTCTGAGTTCAAATTCTGCCAAGGTCAACTTTGCCTTTCATCCTTTCGGGGTCGATAAATTAAGTACTAGTTACGCACTGGGGTCAATATAATCGACTTAATCCGTTTGTTTGTCCCCTCTGTGTTTAACCCCTTGTGGGTAGTAAAGAAATAGGTTTTAACGTGATATAAATTCAAATTTCCCATTGAAATTTCATGTGAATTTATGTTCCAAACATCAGCTTAATAATGGTGGAGTTATTTTATACTATATTTCTTATTTTACCAGAAATATATATGGTAACACAAATTGTTATGGTCAACTAGCATCGGTTTCAAATTCAAGTTCGCATACTAAGGGAGACAACACCATCTTAACCTATTGATGTATTCACCTGAACTAATATAAATGCTCTCACATCTCTGTCATATATTCACATGCTTTTGTCATAGACTAGTGTTCTTGTGTTACATATTAGTAAGCCCATGCTACATACTGGTGTACCTCTGTCATGAACTCTCTTTTATTTTCTCTTTTACTTGTTTCAGTCATTTTGACCGCGGCCATGCCGGAGCACCGCCTTTAATCGAGCAACTCGACCCCGGGACTTATTCTTTGTAAGCCCAGTACTTATTCTATCGGTCTCTTTTGCCGAACCGCTAAGTAAAGGGGACATAAACACACCAGCATCGGTTGTCAAGCAATGCTAGGGTGACAAACACAGACACACAAACTGTTGTATTCTTGTTACAAATCAGTGTACCCTTGTCACAAACTGGTGGACCCCTGTCATATACTGGTGTACTTCTATCACCCCTACTGGTTTTCTCCTGTCACTGTTGTATCTGATGTGCTCGTGTCACTTATTGGTGTATTTGTTTCACATTACTTGTATACCCATTTTGCACTAATGAGTATACCCATGTCACATTATTAGCATCCCCAAATCACATACTTACGTATCCATGTGGCATTGCTGATACACCCATATCATATTACAGGTATGTCTGTGTCACATTATTAGTAAACCCTGTATCACATGTGGGTATGTCCATGCTTTGTTACTGGTATATCCATGTCACATGTAGGTATAACTTACAAACACACACACATATACATATATATACATATATACGACAGGCTTCTTTCAGTTTCCATCTACCAAATCCACTCAAGGCATTGGTCGGCCCGGGGCTATAGCAGAAGACACTTGCCCAAGGTGCCACGCAGTGGGACTGAACCTGGAACCATGTGGTTGGTTAGCAAGCTACTTACCACACAGCCACTCCTGTGCCTATTTATGTCATTGTTTTTTTTTTCTTTACATCTCTATATTTATGTACAAGCAGAATAAAATACTTGAAAGCAATTCTTAAAGAAGTCATCTTAGACAATCAATAACTTCTGAATTGTTTGAATGGGACAGCTTTAGGAATTATGTTTTTGTTTATAATAAATATTTCACATAAAGTAGAAGTGATGAATAAATAGCAATGATAATGGATGTTTTGGGGGGTCTTTTTTGTTTTTGTTTTTTTGTCCAGGCAAAAGGAAAAGTTTTTATACTTATTTGTGCGTATTGTTTTAATATTAATGGGAAATATAAGAGGAAAACAGAAATTGAAGTAAATGAAAGCATTGTATGAAGTGTGTTTAAATAATGGTATTAAAAAGACAATCGGGGGAAAATAATAGTTTATAAATGCCATTATCATTGTACTTTGTTAAGGCGGCAAGCTGGCACGTTGAACAAAGCTGGCATACTGTGCAAAATGCTTAGCAGGATTTACTGTAACTCTTCGAGTATAATCTGCATTTTTTTTCCCAAAATTTAATGGTTGAAATCCCTAGTGCGTACTATATACGAGGTTAAAAATGAAAGATATTTTCTAAGCAATGTCCAAGTCTCTATTTGCTGTCTGGCAATGTTTATTCGGATGCGAAAATACCTTAACCCTTTAGTGTTTGCATTATTCTGCCAAAATTAATGCTTTTTCATCCACATTGTTTTGAACTAATCATGCATTATCTTGTAGCTATGAGATTTCGATGAGGTAGCAGTTAATTTTTCAAACGATATTGTAGGGTTGGTGTGAGAGACCAGATATGGCTAGTTTGAACATAAAACAGGCAGAATACTTTTGGCCGGATATGGCCAGTTTAAATGCTAAAGGGTTAAGCTAAGCCTGAAAGCTATGAAGTCATAAAAGAATCATCCATAACTTGCATTAAGCAACATTTATTAAAATAAAAGTATTCAGAACACAGAATAACATGTAACAAAAACAATTTGCAAACATATTTACATTCCCATATAACAGTTAAGAACATCACCATTATTGTATTAGGCATGAGCGCAGGTGTTTGTTCGACTAGGTGCTTCTGGCTTAATTACGCAAATGTGTATATTATCTAAGTTAGAGAAGGGGTGCGTATTATACACAAGGTTTAGGTTTTTCAGAGGTACAGCCCCCTAAAAATCCCCTGTGTATTATACTCAAGGGCGGACTATACTTGAAGATTTAAGGTATTCCATCATTACATTCTGAATTGAAATTCTGTTGAGGTTGGCTTTACTTTTCATCCCTTTGAGATTGATAAAACAAGTACCAGTTAAACAGTGGGGTCGATGTGATCGACTCATTCCCTCCCAAAAATTGCCGACCTTGTGCCAAAATCGGAAATCATTATTATTCTACTCTGTAAGCCCCATAAAAGAAATAATAAATATCAAAGATTTTTGCATGGCACTTTGGCTAAGTGTCTTGTAATATAGCCCAAGTCGATTAATGCCTTGTAAGTGAATTTGGTTGATGAAAAGTGTAGAAAGCCTATTGCGTGTATGTTTGTGTCTGTGTGTATATCTTTTACTTGTTTCAGTCATTTGACTGTGGCCATGCTGGTGCGCTGTCTTGAAGGGTTTTAGTCAAACAACTCCACCCCAGGACTTTTTTTCCTTAAGCTTTGTACTTATTCTATTGGTCTCATTTTGCAAACCACTAAGTTACAAGGATGTAAACATATTAACACTGGTTGTGAAGTAGTAGTGGAGGGGACAAACACAGACGCACACATAGACATCTGCATACTTATATATATATATATATATATATATAAGGCGAGCTGGTAGAAACGTTAGCACGCCGGGCGAAATTCGTAGCCGTATTTCGTCTGTCGTTATGTTCCGAGTTCAAATTCCGCCGAGGTCGACTTTGCCTTTCATCCTTTCGGGGTCGATAAATTAAGTACCAGTTACGCACTGGAGTCGATGTAGTCGACTTAATCCCTTTGTCTGTCCTTGTTTGTCCCCTCTATGTTTAGCCCCTTGTGGGTAGTAAAGAAATATATATATATATATAAGTTAATCCAAACAAGAAAACACAGAAAAAAACACACCAACGCGAGGACGTGGAACAATTAAAGTATTATTTGACGCTCAGGAAAGAAGGGAAGGAGGGTTTAACGTTTCGAGCAGAGCTCTTCGTCGGAAACAAGGAGAAGGAAAGATCCCAAGGAGGGAAAACAGAGGAAAAAATATTTGAGCTGGTGGTGCTCAAGAGATCACATGTTGAAAGACATATATAAGTATTTCCTGGAGAACAGATCACAACATGTTGTGATCGATGGAATCCACTCAAGCCCAGCAAAAGTCACCAGTGACATCCCTCGGGGGGATTGTCTTGGGCCTGTTTCTCTTTATAGTCTATGTAAACGACTTTTCCAGCATCATAAAACACAGCAAAGTGAAAATATTCGCTGATGACTCCAAGCTCCAGAAAATTACCAATGAAGAAGAAGAGCTGAACTCCAGTCTGAGCTCCATGCTGTGAGTCAATGGGCAGACGAAAACAAAATGCAACTAAATGAGCAAAAATTGGAGCTGATGCATTTTGGAAGAAGAATGGAAGCACACCGTTGGTTACGACGACGAGGGTTCCGGTTGATCCGAATCAACGGAACAGCCTGCTCGTGAAATTAACGTGTAAGTGGCTGAGCACTCCACAGACACGTGTACCCTTAATGTAGTTCTCGGGGATATTCAGCGTGACACAGAGAGTGACAAGGCCGGCCCTTTGAAATACAGGTACAACAGAAACAGGAAGTAAGAGTGAGAGAAAGTTGTGGTGAAAGAGTACAGCAGGGATCACCACCATCCCCTGCCGGAGCCTCGTGGAGCTTTAGGTGTTTTCGCTCAATAAACACTCACAACGCCCGGTCCAGGAATCGAAACCGCGATCCTATGACCGCGAGTCCACTGCCCTAACCACTGGGCCATTGCGCCTCCACACATTTTGGAAGAAAGACAATGCTAAAACAGCCATACTCTCTTCCTTCGGAGGAATCACTCACATCATCCAATAATATCAGAAACCTAGGAGTAATTGTTGACAACAATCTAAACAGGAGTGCCCACATCAACAATAAGGGTCAATATAGCTCGTAGGATGAGGTCCTGATTCTTAAGAACTTTCCAGTCCAGAGAACTAGGTGTTATTATTCCTCTTTTCTCCTCCTTTGTATGGCCACACCTCGAATACTGCTTCCCCCCTGTGGTCTCCCCATACAAAACAAAACATTTGGAAACTGAATTGCCCCAGATGGCATTCACTAGAAGAATTAAGGGCATGACTGATCTCAATTATTGGAATGCCTTAAAGCATTGAAACTCTATTCTCTCCAGCACTGCTGTGAGTGATCCATCATTTGCACAATGTGGAGAATATACCACCAGCATTGCTCAAACGACCTCAACATTAGTTTCAAAATTCTTCCAAGGCTAGGACCATGGGCCATACGTCCCCTACGCAATTCAGGATCACAACATATAAACACACTGCAACTCAATTTCTTTTCCTCCACTGTCCCCTTTTTTTACATTGTCCCAAACCAGATCAAAGAGGAAAAGAATCCCATCACCTGTAAATGGAATCTGGACAAATTTCTTCAAAGAATACCTGATAATTCACCTATACCTGGATACAACTCACTCAACAAGAACTCCCTACTTGAATGGACCAGGATACTACAAAACTTTATTTAAAAGAGATTTAGCTAATCCTATCAGGTGGTGCTATTAATTTAGATATGGCCTAGACCAATCTTTGGTTGAAGCATATCTAAGTTCCATCTACCAGATCCTCTCTCTCACACACACACACATACATACATACATCATCATTGTTCGACCGTGGTCGAGACAATGGAATTTACCATGCTACGCCAGACTTCACGGTCCATCATAACATTACTGAGGTCCTGTTGCTGGATGCCTGTATCCCTGGAGATTACATCAGGGTAGGAGAGTGTGTGCCCTCTGGTATTGCGAGCAGATGGCTTCCAGAGGAGAAGAGTAGAAATTGCCTCGTTTTCAGCTCTACAACAATGTCCAGCAAACTGGACTCTTCTACCTTTCACAAGAGATGACACAGGTGGTAGTTTCCCATATATTTGTACTTTGGTTGGATGACGCTTCTACGAGAGATTTTTAGCTCTCATAAGGAGGCGAGTGTAAGTTCCATCCAACCGCCTCTCAAGCTTCTTTGATAACGTCCAGGTTTCTGAGCCATATAGTAGAATTGGTTCGACTGTGGCTTTGAAGATTTTAAGTTTGAAACATACACTCACACATCCCATATTATGTCCTAAACACCAGCATAATAATTATAAAGTTGTTTCACAAAATTCTTCGTTATTTCTAAACTTAATTGAAACAAAAACAGTGTAATTCAACAAAAATATATAGTGACAATAGGGTTATATTATAACCCTTCCTTTCCTTGTGATTTTGGCCTGCTCTCTTTGAGCAGTATCATAACATGCTGGCGGGAAATACCATCACTAGGTGAGACAAGCTAACACTGAATCAGCTTCGCTGACTGACAGGTGACGGTCGTTTAGAGAATGTGCAGGCCAAAACTACGCACCTTCACTAGTCAGTTAAGGTGAGATAGTGTCATGTGACAACTTGCTGGGCCTGCCTGCTGGAGCCTAGCGGCAGGTATTTAAAGGGAAAAATTTGACAAGTCAGTCAGTCACCGGCTGATACTCGCTGATGATACATCGAAGAAGCCAGGGAACAGAAGAAAGAAGACATGCACCCAGCACCAGAGCTGAAGACACCTCCGAAAGTGGGGGCGCCACCACGTCAAAATGGTTGAGGAGTAGGGGTCGAAACCAGATGTTGTTCCTCCTGATGCTGTCTTGAGCTAACTGGATCTTATAAAGGAGCTGTTGTGGTAGCAGACCACGAAACACGGTTGTAATTCCTTCAATTATCTAAATTAATTACATAATTAGGTACAAATTGGCATTACAAAGTTTTGAACTCTTAAGCCAAGAATCACAATCTTAAAGTGGCGAGAAAGGATCTACAAACATTGGGACTCACAGAGGAGACGACAAGGGACCAAAATGCCTGGCAATTTTGCTGTGCTTGAAAAGACACATGAAGCTAAGTAAAAGCTTGGTTGCCCTTGCATACAAGTGTGTCCCTTGCAACCCTCTCCAGATAAGCATCCTTAATCTTGCAGGTTTGTAAATACTGGTACCACATAAAAAGTACCCATACATTCATGTTGCTAATTCAGGGATCCATTTTATCAGTTGCACTTCTATGTCATTTGTCATCATTGTATGCAATTAATCAGCATATTGGAAACTAATTAAAGGAGCACTCCGTCGGTTGCGACGATGAGGGTCCCAGCTGATACGATCAACGGAACAGCTTGCTCGTGATATTAACGTGTAAGTGGCTGAGCACTCCACAGACACGTGTACACTTAACGTAGTTCTCGAGGAGATTCAGCGTGACACAGAGTGTGACAAGGCTGGCCCTTTGAAATACAGGTACAACAGAAACAGGAAGTAAGAGTGAGAGAAAGTTGTGGTGAAAGAGTACAGCAGGGTTCACCACCACCCCCTTCTGGAGCCTCGTGGAGCTTTAGGTGTTTTCGCTCAATAAACACTCACAATGCCCGGTCTGAGAATCGAAACTGCGATCCTCCGACCGCGAGTCCGCTACCCTAACCACTGGGCCATTGTGCCTCCACTGGAAACTAATTAGTCATTTCTTAATCCTCAGTAATTAGGAACAATTTCAGGAATGTAATTAATGTTTTTAACATTTGGGAAATTCCATTGCCTTCCTTTCTTTTATTTAAAAATTTTTTTTTTTTTCTAAACATATTGATCTTTTACTGTCAAGAAGGAGTATATTGAAAGCTGTTTAGAATTTGCATAAAAGCACCCAGTACACTCTGTAAAGTGGATGGCATTAAGAATGGCATCCAGCCAAAGACATCATGCTAAAACAGACATGGAGTCTGAACAGCCCTGCAGTTGGTCAACTTCCGTCAAACTGTCCAACCCATGCCAACATGGAAAACAGGCATTAAATGGCGATGATGATGGTGAAATCTCCCACGTTCTTCAGGATCCCATGCATAATGTGCTTGCTGCAAGCATTTTGTAAAATATTTTGAAATAATCTTTTTTTCTTTTCCTCTAAGTTTTGCTAATATAACCATTAAACATCAGTTGAAACAGATAGATTATATAAATCTTTAAAGTGGTTTTATAATAATAATAATAATAATAATAATATTCTTTCTAAACTGGAAAATGATGTGTGGAAAACATTGCCTAACCGAGTTTAATTCCTACAGATTTTGACTTATTTAACTGTAGAGGTTAATAGACTTGCTAATTCTTTCTCTTGTTGGTTTACAATTTTGATTGATTGATGATTGATTGATTGATTCTAGTTTCAGCTTATGAGCTGTGGCCATGCTGGGGCACGGCAACGAATTTTTATTATCTTGCATTCATGTTGCTAATTCAGGGATCCATTTTATCAGTTACATTTGTATATCATCTGTCATCATTTTATGCAGTTAATCAGCATATTGGAAACTAATTAGTCATTTCTCAATCCTCATTAATTAGGAACAATTTCAGGAATGTAATCAATGTTTTTAACATTTGGGAAATTCCATTGCCTTCCTTTCTTTTATAAAAAAAAAATATATATATTTTTTTAAACATATTGATCTTTTACTGTCAAGAAGGAGTATGTTGAAAGCTATTTAGAATTTGTTTATGAGTTTAGGGTATTAGTTGCACTTAACTCGATTTAGGGTACCAGTCTTACACTGTACTAACAAAAGGTTGTTTGAGTTTAAGGTTTTAGTTATACACCTAACTGGATTTAAGGCACCAGACCTCCACCTCAGTAATGAAAGACGGAAACGGACGTTAAACGATGATGATGACGATATACACTCACAGAGAGTTGAAACACTCCCACTACCAGTTTGCTATCACCCCTTCCTTCCTTTCTCATTCATATGTTGTGATGGAGAAAAACACATGAGTATTATTATAGCAGACCATTATTATTATTGTTAAGGTGGCAAGCTCGCTGAACTGGTATTCCCAGTTCTCAGTTCAAATTCCACCAAGGCGAACTTTACCTTACGTCCTTTCAGGATTGATAAAATAAGTACCAGTTAAACACTGGTGTCGATGTAATCAACTAGTCCCCTCTCCAAAAATTGCTGCCCTTGTGGCAAAATTTGAAATCATTATTATTGTTACAATAATTCTTTATAATTTTATATAAAACTAGCACTATAACCCGGCAATGCTGGGTCATAGTGCTAGTGCATGCATATACAGCTGCGTGCGTGCGCACGCACATACACGCAAGTACTGTCCAAATTTCCGACCAATCACATACAGCTAGCTGGCATTCAATTGGCATATCAAGTTTCGGGCATTTTGATTGGGTTTTGGATAGAAAATTCACAAAAAAGTCACTTCTATTGATTTTTTAATGGCTTTGCAGGGTGACTGGGGAAATGTAAAGATGTGCACGACTACCCTTGGACAGTTTTGAATGACCATAGAAAGTGCGAGCCCTCTAACTGAAAAATTGTGGATTTGTATAAAGGATACACATGCAGACATTTTGCCATTTATATATAGAGAGATGTTCCTATGTGTATCATTAGGTAATTCTGCCACAGGTTTACCACCCTCGGTTCTAAACTACAACAATCTTAAGACAATCTTTGCTCTGGCTTACATGTATATTATTAGTTTCCTTTCAACTTCAATTAGAATAACTTTCTATTTCAATCTCTGGTATCTTGTTAAACAAACAAGGAGAAATGTTGAAGCAAATTATAATTATTTCCTTATTACATAACTGCAAAGTAGATGGCATCGTTAGTCATTCCACCTTCCATCACATGAGCTTATTCTGAAAATGCATGTTTCATGATTCACAAAGTTAGCAAATAATTTATGACCAAATTAGTTAATAAGTTTTGGTAAGTTTGTATAACCCTGGGGAGCTGTGGAATCTAATGTTGCATGATTGTCTTTTCTCTGAGAGACAGCCATGATTAAAAACTGATTTAAAATGTTGTTCCTCTTTATTTCTTTCTGTTATCATCATCATCGTTTAACGTCCGTTTTCCATGCTAGCACGGGTTGGACGGTTTGACTGGAATCTGGGAAGCCAGAAGGCTGCACCAGGCTCCAGTCTGATCGGGCAGTGTTTCTACAGCTGGATGTCCTTCCTAATGCCAACCACTCTGAGTGTAGTGGGTGCTTTTTACATGCCACCAGCACAGGTGCCAGATGAGACTGGCAATGGCCATGATTGGATGGTGCTTTTTACGTGCCACTGGCACGAAGGCCAGTCGGGGCGGCGCTTGGCAATGGCCAAATTTCGATGGTTCTCTTACGTACCACCGATACTGGTAACACAACTACAATTTCCCTTGATTTTGATCGATTTCCATTCTTAGATAGTTCTAAAATATCAAATTCTTTATCTCCCCCAGAGTATTCAAACTTATCCAAATTTAAGAATTTCTCTGTAATTTTCACTAAATGTTTGCATGGGGAATGTGTGATAGGGAATGTGCCCGACTGATAATTTTAATTCTTAACCCTTTTAATGATGAAATCATATATATCTGCTCAAAATGTTATTACCCTTAATGGTAGAAAACAGTTTTATATACTAACTAGCAGTATCGCATGGCGTTGCTCGGGTTTGTAAGGGAAATAACTATATAAGCATTTTTAGAGAGTTATAGCCAAAAAATAGCAAAAAAATGCATTAAAAATGGAAGAAAAATTATGGTAAATCTTTTTAAAAATCGTTGACTCATCGTAGACATTTTTAGAGAGTTACTTCCCTTATATAATAGCGAAAAAAATGCATTAAAATGGAAAAAAATGATGGTAAATTTTTTAAATCGTAGACTCATCGTAGACGCGCGCTAATACCCAGAAGGGCTTGATATGAATCATGACTATAAGATACCCGGTTTTGGTTAAACTGCACCGCAAAATGTGGGAGTAGTTAGGAATCTAAATCGTAGGAGACAGACACACAACTTCACTTTTATATATAAAGATATGACATTTGTTGAAGAATGTCATGTTTGAAACTTTTTTTTTTTTTTTTTGAGATGTATCAAATGTATTGAGACCCTGTGACTTGCAGAAAATACCAATTCTATTTTTCAGTAACCATTTAGTATAATTACTAGAATCATCACCATCATCATTTAACGTCGTTCTCCATGCTAGCATGGGTTGGACGGTTCAACTGGAATCTGGGAAGCCAGAAGGCTGCACCAGGCTCCAGTCTGATCTGGCAGTGTTTCTACGGCTGGATGCCCTTCCTCACGTCAACCACTCTGTGAGTGTAGTGGGTGCTTTTTACATGCCACCGGCACAGGTACCAGGGGAGGCTGGCAACGGCCACGATCAGATTGGTACTTTTTACGTGCCACCGGCACGGAAGCCGGTCAAGGTGGCGCTGGTATCGGCCACGTTCGGATGGTGCTTTTTACGTGCCATCGGCACAGGGATCACAACTACAATTTCCATTGGTTTTTAAGGTTGGTGTACTTGACTTAATAGGTCTCCTCAAGCTCAGGATCGAAACAGTGTTTCCTTACTTGCCACCTGCACTTGCCACCTGCACAGGAGTCAGTCCAGCAGCACTAACACTAGAATAATCAAGAAATTTAATTTTGCAGTAAGAATGATAAATATATATCTTTCTCTGCTGTATTTAGAAACGTGGATGTAAAGTTTCAAATTTGAAAAACTTAAAATGATTGAGTAAAATTCTGCAATCTAAGGACACTTATGAAAGATATCATTGACAATTATTAGCTAATAGGGCAGAGTTCTTGGAGATTATTAAGGTAGGTTGACATGAAAAGTGGACAGTTACTGTTTGTCTAAGAAAAAGCAGGAGATAAAGTGGATCTTTTCGGTTTGAATGGCAGTTTTTAACATAATTTCTAGGTAACTAAAAAATTTTAAACTTCGTATACTGGTAGAATGTGTTTATAAAACATCTTTTTCTCTTGGCTTTATTGAGAAAATTCTATAGTTTGTAAGATATTTGTTGTTTTTTTTTCTTCAATTTCTGCAATTTCAACCAATCACTGACGTCCATTGAGGTAAACAACATTCTGTGCCGTATGACTATGTCCCTCGTTTAACAAACAGATTGGGTTTAGTTACATTTGTGAAGAAAAAAAAAGATACCCTTCCCCCCACCCCTAATCCTAACCCTAAAACAGATTGAAATGCAATAGATCGATTCTAGGGTCATAATTATGGGTGACTATTTCATATGACACCACTAGAAAAAACTGCTGTTCAAACCGCAAAGATCTGATAAAGTATTATGACTATAATCACAAGTTACAAAAGAATGACTAAACACCAATGCAATGATATACCCTTTACCCAGATACTCAACATGCTAGAAATAACAGCCAAATTTCCTCCACGCTTTAATAATAGAAGAAAGAAGTCTATATTAGACGATATATTAGGCGTAGGAGTGGCTGTGTGGTAAGTAGCTTGCTTACGAACCACATGGTTCCGGGTTCAATCCCACCGCATGGCACCTTGGGCAAGTGTCTTCTACTATAGCCTCAGGCCAACCAAAGCCTTGTGAGTGGATTTGGTAGACAGAAACTGAAAGAAGCCCGTCGCATATATGTATGTGTATATATATATATATATGTGTGTGTGTTTGTCCCCCCAACATCACTTGACAACCGATGCTGGTGTGTTTACGTTCCATAACTTAGCGGTTCGGCAAAAGAGACCGATAGAATAAGTACAGGCTTACAAAGAATAAGTCCTGGGGTCGATTTGCTTGACTAAAGACGCTCCAGCATGGCCGCAGTCAAATGACTGGAACAAGTAAAAGAGAATGTAGTATCAGGATTTTAGTTAAGTGATTCTTAACTCTTTTGTTACCATACTGCTTTTGTTTCATTTATTATTGAAAATAATAAAGAATTTAATAAAAAAAATAACTGTCTCATTATCAAACTGCTGTTTTGGGACACAAATTAGCATGAAATTTTGATATAAAGCTTTAATTTCAATCCCTTTTAAACAAGATGTTTCTATCATGCCATGGTACACCATTGTGTTGCAAGGATTTTAAAAAATGTAATTTATTGCTTTAGAACATCTGTACTAAATCTTGAGCGTCTTGAAAAACATGTTATCCTAAAAATTTGTTAGGTGCAGGCGTGGCTGTGTGGTCAGAAGTTTACTTCCCAACCACATGGTTCCAGGTTCAGTCCCACTGTGTGGAACCTTTGGCAAGTGTCAACTAGACCCTTGGGCTGACCAAAGCCTTGTGAGTGGATTTGGTAGATGGAAATGGAAAGAAGCCCGTTTTATATATATATATATATATATATATATCATCATCATTATCATCATCATCATTTAGCGTCCGTTTTCCATGATAGCATGGGTTGGATGGTTCAACTGGGGTCTGTGAAGCCAGGAGGCTGCACCAGGCTCCAGTCTGATCTGGCAGTGTTTCTACGGCTGGATTGCCTTCCTAACGCCAACCACTCCGCGAGTGTAGTGGGTGCTTTTTACGTGCCACCCGCACAGGAGCCAGACGGAGCTGGCAAACGGCCACGAATGGATGGTGCTTTTACGTGCCACCGGCACGGGGGCCAGGTGAGGCTGGCAACGGCCACGAACAGATGGTGCTTTTTACGTGTCACCGGCACGGAGGCCAGTCGGGGCGGCGCTGGCAACGGCCACGATCGGATGGTTCGCTTACTTGTCACTGGCACTGGTATCATATATATATATATATCTGTGTGTGAGCAACACACTTTATTTCAGATTGTGTGTCTTCATATCTGTGATTTTCCACCATCACCACTTGACAACTGGTGTTTGTGAGTTTACATCCCTGTAACTTAGCAGTTCAGCAAAAGCAACTGATAGAACAAGTATCAGCCTTTAAAAAGTAAAAGGTAAGAGATACAAGTCATCGTCATCAGATCTTCAATACAAGAATATGTGAGACAGTTCAACAGAATCCATGATTTGGTATGGGTTCTGTGGTTGGATGCCTTTCCTAACACCAACCATTCTACAGAATTTACTTTTTCATGTCACCAGTACCAGTGAGGTCATAGTTACTGAGGGATATGTCATAGATAGGAATAAGCCTTTAAACTAGGTGTTGAGAGGCTAAAGGCAGATGGATAGACACTGATATCTTGCAGTGGTGGAGATACATGGCTACTCCACATTATGTAAGGGGTAACCATGTATCTTTGCTACAATGTTATAATTTCACTTGTTTCATTCATTGGGCCTTGAAATTTTAGTCGCACTAATTGACCCCCCCCCCCAGTACTCATCTTTTTATAAGGTGGGGATCCATTCTATTGATCTCTTTTGCTGATCTGCTAGATGACTGAGCCTGAACAAACTGTCAGTTGTCAAGTGGTGGTGGCGGGGAACAAGCACTCACACACACACACACACACACACATACATATAACAGGTTTCTTCACAGTTTCCCTTCTCCCAAATCCACTCACAAGGCGTTGGTAGGCATGAAGCTATAGTAAAAGACATTTGCTCAAGGACCCATGCAGTTGGACTGAACCTGAAGCCATTTCGCTGCAAAGTAAGATTCTTAGCCACTTAGCCATGACTGCACCATTATTAGTCTTTTTTTACTTGTTTCAATCATTTGACTGCAGCCATGCTGGAGCACCGCCTTTAGTCGAGCAGATCGACCCCAGGACTTATTCCTTAGAAGCCTAGTACTTATTCTATCAGTCTCTTTTGCCGAACCGCTAAGTTACAGAGACGCAATCACACCAGCATCGGTTGTCAAGCGATGTTGGGGGGACAAACACAAACACACACACACACATACATATAACAGGTTTCTTCACAGTTTTCCTTCTCCCAAATCCACTCACAAGGCATTGGTAGGCATGAAGCTATAGTAAAAGACATTTGCTCAAGGACCCATGCAGTTGGACTGAACCTGAAGCCATTTCGCTGCAAAGTAAGATTCTTAGCCACTTAGCCATGACTGCACCATTATTAGTCTTTTTTTACTTGTTTCAATCATTTGACTGCGGCCATGCTGGAGCACCGCCTTTAGTCGAGCAAATCGACCCCAGGACTTATTCCTTAGAAGCCTAGTACTTATTCTATCGGTCTCTTTTGCCGAACCGCTAAGTTACAGAGACGCAATCACACCAGCATCGGTTGTCAAGCGATGTTGGGGGGACAAACACAGACACACAAACACAGACACACAACACACACACACACACATATATATATATATATATATACGATGGGCTTCTTTCAGTTTCCGTCTACCAAATCCACTCACAAGGCTTTGGTCGGCCCGAGGCTATAGTAGAAGACACTTGCCCAAGGTGCCACGCAGTGGGACTGAACCCGGAACCATGTGGTTGGTAAGCAAGCTACTTACCACACAATATAATTAATATAACGTGAAGGTGTGTGGATCAGTAGTTAGAGTGTCAGGCTCACAAGTCATGAGGCAGTGGATTTAATTCCCAGACCAGTTCACTCAGCTGTTAAAATAAGTTGTAACATCACTGGTGGCACACGGTAGGGGCCTTTGCCTTTTCTTTGGATAACATCGATGGCATGGAGAGGGGAGCCTGGCATGCATGGGCGACTACTGGCCTTCTTCCACAAAAACAATCTTGCCTGGATTCGTACCTTGGAGGGTAACTTTCTAGGTGCAATCCCATGGTCATTCATGACGAAAGGGGATCTTTACCCTTAATATAAGAAAGATGTGTGGAGGCGCAATGGCCTAGTGGTTAGGGCAGCGGACCCGCGGTCGCAGGATCGCGGTTTCGATTCCCAGACCGGGCGTTGTGAGTGTTTATTGAGCGAAAACACCTAAAAAGCTCCACGAGGCTCCGGCAGGGGGTGGTGATCCCTGCTGTACTCTTTCACCACTCTTTCTCCCTCTCTTTCTTCTGTTGGCCTGCTTGCTTAGCCAGCAGGGTGGCGTCATTCAAAGGCTAAAACAATGCGAACGCATTGTGACCAGCGATGTGTAACAACATCTGATGGTCTGGTCGGTCCCGTGATCCGTGATAAGAAAGATGTAATATTTGTTTGTATTTTTTCCTTTATTTTTATCTTTAAAATATGACTTTTTAAAATACATTCCATAACAATGTGTGCCAGTAATTTTTTTATTTCATCTTCTGGGCCACTATGAAATCAAAGAAGTTGATAGGCACTATCCAAAATATATGGAAAGGTGGGTTAGTCATTAGTGGAATGCTTTTGGTCATTGGTCTATGCACTTAGGTCTGTCCGGGGTTAACCTAGCACAACAGAGATTTAAAAAAAGTAAATCTCAGAAGAAGCATGCTTGAATTTGAACCTGTATCCTTTGATAAACATCTTGGTTAATTAACTTATTATGCTGATGATATTCAAATACTTTTCAACCAAACGTAATGTTGATAAACTGTAATGAAACTAATTAATCATTTGTTTGTAATTGCAAATTTAAGGAGAATGAAATGACAATTCCACAACTGGAATCCCCTGCAAGGAAGAACTTCTCTCGGCAGGAATTGAACATTGAACGCTTGGAACGACAGCTAAATGAGCTGAGGGCCATGTCAGTGTCTGCAGGAGAGAAGGTAAAAGTTTCATCATTATCATCATCATCATTTTAAGCCCACTTTTCCATGTTTGTTCGGATCAGACTGAATTTGTTGAAGCAGATTTTGCATGTGTACATGCACGCACACACATATATTTTTATCTTGAAGGGTCTTTTAGTTGAACAGGTCAACTGCAGTACTTATTTTTTTTAAAGCCCGGTTCTTATTCTATCAGTGTCTTTTTGCCAAACTACCAAGTTACTGGAACATTAACAAACCAAGATGGGATGTCAACTGCCTTTCATCCTTTCAGAGCTGATAAATTAAGTACCAGTTGAGCACTGGAATCGATGTAATTAATTTAACCTCTCCCTCAAAATTTCAGGCCTTGTGCTATATTAGAAAGGATTATTATTATTATTATTATTATTATTATTATTATTATTATCTCTCTATATATATAAACGGCAAAATGTCTGTGTGTGTGCCCTTTATACAAATCCACAATTTTTCAGTTAGAGGGCTAGCACTTTCTATGGTCATTCAAAACCGTCCAAGGGTGGCTATGCACATCTTTACATTTCCCCAGTCACCCAACAAAGCCATTAAAAAATCAATAGAAGTGACTTTTTTGTGAATTTTCTATCCAAAACCCAATCAAAATGCCCAAAACTTGATACGCTAATTGAATGCCAGCTAGCTGTATGTGATCGGTCGGAGATTTGGACAGTACTCGCGTGAATGTGCGCACGCACGCAGCTGTATATGCATGTATATGCGTTGCCGGGTCATAGTGCTAGTTATTATTATTATTATTATATTATTATTATTATTATTATTATCATCTCTCTATATATATAAACGGCAAAATGTCTGTGTGTGTGCCCTTTATACAAATCCACAATTTTTCAGTTAGAGGGCTAGCACTTTCTATGGTCATTCAAAACCGTCCAAGGGTGGCTATGCACATCTTTACATTTCCCCAGTCACCCAACAAAGCCATTAAAAAATCAATAGAAGTGACTTTTTTGTGAATTTTCTATCCAAAACCCAATCAAAATGCCCAAAACTTGATACGCTAATTGAATGCCAGCTAGCTGTATGTGATCGGTCGGAGATTTGGACAGTACTCGCGTGAATGTGCGCACGCACGCAGCTGTATATGCATGTATATGCGTTGCCGGGTCATAGTGCTAGTTATTATTATTATTATTATTATTATTAATAATGATTTTAAATTTTGGCAGAAGGCCAGTAAGTTCAGAGGAGGGGATAAGTCAATTACATCAACCCCAGTGCTCAACTGGTACTTATTTAATTGACCCCAAAAAGATGAAAGGCAAAGTCAATCCTGGCAGAATTTGAACTCAGAATGAGAATTATAATTATAATATAAGTAACTCCTACTAAATGTGTTGGTTGCCTTTTTCTTTTGTTTATCCATTAACCTATACCATCACCTCATCATTGAATGGTTTGACTGGGCTGGCATGCTGCACTGGTCTCCAGTCTGATTTGGCATGATTTTCTACAGCCGGATGCCCTTCCTAATGCCAACCTCTCAGGTGCCATTTACATGACATTGGGGTGCATTTACATGCCACTGGCACAGGTGCTGATTTGCATGGGTCATTTTCTCAAGCACAACATAATGCCAAAGGTCTTGGTCATTACCTCTGTGAGGCTCAGCACTCGAAAGGAACTCAGCCACTTTGCCTCCATGAGTCCCAACATTCAAAGATGTTCTTTACGTGCCACCAGCATGAGTGCTCTTGGCTTGATGGGTCCTCTCAAGCACAGCACATCACCGAATAATCTCAGTCACCAGTCAATGCATCTGTGCAGTTCAAGGGTCATGCTTCACGACCTCATCCCATGTCTTCCTGGGTCTACTTCTACCACAGGTTCCCTCCACAATTAGAGATCGGCACTTCTCTACACAGCTGTCCTCATCCATATGCATCACATGACTATACCAGCGCAGTTGCCTCTCTTGCACACCACGTGATTCCTCTCTCAAGATGCTTACACTCTATCAAACATGCACACTGACATTGCACATCCAGTGAAGAATACTGGCTTCATTTCTTTCAAGCCTACGCATGTCCTCAGCTGTAAAAGCCCATGTTTCACTGCCATGCAACATAGCTGTTCATACACAGGCCTCAAACAATCAGCCTTTGTTGCCAGCATAGGTAGGAGCTCTCTGAACTTCACCCAGCCTATTCTTATTCTCACAGCTATGCTCTTAGAGCATCTACTTCCACTACTAACTTGGTCACCTAGATAATGGAAGCTATCTACTACGTCTAGGTTGACTCCTTGGCAGTTGATGGAGTCTATGTTCTACACATTTTCAGCGTTTATTGCACCTGTGCACCTTCCACATAGAAAAAATTAGTTTCCCTGTTAACATTCCTCTGATGTTGCTGCACCTTTTATTAATCCAAAGCTTTCACTGGGTGCATCTTATGGGGTTTCTACCTACACCTTTTATAAAGATTGAGCAAGGCCTGCTACCTGAAGGGATTTGGGATTTGTCTGCCTTCCTACTTATTAAGACTTTGGTTTTTGTTAGGTTAACTCTAAGGCTCTTTGCTTCTAGACCTTGCTTCCATACCTGGAACTTTTTCTCTAGTTCATGTAGTGATTCAGCAATAAGAGCAAGGTCATCAGCATAGAGGAGCTCCCTTTGCCTGGAGGACTGAACAAGATGGGGCTGGGCACCAATCCTTGGTGATCCCCTTCTTGTACCCTGAATTCTTCACTGTACTCACTGCCTACCTTCGGCTCTCACCAACCACTTGTCTATCTCTAGTTTCTACATGACCACCAGATAAGGGATCAGAGGACCCTGTCAAAAGCCTTCTCCAAGTCAACAAAAGCCAATTACAGAGGTTTATCTTTGGCTAGGTAATACTCCTGCATTTGCCTTACTGGAAATGGGAAAATTGATCTTGTTTGCAGAATTACCTGATTGTTACCTTCCCAGAAGATTTTATACCTATGTGTCTTGCCTGTGAGGAACCTGGCTGAAGCTCCTCTCCACTTTACCTTCAAGCATCTCTACAATCTCGTTAGACCTACATATTTCAATGTCCCAACATTTACAGTGCCAACTCTGAAAACTGGAAAAGGGATGTGGGAGGGAACATGGAGAGATGTTATTCAGTACCTGGAAAGAAGGTTTCTGTGATCGTTTGATAACCAATATGTCACAACAATTGTTCTCGCTTTTAACCTATCATCATTCAAGCATGTTAAAATTGTTGCCTCTATTGGGGGTGAGAACAAGGCATTTATTGTAAATATAAACAGTACTGCAGCTGCAAATATACATATAAATGTGCCAGTGTTAAATTAAATAAGTAGGAAGGAGAGATGTTATATATATATATATATAAACAATTTATAGGTAAGGGCAAAAGAAAAGTTTCTAATGCCAAAATATGCCGAAAATAGACACAATGTCAATAACCATGTAATTTATCACTACAAGCACGTGTTTCGAAGAAAGCCGACAGAAATTTCTAAAAAATCTCGTTATTACCATATCAGACCTGATTTTTTGGCATTAGAAATTTTTTCTTTTGCCCTTACTTATAAATTGTTTATAAATTTAACCTTTAAAGGAATTTTTGCTGGCCATTGATAGAATTTTTTTCAAAAAATTTTATCCTACATTAGATATATATATATATATAAATCGCTATTTTCCACAAAGAATATGTTCTCAAATAAAAAAACTCATTAAAAATGCTTTGGTTTGTACTGAGTTTTTTATTTGAGAACATATTCTTTGTGGAAAATAGCGATTTGACGTCTATATCTAGCATGTTGACTGTCCACTTTTAGTGGTCAGTCCTTTGAATTTTGTATGTAAAAATATTTTAATCTTCGGATTTTTTTAATATGCTAGGCCACTGGTTTTAATTGATTAATATCAATTTCTACCCTTATTTCTACCAGCGGGGTGGCGTCATTCGAAGGCTAAAGCAATGCGAACGCATTGTGACCAGTGATGTGTAACAACATCTGATGGTCTGGTCGGTCACGTGATCACGTGATATATATATATATATATATATATACACACACACACACACACACACACACACATACATACAATGGTCTTCTTTCATTTTCCATCTCCAGATATATTCACAAAGATTTGGCAGGGCTAGGGTAATAATAGAAGATATTTGCATAGGGTTGTATAGTGGTACCGAACCTGAAATCATGCAGTTGCCAAATGAATTTCTCAAACACACAGCCATGCCTACCCCGTGTTAATCAAATCACATAAATGAAGTGAATTAAAATGTTTTTTTGTTTGTTTGTTTAGTTGAACAGTCAAAGACAGACAACACAACAGCCTGAGCCACCACCAAAACCAGTGACCAAGAACACCACAGAATCTGTGGATTTTTTTTCCAAGTTTGGTGAATATGACAAAAAAAAGAAGAAGCTGAGAGCAGAACTAGAGAACGATTACCAAAAGCATTTGGCTGGGGTAAGTCCATATGGTGAGAGGATATGAGAGAATGAGAGAGAAGAGGAATAATAGAAGAAAATAATGGAGTGGCTGTGTGGTAAGTAGCTTGCTAACCAACCACATGGTTCCAGGTTCAGTCCCACTGCGTGGCATCTTGGGCAAGTGTCTTCTGCTATAGCCCCGGGCTGACCAATGCCTTGTGAGTGGATTTGGTAGACGGAAACTGAAAGAAGCCTGTCATATATATATATATATGTATATATATGTGTTTGTGTGTCTGTGTTTGTCCCCCTAGCATTGCTTGACAACCGATGCTGGTGTGTTTACGTGCCCGTCACTTAGCGGTTCGGCAAAAGAGAGTGATGGAATAAGTACTGGGCTTACAAAGAATAAGTCCCGGGGTCGATTTGCTCGCCTAAAGGCGGTGCTGCAGCATGGCCGCAGTCAAATGACTGAAACAAGTAAAAGTAAAAAAAAATAAATAAATAAAAGAAACATGTATGTGTGTGTGTGTGTGTGTGTGTATATATAAGAGAGAAAGAAGGATAGGGCGACATTTTAGTCAGTTGCCTCTGTTTGTTGTTTTACTCATAGAACAGATATTTATATATATGTCAGTTATTTTGATTATAAATTTGGTGGATAATTCGTTGCAGTAAGTTGTTTGTGTTTGAGATTACTAACACTATACTGCTCTGGTTTGCAGGCGAACCTGCGACGATATGGTAACCCTAAAGGACCGGTAGACAATACAGCTTCACACCCAGGCATTGGAAGCAGTCTCTCACTGGTCAGTATCAGTAATTATTGGTGGCGGAGTTGCTCTTTAACACATTAGCATTTAAACTGGCCATATCCAACACAAGTATGCTACCTGTTTAAATATTTTAACCAGCCAGATCCTGCCTGTCATACTTACCCTTCAATGTCATTCTAAAAATATACAATCACATCATAAAAAATTCAAATTTACAAAATGATGCATGATAGGCGCAGGAGTGGCTGTGTGGTAAGTAGCTTGCTAACCAACCACATGGTTCCGGGTTCAGTCCCACTGCGTGGCATCTTGGGCAAGTGTCTTCTGCTATATCCCCGGGCCGACCAATGCCTTGTGAGTGGATTTGGTAGATGGAAACTGAAAGAAGCTTGTCGTATATATGTATATATATATATATATATTATATATATATATATATGTATGTGTGTATTTGTGTGTCTGTGTTTGTCCCCCCTAGCATTGCTTGACAACCGATGCTGGTGTGTTTACGTCCCCGTCACTTAGCGGTTCGGCAAAAGAGAGTGATGGAATAAGTACTGGGCTTACAAAGAATAAGTCCCGGGGTCGATTTGCTCGACTAAAGGTGGTGCTCCAGCATGGCCACAGTCAAATGACTGAAACAAGTAAAAGAGTAAAAGAGAGTAAAGGGATTAATTAAAATCAGTGTAAATGAAAAAGCCTTACATTTGAATGCTAAGGGGTTAATCAAAGGTTCTTCATCTATGACAATCCTGTTTTATTCAGACATAGTGTCTCTGGCGCCACATCAAACATGCATATTTGAGGGCAATTTAGCTGTTGTTTTATAGCATGTTGGGTCATACTGCTAGTGCATGCATATACAGCTGCATGCGTGCGCACATACACGCGAGTACTGTCCAAATCTCCGACCAATCACATACAGCTAGCTGGCATTCAATTGGCGTATCAAGTTTCGGGCATTTTGACTGGGTTTTGGATAGAAAATTCACAAAAAAGTCACTTCTATTGACTTTTTTAATCGCTTTGCGGGGTGACTGGGGAAATGTAAAGATGTGCCATGACCACCCTTGGACAGTTTTGAATGACCATAGAAAGTGCGAGCCCTCTAACTGAAAAATTGTGGATTTGTATAAAGGACACACACGCAGACATTTTGCCGTTTATATATATAGAGATGATGATGAGTAGGATGTGATTTGAAAGATATTTGACTGTTATTTTTAACTGATAACGCTGAGAATCTTCCCTTTTAAAATTGGTGTAGTTTATACAAAAAGAAAAAAAAGAAATTAATGTCTTGACAATGATGCAAGATTTCATTACATTGAAGGATTTTGTTGTCAGATCATGACCATAAATGTATAGCCTTTTCATTAGAGTCTGAAGCCCTAATCATTTTTATTATTTATATCCCAGGATGTCTTTGGTGTAGAAAAGCCCCCGTTGCGTAATCGCTTGAAAGCTATTGAGAACACGGAAAGTTCAGAGCCCAGTAAACATATCAAATGGGTAAATGGACCCCATGAAAGGAGTAGAGATGAGCCGAGTACTAGCAGGTAATGCTGCCTTCAGTTATCAGTTCTTTTCGTCTGTCATATCTGCACCAGTTGCTATCTATCTATCTATCTACCTACATATCTATCCATCTGTGTGCGTATGTGTGTGTGGGTATATATCTCTTATTATAAAAGGCAGATTTTATCTGCCTCCCTTTGGGAGTTATACAAATCTACAATATAGGATTTCTTCAATTACAATTTACCTAGCATTTTTAAGAGTACAATGCATCGCGTCATGCCAGGTCCAGTTTTTAAAATTTAAACTCCAATTAAGCAAAATTTACAGAAAACTCACATTCTGGTGTGTGTGTCAAATGCTTTTCTTAGTCTGGTTTACACCACACGCAAACGCACACACACAGTGGCCAACGAATAAAATGAAAGTAAATAGCGACAGAGTGATTTGAGGAAGACTAAACTGAAAGTGTTTAAACCACTACTCAAAAAATAAAAAAACACAGCAAACAGAAACAAATAAATACATAACCATTTAATCCTCACACAACTTCTTCAATTAGAATTTACCTAAGATTTTTCAGAGTACTTCAGTGGGTGATGCCATAAAAAATTTCTTTCAATTTTACCACCAATTAAGACAAAATTCGAGAAAACTCAATATTTTAACATATCACTCCGAAAGCATTGATGTACATGTGTGCGTGCGTGAGTGTGTGTGTGTCATTCCTCACACACACGCATACACATACATATACAACTACATACAACTACATACACATACAACTACATACAAACACGTGTGTGTTTGTTATTAGTAAAAAAGGCGCCAAAACTCAACTCACTTATCATTCCAACACATTTGCAAAGACACACGGACGGACAGAAAAGGTAAATTGGTTTTTATTTTACTCTGTATATATTTTATTATATAATATTATATATAGATATATGTATATATAATTGCAGTATGAAACAGTGTTTATGTATAAACAGACGACACTTATATATAGTTACCAAGCCGCCCGAATTTACCTATTCATATTTAAATGAGAATATCAGAGTAAATCTCTTTAGTACATTCGTGAAAACACGTATTATACTTCGTAAACACTTCAAATACAGTTTTGTACAAAAATCGAAGTGTAATTTTAATTCCGTGAATTATGGGAGATTTTTTTCCGAAATTTGTTCCTATTGTGTTTTCAAAATTTGTAATTCTGACAAAAAATGGATACGAATTTCATTATATCAAGCAGCGAGTCAGAATTCGAAGGATTTTCTACTGAACACCTTCATAAATCTAACTCTATGACTGAAAAAAAAAAAGCGTCTTTATATAAGAGTGAAGTTGTGTGTCTGTCTCCTACGATTTAGATTCCTAACTACTCCCACATTTTGCGGTGCAGTTTAACCAAAAGCGGGTATCTTATAGTCGTGATTCATATCGAGCCCTTCTTGGTATTAGCGTGTGTCTACGATGAGTCTACGATTTAAAAAAAATTTACCATCATATTTTTCCATTTTAATGCATTTTTTCGCTTTTATATAAGGGAAGTAACTCTCTAAAAATATCTACGATGTGTCAACGATTTAAAAAAAATTTACCTTAATTTTTTTTCAATTTTTAATGCATTTTTTTGCTATTTTTTGCTATAACTCTCTAAAAATGCTTATATAGTTATTTCCCTTACAACCCGAGCAACGCCGGGCGATACTGCTAGTTTATATATATATTTAAGGCGGCGAGCTGGCAGAAATGTTAGCACGCCGGGCGAAATGCGTAGCCGTATTTCGTCTGCCGTTTCCATCTGGCTTCAAATTCCGCCAAGGTCGACTTTGCCTTTCATCCTTTCGGGGTCGATAAATTAAGTACCAGTTACGCACTGGGGTCGATGTAATCGATTTAATCTGTTTGTCTGTCCTTGTTTGTCCCCTCTGTGTTTGGGCCCTTGTGGGTAGTAAAGAAATAAAAGAGAAAGAAAAAAAAAATGTCTGTCCTTGTTTGTCCCCTCTATGTTTAGCCCCTTGTGGGTAATAAAGAAATGGGTATATATTTATTTATTCATTTGTTCACTTTTTTTATGTCTGATTTTCCTTGTTAGCATGGGTCCGATGAACATTTTACTGAGGCATTGTTTTATAGCTGAATGCTCTCTTCCTATTACCAATTCAAATATATGAGTAAAAAAAATTAACAGATAGCAAGAGTTATGTCGAGAACCAAATGGACAGTCGGATCCTGAGGGAACCGAATTGTATTGAGAGCCCAGAGGGGCCTTCTCAGGTGGCTGCCTCTGGTGCTGGAAAGAAGACATTGCAATATGATAATTGACTCGTGTAAAAACGAGAATTTCAGAATTCTACATCGGAGTTCCAGATTTCGGTTGCAGCAGTGCTTGTAGAGGTTCATTGCCTCTAATTTGTGAATAAACTGTAATTTTGGTTGTATGGACTTTTTGGTCCAAAGAAATTGTATTTTTGAATTGTAAGAGGGTCAGTACCTCGTTGTATGTATTTTTAAAAAATAATGTTTTAGAGAAGCAGAGGATCAGCAGGCGCCGTCTGCCTTCTCCCATCTTTACCATTTTTCATCATAATCATCCGCCTCATTAACGTCTATGTCTAGCCCGCAAGCTGCTCTTTGTAATGCCTTTATGGCAAATTTCTATGAAATAAAGTAGCTTGCTTACCAACCACATGGTTCCGGTTTCAGTCCCACTGCGTGCCACCTTGGGCAAGTGTCTTCTATTATAACCTTGGGCCAACCAAAGCCTAGTGAGTGAATTTGGTAGACGGAAACTGAAAGAAGCCCGTCATATATATGTGTATATATTTGTGTGTCTGTGTTTGTCTCCCAACATCGCTTGACAACCGATGTTGGTGTGTTTACGTCCCCGTAACTTAGTGGTTTGGCAAAAGAGGCTGATAGAATAAGTACTAGGCTTCCAAAGAATGAGTCCTGGGGTCGATTTGCTCACTCCGTGAGTGTAGTGGGTGTTTTTTACGTGCCACCGGCACAGGTGCCAGACGAGGCTGGCAAACGGTCACAATCGGATGGTGCTTTTTACGTGCCACTGACACGGGGGCCAGACAAGGCTGGCAACGGCCACAATCGGATGGTGCTTTTTACATGCCACCGGCACGGAGGCCAGTCGGGGCGACGCTGGCAACGGCCAAATTCGGATGGTTCTCTTACATGCCACCGGCACTGGTATCACAGCTACAATTTCCATTGATGTTGATTGATTTCGATTTTGATTTTCGATTTTGACATTTGACAGAATGATCTGAATGCTAAAGGGTTAAGGATTGACTCAAGCTCCAGTGTCTACAACTTTGGCTTGGTTTCTATAGCAGCATATAACAGGCTTCTCTCAGTTTCCATCTACCAAATCTACTCACATGACTTTAGTTGTCCTGGGACTATAATAGAAGACATACTTGCCCAAATTGCCACACAGCAGGACTGAACCCAGGACCACTTGGTTGGGAAGCTAGCTTCTTTGCCACACAGTCACACCTGCATCTGTATACCACTGTTGTATATCCAAACAGTGAAGGTGCATGGCTTAGTGGTTAGGGTATTCAGCTTACAGTCTTAAGGTCATCAGTTCAATTCCTGGCAACGCGTTGTGTCCTTGAGCAAGACACTTTATTTCACGTTATTCTAGTCCACTCAGCTGGCAAAAATGAGTAGTACCTGTATTTCAAAGAGCCAGCCTTGCCACACTTTGTGTCACACTGAATCTCCCTGAGAACTATGTTAAAGGTACGTGTGTCTGTGGAACACTCAGCCACTTCAGTGTTAATTTCACAAGCAGGCTGTTCTGTTAAACAAACCAACTGGAACCCTCATCATCATAACCAATGGACTGCCAGTCATTCATAACCAAACAGCTATGTTTATTATAACTATCACTGACCGTATGACCTAAAGCTAATGTCTTTTCTTGTATTGCTATCAAGCACTAATAATATCGGATCTTTTCGGTTTGAACGGAAGTTTTTAACATAATTTGTAGGTAACTAAAAGATTTTAAACTTCATATACTGGTAGAATGTGTTTATAAAAAATCTTTTTCTCTTGGCTTTATTGAGAAAATTCTATAGTTTGTAAGATATTTGTTGTTTTTTTTTTCTTCAATTTCTGCAATTTCAACCAATCAGTGGCATGTATTGAGGTAAAAAAAAAACATTCTGTGCCGTATGAATATGTCCCTCGTTTAAGAAACAGATTGGGTTTATTTACATTTGTGAAGAAAAAAAGATACTCTTCCCCTAACCCTAACTAACACTAACCCTAAAACAGATTGAAATGCAATAGATCGATACTAGGGTCATAATTATGGTTGACAATTTCATATGACACCGCTAGAAAAAACTGCCGTTCAAACCGAAAAGATCCATAATAGCTCTAGTACTTTTTTGTCTTTTTTAGGCAATACCAACCAACACTCAATGAAGAAATAGAGTCTCGTCTTCGAAGAAACCAATCACCATTACTTGCAGTATCTAATAATTTACTTGATGATCCTCTTTGGGACGAACTACGAGAGGTTCCACATCCTTTAGACTCCAAAATTTCCCCTGTAAATTCACTTTATGTTTTTTTCTGTCTTTTCTGACCTGCTCATTAAATTTTTTGTGTTACTGCTATCTCTTTTACTTGTTTCAGTAACTGTGACCATGCTGGAGCACCACCTTTAGTCGAGCAAATAGACCCCCCCCCCCCAGGCAAAAAGAGTAATCCTGCAACAGACCAGCACCCTGTCCAGATGGGGAATATATGTGCCATGGAAACTGGGAAACTGGCCCTTGTGGGTTTGGGTTGGTGCAAATCGAGAAGGCAACTTTACCTTTACCCTTTACAGTCCTCAAGTGGCACTTATTTTATAAAAAGGAAAGTCAAAAGTCTGTTTGTACTTTCCTTAATTCCCAACGATGAAGGCATGCGGCTTAGTGGTTAGGGTTTTCAGCCTACAATCGTACGGTCATGTGTTCAATTCCCAGCAATGCATTGTGTCCTTGAGCAAGACACTTTATTTCACGTTATTGTGAACCTCAACAGAATTTGAAGTAACAATATAAAGACGGATGAGATGCTACTAAACATTTTGCCTGGCTTGGTAACAGTTCGCCAGCTTGCTGCCTTAGTAACCATCCAAATATTACCATTTTGAATTGGCTGTCACTAACTTTTAGTTAAATTCTTTTCTCTCTCTCTCTCTCCCTCACTCCCCCCTCTCTCTCTCTGTCATAGACATATTTATACTTATCTCAGTCACATTCATATTATTATCACTCTCTCATATACACAAACACACACTATTATACATACATACATACATACGTACAGGCGCAGGAGTGTCTGTGTGGTAAGTAGCTTGTTTACCAACCACATGGTTCCGGGTTCAGTCCCACTGCGTGGAACCTTGGGCAAGTGTCTTCTACTATAGTCTCGGGCCGACTAAAGCCTTGTGAGTGGATTTGGTAGACAGAAACTGAAAGAAGGCGGCAAGCTGGCAGAAATGTTAGCACGCCGGGCGAAATACTTAGCAGTATTTCGTCTGCCGCTGCATTCTGAGTTCAAATTCCGCCGATGGCGACTTTACCTTTCATCCCTTCGGGGTCGATTAAATAAGTACCAGTTACGCACTGGGGTCGATATAATCGACTTAATCCGTTTGTCTGTCCTTGTTTGTCCCCTCTATGTTTAGCCCCTTGTGGGCAATAAAGAAATAGGAAACTGAAAGAAGCCCGTCGTATATATGTATATATATATATATATATATGCGTTTGTGTGTCTGTGTTTGTCCCCCTAGCATTGCTTGACAACCGATGCTGGTGTGTTTATGTCCCCATTACTTAGCGGTTCGGCAAAAGAGACCAATAGAATAAGTACTGGGCTTACAAAAGGAATAAGTTCCGGGGTCGAGTTGCTCGATTAAAAGGCGGTGCTCCAGCATGGCCGCGGTCAGATGACTGAAACAAGTAAAAGAGAAAAAAAGAAAGAAATATATATATTTTGCTAAGCTTAATCATGTCTTCATTTTCTTGTTAGCTCCCTCAAAGCCATCCACTGCCAACTCTGCCAGCTACCAATATATCAGAAATCTTTGCAGCAAACAAGGGAACTGAACAATTTCAACACAAAAGTCCTATAAACTCAGGAACTCCCACCAGAAGTCGATATCCTCCAAGAAAGACTGAAGATACCTATGCTACTCTACCATTGGGTCAGTCCATGTGATAAAATACTTTTTAAAAATATATTTTAACAAATTCCAAACATTATTCACATTCGACGGATATTTGTCCTCATCTTGTTTGTTGTTAACACAATCATTTCGCTGATATACCCTCCAGCCTTCATCAGGTGTCTTGGGGAAAATTCGAACCTGGGTTCTCATTCCTAAGGTATTTTTCAATGTCATTATTTTTTATTATTATTATTATTATTATTCTCCTACTCCTCCCTCCTCTTCTTCTTCTTCTTCCACTTCTTCTTCTTCTTCTTCTTCTTCTTCTTTTTCTTCTTCTTTTTCTTCTTCTTCTTTCACTTCTTCTTCTTCTTCTTCTTCTTCTTTGTCTTCTCCTCCTTCTTCTTCTCCTCCTTCTTCTTCTTCTTCAGGTCACTGCTTGGGATCAATCTTGGGGTTAGTAGCCCGCACTCTTAACCACTACACCTTATGCCCTGTGTATGGCGTAGTGGTTAAGAGCACAGGCTACTAACCCCAAGATTCTGAGTTCCATTCCAAGCAGTGACCTGAACAATAATTATAAGTATAACATTGAAAAATGCCGTAGGAATGAGAAACCAGGTTTGAAATTCCCCCCAAGACACCTGATGGAGGCTGGAGGGTATATCAGCCGAAACATTGTGTTAACAACAAATAAGATGAGAACAAATATCTGTCAAATGTAAATAAAGTAAATAATGTACATAATTTCTCATCTCTTAAATATAGAACTGCATTACACTTTTGTTAAATTTTTTTAGCTGTTGCTGTAATGTTTTTTAAGTGCCATGAACTCGGTATGACAAATGTAATGAACAGAATTTAATAAATGTAGACTAATATAACAAAGACGGTATGACAGATGTAGACACATATCTGCCTATTAACCCTTTTGATACCAACCTGCTTGGAGGTGCATGGCTCAGTGGTTAAGACCATCAAACTCACAATCATGATGTAGTGAGTTCGATTCCCAGACTGTGCAGTGTGTTGTGCTCTTGAGCAAGACACTTTATTTCATGTTGCTCCAGTTTACTCAGCTGTAGAAATGAGTTGTGATGTCACTGATGCCAAACTGTATCAGCCCTTGCCTTTCCCTTGGGTAACAATGATGGTGTTGAGAAGGAAGACTAATATTCATGGGCGACTGCTGGTCTTCCATAAACAACCTTGCTTGGACTTGTGCAATTCCATGGTCATTCTTGACCGAAAGGGATCTTTACATTTTTGTTACCAACCTGCTTGAAATTACTCCATGTTTTATGCTACAAAGTCCTTAATTTAAAATGATCACAATTAAAACTTACCTTTAAAATTTCATGCTATTTTATATTCCAAAGTCCATCGCCTCCTCACCGTGGTGGGGACGCTGGCAACGGGTAGTGTCAGAGCTATGCTGTCGGGAACTTCAGTTCCTGGTAGGGCCACCCAAGGCGGATTGGTCTGACACTGAGTGGTATTAGGGCCACAACCTGGTGAAAATCCTCGGAGTGTCTGTTTCGGCAACTGGCGGCTCCTCAGTCGTTCTGTCCCTGCGTCTGCGGACAATCTGTGGCAAACAGGATGTCTCTACATGCGGGATTGTTGGGGGACCGCTTGTGAAATTCATATTCCCACGAAACTTCTTCCACTGCCATGGTGCGAGATGCCTCAAGGGTGGTGGAAGAAGCCGACTCAACCTACCCAGGGTGGATGTCGCCACAAGTAAGTAGTAAGTAAACACCAGCTTCATTATGACAAAGTTATTTTAATTAATGCTTTATTTTAAAAATTAATTGAAACAAAGACAGAAATACTGTAACAAAAGGGTTAATTAGTCTATAGATGGGCTGTGTGGTAAGAAATTTACTTCCTAACCACATAGTTCCAAGTTCAGTCCCACTGCATGGCACCTTGGGTAAGTGTTTTCTAGTGGATAAGTTAAGTTAAGTTAATTTTTTAGCTCAAAAAGCAAAAAGCAAGGCCATGTAGGGGGACATGGAGTTATGTACAGGGAGGGTGTTCATGCAAAGAGTTCAGGCCATTTCTGGTCAAGAGAGACATTGAACTGAGCGGTCATCGGCATCTTCACTATCTCGTCCGGCAGCTTATCCCACGGATCCGCAACTCGGACGGAGAAAGCCCCTCTCCTTCGATTGAGATGAAATCGTCGCAGATAGAGCTTTTCGGAGTGACCCCGCAGCCGACGCTCTGAAGCAGGAATGAAGAACAGCTCTTTCGAGGGGTTACACTTTCTGCTTATGATGTTGTGAGTGAGAATGAGATCACCACGGCGGCAGCGTTTTTCCAGAGAATAAAGGTCGAGCGTCTTCAGCCTTTCTTCATAAGACAAATGCTTGAGACCACGATTTGGTAGATAGAAACATGTGGCTAAGAAGCAAGCTTCTTACCATACAGCCAATCACTGATAAGATTATTTTTAATATTGATTTTATGTTCACTAAGGAATCAAAGAATTTACAGATGATTTAACTGTATTTTGTCTGCATTTACAAAACTTGAACTGGAAAATGAAAATCTAATCACGAGTGTTGAGGTTGATAGAAAAGTCTGCTTTCTCCTTCATTAAAGTCAAATTGAGAAATATTTCTTTGTAAATATTTCAGGTTTGTACTCTAGTTGGGTGAAACTATCAAGCTGTGTACCACTCCATTCATGTTTTCTTTTGTCTTCCCTATTGTGTTTCAATGGCACATGGCTTAATGGTTGGTGTGTTGGACTTAGAATCGTAAGATTGTGGTTTCAATTCCTAGACTGGGCAATCTGTTGTGTTCTTGAGTAAAATACTTCACTTCACATTGCTCCAGTTCACTCAGCAGTAAAAATGAGTACCTTAGTGGTTAGAGTGTTGGATTCATGCCCGTAAGATTGTGGTTTCAATTCCTAGACTGGGCAATCTGTTGTGTTCTTGAGCAAAACACTTCACTTCACATTGCTCCAGTTCACTCAGCAGTAAAAATGAGTACCTTAGTGGTTAGAGTGTTGGATTCATGCCCGTAAGATTGTGGTTTCAATTCCTAGACTGGGCAATCTATTGTGTTCTTGAGCAAAACACTTCATTTCACATTGTTCCAGTCCACTTGGCTGTAGAAATGAGTTTAGCCTGGAGTGGGATGAGATTTGTCACCCTAGATACACTGCAGTAGCCCAACAACCTCCAAGGGGTTGAGGGACTTGTCAATTGCGTTTCATCCACAAAAACCCTGCGTTAATCACTTACCCCCTGGAACCTGTCCACATTTTCCTTACAAACCTCAACCTGAAGAGCTTATGAGCACTGTTCCTTCTCTCCAGATTGTAAACGAATTAAGTTATGGGGAATAAATTAGTTTGCTGTGAGGGAAAGGAAAGTCAGAAGGCTTGGTTAGGGGCCTTCATCAGTGGTCAGTTTGTACTTTCCTTAATTCCCAACAATGAAGATATGCGCCTTAGGGGTTAGGGTTTTCGGCCTACAATCGTAAGGTCATGAGTTCAATTCCCAGCAATGCATTGTGTCCTTGAGCAAGACACTTTATTTCACGTTATTCTAGTCCACTCAGCTGGTAAAAATGAGTTGTACTTGTATTACAAAGGGCCAACCTTGTCACATTCTGTGTCAAGCTGAATCTCCCTGAAAACTGCATTAAGGGTACGCATGTTTGTGGAGTGCTCACTCACTTGCACGTTAATTTCATGAGCAGGCTGTTCTGTTGATCAGATCAACTGAACCCTTTGTCGTCATAACCGACAGAGTGTTTTTGTTTTGTCTGTTTGTTCCTTCTCGAGCCATGCCTGGCTCATAAGTGCCGGTTTCCCGGTTTCCTTGGCGTATAGGTTCCCCAGCTGGACAGGACGCCGGTCCATCGCAGGTGAGCTGCAAGATGCAGGAGAAAAGAGTGAGAGAAAGTTGTGGCGAAAGTGTCAGCAGAAGTTTCGCCATTACCTTCTGCCGGTGCTGCATGGAGCTTAGGTGTTTCGCCCATAAACACACACATCGCCCGGTCTGAGATTCAAACCCGTGATCCCTCGACCGCGAGTCCACTGCTCTAACCACTAGGCCATGTGCCTCTACACCAACAGAGTGCCAGTTAGTTCATTCCCAACACAAACCCTCAGTAGTTTCCTTAGACCCCCCTGTTTACTGTTAAAAACAAACGCTTTTCCCTGTTAATCTAGTATCTTTCCATTCTTCCCAAAGACTTTCTGAATTTGTTGCTTATCTTTTATAGCTTTAACCATGGGTCTATTGAATCTCCTTATACACACTCTGGAGGATACTAAGCTGTTTCTTAAGAATGTCCCTTCCATCAGTTTTTATACCTTCCTTTTGTTTGTTTTTTATCTGTAAGCTTACTCTGCATGCAGATATAAAAATAGCTGTTCAAACAATTAATATGTGAAATCCCAGCATAAATATGAATAACCTCTTGTGGCACACGAATAGGAGAACATTAGTGCAATTGTGTTTAATGAAGAAAATTTGAAAGAGATCTTTATATATAAAAGTCAAGTTGTGTGTCTGTCTCCTACGATTTAGATTCCTAACTACTCCCACAGTTTAACTTATAGTCGTGATTCATATCGAGCCTTTCTGGATATTAGCACGCGTCTACGATGAGTCTACAATTTAAAAAAAAATTTACCATCATTTTTTTCCATTTTAATGCATTTTTTCGCTATTATATAAGGGAAGTAACTCTCTAAAAATGTCTACGATGAGTCAACGATTTAAAAAAAAATTTACCATCATTTTTTTTTTTCCATTTTTAATGCATTTCTTTGCTATTTTTGGGCTATAACACTCTAAAAATGCTTATATAGTTATTTCCCTTACAAACCCGAGCAACGCCGGGCGATACTGCTAGTTTTATATAAATCTAATTGTCTGTTAAAAAAGGTCACCTATGAAGTATGTCTGTTTATTGGACAGGTACGGAAAGAAAGAGCGCTAGACAACGACAAAAGCAGAGCTATCGGGAGGAACTTCAAAGACAAATTGATGAAAAGAATGCTGCTAAATTGTAAGTAGTTTGTCATAGAATGTATCATCATCATCATCATCATCATCATCGTTTAACGTCTGCTTTCCATGCTAGCATGGGTTGGACGATTTGACTGAGGACTGGCAAACCAGATGGGTGCACCAGGCTCCAATCTTGATCTGGCAGAGTTTCTACAGCTGTATGCCCTTCCTAACGCCAACCACTCCAAGAGTGTAGTGGGTGCTTTTACATGCCATCAGCACGAGGGCCAATCATGAGGCAACGGTCACAAAAAAAATATCTTTTCTTTCATGGTATTTTATAATACTGATTTCAAATCTTTGGCACAAGGCCACCAATTTTGGGGGATTGGGTAAGTCAATTACATCGACCCCCATTGCTTGACTGGTACATATTTTATCAATAGATTGATTTCTATATGTATGCGCAAGTACATCAGCTGTTGCAATCGATATTGTGCGTATGCAAGAAAATGCACGTGCAGTTTGCGCAAAAAAAATCATCATGCTTTTCCACCTAGATTTACCTCCAGCTAACCCATTTACATGCATCGTTTTGTCCTGCTTTTCTTCCGTCAACCTGTACATAACTACACCTTCCACTTTTTGTTGTTTTTGTACTGCTTAAAGGCACGTTTCTTTCCTGCCAAGCTTCCTGTTTAAACCATGTTTGTGTTCTCCCAATCAACAGCCTTATCATTACTGGTACTTTAAACTGTTCGGTTGCATATTTGTGTGAATAAAATCGTTTTTCTTTGGAATAGAAAAAAGTCTATCGTTATTTCTTCTTTTGCTGGTGTCTCAAATTTAGGCCAAATCAGTGTTTCTCAAAGGGGAGGCCTATGGGACAGTCAGACAAGTTGTTTTGAGAACATTTGGTTTAAATGTTTGACAACTCAGCACTGTCCATTGGATAGGGGGTGTTTTGCTCAAAAAGTATATCTCTAAACTCTTTGACTAGTACAATAGAACATTCTGATCTTTGACCAGTTTGATAGATTGATCCAGCTCTTACCCAGAACTGTAAATTAATACCAGTGTAGTAGATTGGTCCAATTTTTGATCAATACAGCTTATCCTTTGTTGTTAGCACCAAGGTTTGACATTCGCCTGATATTATTGTTGTTTTGTTTTATGTTATATTTCTAAAGGGAAGAGAAACAATTGTCGAAGAAAATCTATGAACCGTTGCTGCCATTTGGTCAGGCTAAAAAGGAAACTCAATCTGCGACAAAAGACATTCTCCAAGATTATAGAAGGTAATAATAATTTCACTTAATAGTGAAATAAACTAAATGGTAATTAAAACATTGTATTTAATATTATTATTATTAAATAAGGTATCAAGCTGGCAGAATCGTTAGCACGCTGGACAAAATGCTTAGCAGCATTTCGTCTGCCGTTACATTCTAAGTTCAAATTCCGCCAAGGTCGACTTTGCCTTTCATCCTTTCGGGGTCGATAAATTAAGTACCAGTTACGCACTGGGGTCGATGTAATCGACTTAATTCCTTTGTCTGTCCTTGTTTTTCCCCTCTATGTTTAGCCCCTTGTGGGTAATAAAGAAATAAGAATCATTTGCATATTGGGCAACATGCTCGGTGGCATTTCAGCTGTCTTTATATTCTGAGTTCAAATTCTGCCAAGGTCAACTTTGCCTTTCATCCTTTCAAGGTTGATAAAATAAGTACCAGTTGAATGCTGGGGTTGATGTAATCAACTGATCTTTTCCCCCTGACTTGCTGGCTTTGATCCAAAATTTCAAACCATAAAGACAGCTATGTATTTGAATGTTAAATTGGTTTATGATAGGGATGTGAACTTTCACTTTACTTGAACAACAGTGCGATCAGTTGGTTCTGTTGAGTGATAATCCTCCTAGGGTGAAGGTGCATGGCTCAGTGATTAGAGCTTCGGGTCCGCAATCATGACATAGTGAGTTTGATTCCTGGACTAGGTTGTGTATTGTGTTTTTGAGCAAGACACTTTATTTCACATTGATCCAGTTCACTCATCTGTTGAATGAGTTGCAACGTCACCGATGGCCTGCACCGATGGAACCGTGATTGACTCGCTATCTCCAGTGAACTGGCTTTGGACCGTCGTTCGTGGGCTGCCATGGTTCAAGATGCTTCGAGGGTGGTAGAAGAAGCCGACTCAACCCGCCCAGGGTGAATGTCGCCTCAAGTACAAGTACAAGTAACATCACCGGTGCCAAGCTGTATCGGCCATTGCCTTCCCCTTGGATAACATCGGTGGCATGGAGAGGGGAGGCCGTTATGCATGAGTGACTGCCGGTCTTCCATAAACAACCTTGCCTGGACTTGTACCTCGGAGTGTAACTTTCTAGGTGCAATCCCATGGTCATTCATTTCCTAAGAGGGTCTTTACCTTTTTAGTCCTTCTAGGTCAGTGTTCTTAACCTGGGCAGTAGTCACCCCTTGGGGACATTGTGAGATGAACATTGCTTGAGGTGGGGCATGATTTTCCTGAGAAAATATGTAAACATAAATAAAGAGAAATTGAAATAAAGACATGTTTATACCATTTGTTCCTACATATGTTTCACCATTGTGGTTATCTTGAACTCCAAATTGGGTGTTCCAAGTGCAATTGTATACTTAAATGTCCAACCCATGCACTCATAGATACAGACGTTAAATGATGATATTAAGCTGATGCTTAGAACAGTAATTAACATGAAATTTTGATACTCTTTTACTTGTTTCACTCATTTGACTGCGGCCATGCTGGAGCACCGCCTTTAATCGAGCAACTCAACCCCGGGTCTTATTCTTTGTAAGCCCAGTACTTATTCTATCGGTCTCTTTTGCCGAACCGCTAAGTGATGGGGACATAAACACACCAGCATCGGTTGTCAAGCAATGTTAGGGGGACAAACACAGACACACAGACATACACACACACACATATATATATATATATATATATATATGTATACGACGGGCTTCTTTCAGTTTCCGTCTACCAAATCCACTCACAAGGCTTTGGTTGGCCTGAGGCTATAGTAGAAGACACTTGCCCAAGGAGCCACGCAGTGGGACTGAACCCGGAACCATGTGGTTGGTAAGCAAGCTACTTACCACATGTGAAGTTTTAATTTCTTTCTTAAGCTCTTTGCTCCATAGAGCATAGGCCATCAATGATTTTTCTTTCCTGTTCTCAGTTCTGGACTGTCTTTCCTGCTTTTCTCCTTTTGGATCTCTGCTTTTTTTCAGTTCTTCCTCAGTATCCTGCTTCCAGCAATTTCTTGTGCACCTGCTCTTTCTCTGTTGTAGGTTAAGGAGAATCAACTTGCAGCTTTCTTTTCGATTTTGCAGCACCACATCACATGTTTCCTTAAAGGAAGGCCTTCCTCTTTTGTCATTGATGCTGCTTTTACTTAGCTTGGCACTTGTGCCGGTGTGCAGGTGACATGTAAAAAAAAAAAACATGGTTTTTCCGTGGCCGTTGCCAGTAGCGCCTGACTGCCCCTTGTGCCGGTGGCATGTAAAAGCACCCACTACACTCTCGGAGTGGTTGGCGTTAAGAAGGGCATCCAGCTGTAGAAACTCTGCCAGATCAAGATTGGAGCCTGGTGCAGCCATCTGGTTCACCAGTCCTCAGTCAAAATCATCCAACCCATGCTAGCATGGAAAGCGGACATTAAACAATGATGATGATTATGATGATAATGAAATAAGAAGTGGTCCAAATTTGTCTGGTCACTATCCTTTTGACCTGTCCTGCAAGGGAAGCCCTAGTAGGAGTTTGCGCTTTTCTGGCATAACTGTCAGGGTTATTGAGGCACGCAAGCCACTGAACCTTGTGACGTTAAGTTTTAATCTAGATCAGTTTAAAACTGTAAGTTTGTATAATAGAACCAGGTGCAATCTTTGGCAAATTAGTATCAAAAGGGATTAGGGTTAAACAACAATGTTTGACTGACATAGCCTAAACATCTATTAATATTTCAGCCCTCTACTTGACTCTCAACATCCTCAATTATCTGGGAGACTTACAGGGAATGACAACCAACAGCTTATGAGCAGAAGTATCAGCACCCTGCCTCTAAACAATCACGTACCACCTCTCCCTCCCAGTTTGCTCTATGAACCGTCGTAAGTATTTAATTTTGGCAGTTTCCAAATACCCTAAATATTTTGCAGTTCTTCAACCCTGAAATGTTAAATTCTGGGTAGGAGAATATATTCAAGTATATAATTTGAAATATTCAAGTATATAATTTTTTTGAAACTTCTATAAGCCCTGGGAGATATAGAAATATTAAATATATAACAGGAAGGTTTACAAAAATAAACAAAAGACGAAGGCAGGTTTACGAAAATAAACAAAAGACGAAGGCAGGTGGAGTACAAACAAACAAATGTATTAGTATGGCGCTCAGAAATAGAAATAAAACAAGTCTTTTATGTTTCGAGCCTACACTCTTCGACAGAAAGATACAGAAAAAAAACAAGGAGAGAAAAAAATGCGTGTAGGAGCTAACGATCCAACACACCAAATACTTAATATTGGCAAAATTCTAGATTCCAAGTTCCACAGATGGTCTTCTCAGACTTGCCAAGACTTTGCACCTTATTACGCTGACAATAATTTAGGTTTGGTTTGACTTTATACTATAGTCTATGTTCTCTTAGACTTATAGATTGCACCTTGTTAGACTTTCTGATATAGACTACTCCTTGTTAGCCCTTCTGGTCTAGACTACACCTTGTCAGACCTTCTGTCATAGTCAATATCTTGTTAGACCTTTCTGTTATAGTCACTTTGTTAGACCCACTACATCTTGTTTATTAATCCATTTTGCACCATATTTGTTCTTTATATTTCAACAGTGGTCTGTTACAAGATGGTGGTAGCAGTTCCATTGATGATGCATATCGTTTTTATGGCATTAAAGACCATTTTGATAACTCTGTGACAACAGGTCAGTATAGCACTTTACAAATATAACTTTTTTCATAACTTTCTCTCTCTCTCACCTCTCTTAGCATCAATCACATGGCCAATGGAGCAAGCACTGTTAGTTTTGCTTTATCCAGGGACCCAATATAATAACAGTAGTAAGATTTGACCTCAGAACCATGTAGTCAATAGTCCAGTACGTTAATTTCCTAAACACTGGGTCTCATAGACAGATTATTTATTTGTAATATACAGACGCAGGAGTGGCTGTGTGGTAAGTAGCTAGGCGCAGGAGTGGCTGTGTGGTAAGTAGCTTGTTTACCAACCACATGATTCCGGGTTCAGTCCCACTGCGTGGCACCTTGGGCAAGTGTCTTCTACTAAAGCCTCAGGCCGAACACAGCCTTGTGAGAGGATTTGGTAGACGGAAACTGAAAGAAGCCCGTCATATATATGTATGTGCGTGTATGTTTGTGTGTCTGTGTTTGTCCCCCTAGCATTGCTTGACAACCGATGCTGGTGTGTTTATGTCCCCGTCACTTAGCGGTTCGGCAAAAGAGACCGATAGAATAAGTACTGGGCTTACAAAAAGAATAAGTCCCGGGGTCGAGTTACTCGATTAAAGACGGTGCTCCAGCATGGCCGCAGTCAAAATGACTGAAACAAGTAAAAAGAAAAAAAAAGAAGAGACGTGGATGTGTGGTAAGAAGCTTGCTTCCCAACTAACATGGTTTGGGGTTTGGGCAAGTGTCTTCTACTATATGGCCCAGATGTCCATCAAAGTCTCTCGAGTGGATTTGGTAAATAGAAATTGAAAGAAGTGTGTCGTGTATATGTATACTAGCAGTATCGCCCGGCGTTGCTCGGGTTTGTAAGGAAAATAACTATATAAGCATTTTTAGAGAGTTACTTCCCTTATATAAACCAAGCAAAAAAATGCATTAAAATGCGAAAAAATGATGGTAAATTTTTTTATCATCGTAGACGAGCGCTAATACCCAGAAGGGCTCGATATGAATCATGACTATAAGATACCCGCTTTTGGTTAAACTGCACCGCAAAATGTGGGAGTAGTTAGGAATCTAAATCGGAGGAGACAGACTCTCACACACACAACTTCAGTTTTATATATAAAGATATAATATGTGTGTGTGTATGTGTTTGTCTCCTCCCCGCTAATACTTGACAACTGGTGCTGGTATGTTTACATCACCATAACTTAGTGGTTTGCCAAAAGAGACTGATAGAATAAGTACCAGGCTTTACAAAATTAGTGCTGGGAGTTGATACATTTAACTAAAAATTCTTCAAAGCAGTGCCCCAGTGACCCATATCTCCTAGCTTAAGGCCACCCCCCTTGGGGCTCGTAGTCTTCTGAGCTGCATGGTGACCTCACTAGTCCTGTGTGGTAAGTAGCTTGCTTCCCAGCCACATGGTTCCTGGTTCAGTCCCACTGCATGGCACCTTGGCCAAGTGTCTTCTACTCTAGTCTCAGGCCAACCAAAGCCTTGTTAGTGTATTTGGCAGACGGAAACTGAAAGAAGCCTGTCGTGTGTGTGTGTTTGTGAAAAGAGCACTTAGTACATGTTGTAAAGTGCTTTGCATTATTAGGAAGGGCCTCCAGCCACAGTGGCCATGCCTAAGCAGACACTGAAGCACAGTTCTGTCCTTTGGCTGATCAGCATGGCATATAGACATGATATGATGATGTTGACAAGTTACAGTGAGATCAAATGCATGAAATAGTTTATATGTATACTAGCACTATGACCCGGCAATTGATTTTTTAATGGCTTTATTGGGTGACTAAGGAAATGTAAAGATGTGCACGACCACCCTTGGATGGTTTTGAATGACCATAGAAAGTGCGAGCCCTCTAACTGATAAATTGTGGATTTGTATAGAGGACACACACTCACAGACGGACATTTTGCCGTTTATATATAGAGAGATGTAGGTTTTACATAGTAATATTGTTATATCCTTTGGGGCTTGTGTATTTCTAGGTTTTGAACCTTCCTTCCTTGGTAACAGAACTGAAGAACTAGAAACTAAAGCACAGCCAAAAAAGAAGTAAGTATAAATAAAGATTTTCTTTATGTAAGTATGTTGGAGTTGGAAGGAAGCACTCCATCGGTTACGACGACGAGGGTTCCGGTTGATCCGATCAACGGAACAGCCTGCTCGTGAAATTAACGTGTAAGTGGCTGAGCACTCCACAGACACGTGTACCCTTAACGTAGTTCTCGGGGATATTCAGCGTGACACAGAGAGTGACAAGGCCGGCCCTTTGAAATACAGGTACAACAGAAACAGGAAGTAAGAGTGAGAGAAAGTTGTGGTGAAAGAGTACAGCAGGGATCACCACCATCCCCTGCCAGAGCCTCGTGGAGCTTTAGGTGTTTTCGCTCAATAAACACTCACAATGCCTAGTCTGGGAATCGAAACCGCGATCCTACGACCGCGAGTCCGCTGCCCTAACCACTGGGCCATTGCGCCTCCACATGTTGGAGTTAGAACCATGTTTAAGCCATGGTGAAACATCAACTTCCAACCATTCAACAGCATTAGCCTTCAATTATGCCTTGTTTCCATCAATATTAACCTTCAATTAAAGCTTTTCTTGCTCAATATTAACCTTCTGTTAAACTTTGCTACCATTAAGGTTATGCTTCAATTAAACCTCTCTATCAACGATAACCTTCAATTAATGCTCGCCTTCACCAAATATTTATTTTGGCCTTCAATTAAGCCCTCCCTCTATGATTAACCTTCAAATAAATCTTTGTCTCCATTAAACATTAATCTTCATTTAGACTTTATCTCTATCAACATTTACCATCAATTACACCTTATCTCCATCAACTTTAAGCTTCAAATGAACCCCGTCTCTATCAACATTAACTTTCAATTAAACCTTCTCTCCATCACCATTAACCTTCAGTTAAGCCCTCTGTCCATGATTAACCTTCAAGTAAATCCTATCTCCATCAAATATGAACCTTCAATTAAACCTTATTTCCACCAACTTTATGGATGGAAGCACTCCGTCGGTTTACGACGACGAGGGTTCCGGTTGATCCGAATCAACGGAACAGCCTGCTCGTGAAATTAATGTGTAAGTGGCTAAGCACTCCACAGACACGTGCACCCTTAACGTAGTTCTCGGGGATATTCAGCGTGACACAGAGAGTGACAAGGCCGGCCCTTTGAAATACAGGTACAACAGAAACAGGAAGTAAGAGTGAGAGAAAGTTGTGGTGAAAGAGTACAGCAGGGATCACCACCATCCTCTGCCGGAGCCTCGTGGAGCTTTAGGTGTTTTCGCTCAATAAACACTCACAACGCCCGATCTGGGAATCGAAACCCCGATCCTATGACCGCGAGTCCACTGCCCTAACCACTGGGCCATTGCGCCTCCGTCACCAACTTTAACCTTCAATTAAACCTTGTCTTCATCAACATTAGCCTTCAGTTAACCCTTTTCTCCATCAATATACTTCAGCCTCTGATCATAAAAATCCTGTCTTCATAATCTCCCATCTAAGCAACACTAACATGGACTGCAGACATTAACCCTTTAGTGTTTGCATTATTCTTCCAAAATTAATGCTTTTTTATCCACATTGTTTTGAATTAATCATGCATTATCTTGTAGCTATGAGATTTTGATGAGGTAGCTGTTAATTTTTAAAACGATATTGTAGGGTTGGTGTGAGAGACCAGATCTGGCCAGTTTGAACATAAAACAGGCAGAATACTTTTGGCCGGATATGGCCAGTTTTAATGCTAAAGGGTTAAAGAAAACTGCCAAATGATATGCATCTCATACACATATTCAATATTAGGGGAGAATTTGAAAACAAATTTTGCAACATTATTTCTTATTTTTATTTTCCTAAAATTTTCATTGCCTCTTGCAACCTTTTCAATAGTCTTGACTCTCTGTTGATTTTACAACAGTTTTCCTTTTTATTTTTACTCGTTTTGAAGCTTTTCAAATGTGACAAACTCCAAAGAAAACTTCGGTACCAGACCTGGGGCTTTGGTATTTGGTGAATCAGATAACAATAAGAACAGCTCAAGGACGAAAGAGCAAGTTTATTTAAAAGCACTGGAGAGGCAGGTAAGACAAGGCACTACCACATGTGCACGTGTGCGCACACACACACGTGCGCGCACACATCCATATTTTACATACTACAACAAACCTCACATAGGCGCAGGAGTGGCTGTGTGGTAAGTAGCTTGTTTACCAACCACATGGTTCCGGGTTCAGTCCCACTGCGTGGCACCTTGGGCAAGTGTCTTCTACTATAGCCTCGGGTCGACCAAAGCCTTGTGAGTGGATTTGGTAGACGGAAACTGAAAGAAGCCCGTCGTATACATGTATATATATATATATGCATGTTTGTGTGAGTGTGTTTGTCCCCCTAGCATTGCTTGACAACCGATGCTGGTGTGTTTATGTCCCCGTTACTTAGCGGTTCGGCAAAAAAGACCGATAGAATAAGTACTGGGCTTACAAAAGAATAAGTCCCGGGGTCGAGTTGCTCGATTAAAGGCAGTGCTCCAGCATGGCCACAGTCAAATGACTGAAACAAGTAAAAGAGTAAGAGTATACACACACAAAAGTGGATGTCTTGCAAACAAAATGAGCCTTCGTATAATCACTTCATATGTTAGAAATAATATTTTCAGTCATGAACCTGCTGGATCAAACTGACTCAGGGGTAAACAGTAAAAAAAACTAGGCTGATCACAGCTAGAATATCTTTCATTGTTGGCCTGCTGGATCAGATCTGACTTGTAGTTAACAGTAATAAGCTGAGATGATCACAGCTGGAATATCTTTGGTCATAAGTTTGTTAAATCCGGTCTGAGTTGGAATTAAAGAAGGACAGAAACTCTAACAGTAGATAAGTTACTGGTATCTCTTTTACTCTTTTACTTGTCTCAGTCATTCCACTGTGGCCATGCTGCAGCACTGCCTTTAGTCGAGCAAGTCGACCCCAGGACTTATTCTTTGTAAGCCTAGTACTTATTCTATTGGTCTCTTTTGCCAAACCGCTAAGTTACGGGGATGTTAACACACCAGCATCGGTTGTCAAGAGATGTTGGGGGGACAAATGCAGACACACAAACATATACACACACATACATATATATATATATATATATATATATATATATATATATATATATACATACATGTCAACATCAATGGAAATTGTAGCTGTGATACCAGTGCCGGTGGCACATAAAAGAACCATTCGAACGTGGCCGTTGCCAGCGCACCCCCCCCCCGACTGGCCTTCGTGCCGGTGGCACGTAAAAAGCACCATCCGTTTGTGGCCATTGCCACCCTCGTCTGACCCCCGTCGTGCCGGTGGCACATAAAAAGCACCATCCGATCGTGGCCGTTTGCCAGCCTCATCTGGCACCTGTGCAGGTGGCATATAAAAAAGCACCCACTACACTCACGGAGTGGTTGGCGTTAGGAAGGGCATCCAGCTGTAGAAACTCTGCCAGATCAGACTGGGCCTGGCGCAGCCTTCTGGCTTCTCAGACCCTGGTTGAACCGTCCAACCCATGCTAGCATGGAAAACGGACGTTAAATGATGATGATGATGATGATGATGGTATATATATATACATATATACGGTTAAGTAATTAGCTTATTAAAGATGTCCTCGTACGAAACGATCGTACTGAGATTTCAATCCATTCTTGTTGCTTTTTTCCTATATATACATCATCATCATCATCATCGTCGTTTAACGTCCGTTCTCCATGCTAGCATGGGTTGGACGGTTCGACCGGGGTTCTGGGAAGCCAGAAGGCTGCACCAGGCTCCAGTCTAATCTGGCAATGTTTCTACAGCTGGATGCCCTTCCTAACGCCAACCACTCCGTGAGTGTAGTGGGTGCTTTTTACGTGCCACCTGCACAGGTGCCAGGCGGGGCTGGCAACGGCCACGGTCAGATTGGTGTATTTTATGTGCCACCGGCACGGAAGCCAGTCGAGGCGGTGCTGGCATCGGCCACGAGTCGGATAGTGCTTTTTACGTACCACCAGACCAGGGATCCTGGCTGGTTCAATTCGATTTCGATTTCGCTTGCCCCAACATGTCTTCACAAGCAAAGGGGGTTGGCATGGGTGCCTGATATATACATATATACGATGGGCTTCTTTCAATTTCTGGGTGCTTTCTATGTGACACCAACACCAGTGCTTTTAACATGGCACCAGCAGGAGTGCTTTTTATGTGGCACCAGCACTGGTGCCAATTCTGTTGTAGGCAATTTTGATATAGGCGTAGGAGTGGCTGTGTGGTAAGTAGCTTGCTTCCCGGCCACATGGTTCCTGGTTCAGTCCTACTGCATGGCACCTTGGCCAAGTGTCTTCTACTCTAGTCTCAGGCCAACCAAAGCCTTGTTAGTGTATTTGGCAGACGGAAACTGAAAGAAGCCTGTCGTGTTTGTGTGTTTGTGCCCCACCACCACTTGACGACTGGTATTCGTGTGTTTACATCCATGTAACTTAGTAATTCACCAAAAGAGACTGATAGAATAAGTACCAGGCATTAAAAAAAAGATACTGGGATCAATCCATTCAACAGTGTCCCAGCATGGCCACGGTCTACTGATAGAAACAAATAAAAGATAAAACACTAAAGATACAGTCCTCCTTCTCCTCCTCCTCCTCCTTATTCTCACTTCTAATACATTTGGTATCTTTAATGTCTTGTTTTCCTTTCTTTTCTCTGCAGATTGAAGAGAAAAAAGCTCTAAAGCTGAAAGAAAAGCGAGATCAAGAGAAGTAAGTTGCGTTTATTATAAAAACTTTGTTGAGGCAGTGGAATAGCCAAGCTAACAAAGCACCACACTAAATCACTGATCTTGTTTATTTTCAGCCTTTTACATTCATCATCATCATCATCTTCATTGTTTAATGTTCCCTTTCCATACTAGCATGGGTTGGACGGTTTGACCGGGGATCTGGGAAGCCAGAAGGCTGCACCAGGCTCCAGTCTGATCTGGCAGTGTTTCTACAGCTGGATGCCCTTCCTAACGCCAACCACTCCGTGAGTGTAGTGGGTGCTTTTTACGTGCCAGTCATTCCACTGTGGCCATGCTGTAGCACTGCCTTTAGTCGAGTAATAAGCTTGTAGTTAACAGTAATAAGCTGAGATGATCACAGCCGAGTGTCGTTTTTATGTGGAGTCAATAATTAACAGTCATGTTGTGAGAGTATTTCTTTTACCTACAGCTCATCCTCAACAAATGTACGTGTCGTACCCAACATTCTCTTTAACGTGTGTTGTTGCACAGTCACTTCATTGGTGCCAGGCACATAAAAATGGAGATGCTCATTTTAATTTACAAATATTTGCTGGATAAACTGCATGAAAGTTTGAATGTGACACACTAGTTTTGAATTGAAACTATTTTCATTGAAAGTATCAAAAAGCCTGCTTCAATGGTGGAAAAACAATTTAACATAATATCTCTTGGCAACATGGTCAGCTGTGACTGTCCAGTATCATGTAGTGACGCTATTTTGGAAGTTTTCAGCACGCATGCACAAGTTGGATTACTTCTCGTAGGCCGTCGGAAGTTCCCTCATGTGCAGAGAACTGCCGACAGAAAGTTTTCCCGCTAGATCGGTCTTTTTGTAGCTGCAGCCCTATCGAGTGGACACGACTCAACCTTCTCTCAAGGGGAAAACCCAACATGTAGAGAAAGCCCCACTTCTATGTGGGAACGAAGACAGCATTTTGGCTCACACAAGTTAACTAATGTGAATAGTTTTATGGGCTTGGCTACCGGTTCGCCCTGAAGAAAATATATAAGTGTATATATTTTATTTGTGAATCCAGACAAAATGAAGTATTATTTATTGCTGTTGAAGATAGTCGAAGTTTTGGTTTTCCTTTCGACACAATTGAATGTAACAGGGTAAGACTGACACCCCTCAAGTGTTCCTGAGACCTTCATCCTGTTACAATCAACATGGCCTGCTGTAACTGTCCAACCCAGTATATTGTCTTTTAGCAATAGCAGACTCTCTTTGTAATCTTAGAAGTTAATAACATCAGAATAGTCCACTGAATGATTCTACACTGTCTTCCAATAAATATTCATTGGAATTAGTAGAAACAACAAATAATGGAAGTACAAATGGTAATAGTGATTCCTTTCAGGAAAGCAACTCTGGCTAGGACTCAGTTGGTGGTTAATTGAACAGTGATAAAAATGATTACCAACACAGTGAAAAGACTTGGTCATTTTGATCATACAGGCTTATGCTGATTAAAGAACCCTACTTTTGGCAATCATCATCATCACCATTTAACGTCCGCTTTCCATGCTAGCATGGGTTGGACGGTTCGACCGGGGTCTAGGAAGCCAGGAGGCTGCACCAGGCTCCAGTCTGATCTGGCAGTGTTTCTACAGCTGGATGCCCTTCCTACTGTCAACCACTCCGTGAGTGTAGTGGGTGCTTTTTACGTGCCAGGCGAGGCTGGCAACGGCCACGATCGGTTGGTGCTTTTTATGTGCCACCGGCACAGGTTCCAGGGGAGGCTGGCAACAGCCACGATCGGTTGGTGCTTTTTACATGCCACCAGCATAGGGGGCAGTCGAGGCGGCGCTGGCAACGGCCACATTCGGTTGTTTCTTTTACATGCCACCGGCACTGGTATTACAATGGCTGTATGTGAATAAACGCTTTACAACAAGACTTGATTACTGATCTGAATAAGTGACTTATGGTATTTATGATAAGCCATTTCTCTTTTATATCATAACAACAAAATCACTATAGCATTGCTCTTCATCTATGTATTTACATTACTGAACAACTGATTTTGTTGTATTTTTTCTATTTTTAATTATTATGCTTTTCTGTTTAACAGTTATGAGAAAACGCTGGAAGAAGAAAGTCGAAATTACAATCCATTTGGTCGGGGAGGTGGTGGTGCTCCCTTAAAAGATTCTAGTGGAAATGTTCTTGGTATGTTTACATGCAATTTTATCTCAAGCTTAATGTGTTTTGATAGTTCTATGATCAATAGAGCTGTATCTAGAGCTTGATGCCTGAGAGTTACGTGTAACTACATAGCATATAATTTTATGCAAAGCTTAATGTCTGTTCCAATAACTCAATGTTGAATATAATTGTATTTATGGTTTGTCTGTTTTGATAGTTCTGTGTAAGGACACACAGCATTGTAGTTTCTATCAACCAAATCCATGTACAAGGCTTCGATTGTATCACAGCTGCTGTAGAATACATTTACCCAATTACCAAAATCAAGTGACTAGAAAGCAAACTTCTCAACCACACATGTTTATGCCTACCACAAGGCTTTAACTGGCCCCACGTCATAGAAGACACTTTCTCAATATGTCACACAAGATCTCTCTTTCTATATATGTATGTATGTATGTAAGTATGTATGCATGCATGCATGCATACATACATACATACATAATAGCATTTGTGACTGTGCCACATTGAAAGCACCCAACACACACTGTGAACCAGTCTTTCTATGGCTAGATGTTCTTTCTAATGCCAAACACTTTACAGTGTGTGTTGGGTGTTTTCAATGTGACACAGTCACAAATGCTATTATGTGACACTGGCACAGGTCTCTTGCAAGCCACTCCTCTTCATCAGGGGAAGCTGCCTTAACATTTATGCTGTAGAGGACAGGTTTTCTTGAGTACAGCAAAGCACCAGATATCTCAGTCCTTTCTCATCTACTCCAAAAGGTTCAGTAAACCAGACAAATTCAAGAGGAATCATCATCATCGTTTAGTGTCCGTTTTCCATGCTAGCATGGGTTGGACGGTTCAACTGGGGTCTGGGAAGCCAGAAGGCTGCACCAGGCCCAGTCTGATCTGGCAATGTTTCTATGGCTGGATGCCCTTCCTAACGCCAACCACTCCGTGAGTGTAGTGGGTGCTTTTTACGTGCCACCGGCAAACGGCCATGATCGGATGGTGGTTTTTACGTGCCACCAGCACGGAGGCCAGTCGGGGCAGCACTGGCAACAGCCACGTTCGGATGGTTCTCTTATGTACCACCAGCACTGGCATCACAGCTACAATTTCCATCGATGTTGATCGATTTTGATTTTGATTTTCACTTGCCTCAACAGGTCTTCACAATTAAAGTTTTGTGTCCCAAGAAGGAAAGGTATGCATAAGTGGACTGGCTACATCCCAGGTAGAGGCCACGGGTTATGGTCTCAATTGTCCTGCCGGGTCTTCTCACGCACAGCATACTTCCAAAGGTCTCGGTCTCTAGTCATTTCCTTGGTGAGACCTAAAGTTCGAAGGTCGTGCTTCACCACCTCGTCCCAGGTTTTCCTGGGTCTACCTCTTACACAGGTTCCCTCAACCGCTAGGGTGTGGCACTTTTTCACACAACTATCTTCATCCATTCTCACCACATGACCATACCAGCGCAAACGTCTCTCTTGCACACCACAACTGATGCTTCTTAGGCCCAACCTTTCTCTTAAGGTACTTACACTCTGTTGAGTATGAACACTGACATTACACATCCATCGGAGCATACTGGCTTCATTTCTTGCGAGCTTACACATATCCTCAGCAGTCACGGCCCATGTTTCACTGCCATGTAGCATGGTTGTTCATACACATGCATCATACAGTCTGCCTTTTACTCTGAGCGAGAGGCCTTTTGTCCCTAGCAGAGGTAAGAGCTCTCTGAACTTTGCCCAGGCTATTCTTACTCTAGCAGTTACACTTTCAACACACCCGCCCCCGCTACTGACTTGGTCACCAAGGTAACGGAAGCTATCAACTATTACTAGTTTTTCTCCCTAGAATGTGGCGGAAGTTGGTCTCTGCGCATTTTCAGTGTTTATTGCTCCTGAGCATCTGCCACATACAAAAACTATCTTCCTAGTTAACCTTCCTTTGACATTGCTGCACCTCTTATGTGTCCATAGCTTACACTTGGTGCATCTTATAGAGTTTCTACAGATCGAGCAGGGCCATCTACCTGAAGGCGTTTGTGACTTGTCTACCTTCCTACTTATTAGGACTTTGGTTTTAGCTAGGTTGACTCTAAGGCCCTTCGATTCTAATCCTTGCTAACACACCTGAAACTTCTCCTCCAGTTCTGATAGTGACTCAGCAATTAGAGCAAGGTCATCAGCGTAGAGGAGCTCCCAGGGGCATCCTGTCTTGAATTCCTCCGTTATTGCCTGGAGGACTATGATAAATAGGAAGGGGCTGAGGACTGAACCTTGGTGGACCCCTACGTCTACCTGGAATTCTTCACTGTACTCGTTGCCAACCCTCACCTTACTAGTAGCGTCCCTGTACATGGCTCGCACAGCTCTCACTAACCATTCATCTATCCCTAGTTTCCTCATTGACCACCAGATAAGGGATCGGGGGACCCTGTCGAAGGCTTTCTCCATGTCAACGAAAGCCAGGTACAGGGCCTTATCTTTGGCTAGGTATTTCTCCTGCAGCTGTCTTACCAGGAATATGGCATCAGTGGTGCTTTTCCCTGGCACGTCCCCAAACTGCATCTCATCTAAACTAACTCTCTCTCTAATTAGTTGGGCTATGACCCTCTCCGTAACCTTCATTACCTGATCCAATAGATTGATACCTCTGTAATTATTTGTATCTAGGGCGTCACCTTTACCTTTTTAGCAGTTGACTATTATGCTGCTACACCAGTCATTGGGTATGACTCCTTCGTGAATCACCTGGTTAACTATACGGGTGACTAGGCTATAGCCGACACTGCCAGATATTTTGAGCATCTCTGCAGTAATTCCTGATGGGCCTGGGGCTTTCCCTGTCTTCATGCTTCTAATTGCCTTAACTACCAAGGAACTGTCAACTCGGATAGCTGGTCCCTCTGTTGGCTCAACATTCGGCAGACTCTCTTTATCCCATTCATTTTCCTCATTCAGCAACCTTTCATAGTGGCGTCTCCAAACCTCTCTCTTTTCATCCTCATTTAGCGCAAGTGAACCATCATTCATGCGAACACATTTCTCTCCTACTACATCACGATTCTCTCTCCCACACTGTCTTGCAACACAAAATACCTCAAGTCTTTGGTCCTCACGGCACAGAACATTGGCAAATTTTTTCTTATCTGCTTCCCCTCTGGCTAAATAAACCTGTCTCCTAGCTTCTCTTTTGGCAGTCTGATACAATTCCCTGCTACCACCATTCTTCCAGTCCTTCCAAGCCTGTCTCTTTTTTCTAATAGCCCTGTCTACAACATTGTTCCACCACCACGTTATTTTAGGTCGAGAGGGGACTTTGCACCAACCACAGATCTGGTCAGTGGCTCTCAGCAGGTTGTATCTTAGAAACCTCCAGTTGTCTTCTACCCCATGTGAAGCTATATCCCCTTCTATTTCATTATAGGCTTCAAGTAATATGTCCCTAAATCTCTGTCCATTCGCAGGATCTTTAAGCTTCCAGATCCTCTTCTCCTTGTTGGTCGTCTTCTGGTTGTCCTCTTAGTCCTGATCCTAAAGTCACTAACTACCAGTCTATGTTGTGGGGTACATTCTTCGCCTGGGATGGTTTTGGCATTTATAAGCAGCCATCTATCCATTTTCCTGGCAAGGATGTAGTCAATTTGGCTAGTATGTTGGCCTGATCGGTAGGTGACTAGGTGGCTGGTAGCTTTTCTGAGGTTAGTATTGCAAACCATAAGATCATTTGCATCGCAGAACTCCAGCAGCCTGGTTCCCTCCTCGTTGCGGGAACCATAACCATAGCCTCCATGTACACCATGGAAGCCCCCAGCATGTTGTCCAACATGCCCATTGAAGTCACCAGCCACAAAGAGAAGGGCTCTGTCATTCGTCAATGAGGTAGTCTGCTGTAGGGTGTCATAGAATCGGTCTTTCTGTCCATCGGGTAGCCTTGGCTGAGGGCCATAGGCTGATACAATGGTTGCTAAACCATGACAAAGCACTAATCTAATCTTAAGTATTCTGTCACATACTCTGATTATCTCAATTACCTTATCTACCCATTTTCCAGCGAGAAGTATACCCATGCCCCCACCCCGTCAGTGTTCCCTGCCCCAAAAATCTTGTACCTGTGTTCTTTGCCTGTGAGGAACCTAGCAGAACCTCCTCTCCACCTTCTTGGATGCAACATATATCACCACGTCTCTGTTCAAGCATCTCAACAATCTCACCAGACCTACCTTTCAGTGTGCCAACGTTGAGAGTGCCAAACCTGAGGGTGTGGGAGGTACGGGCCCTAGAGACCCTGGGATGGGGAACAGTGGCGTCATGTACCTGAAAAGAGAGCTCGCTTTTGGCAGAATTCATAAGCAAACAATGATCTTAAGTTCAACCTGCTTACACTACACTATCATGTTTTGCACTGTATGGTCACTACCTTATATAGTAGGGGTGGTGTTGGCATAGTGAATATATTTAACTACTTGTCATCCTTATGATTGCAGCCATTTTGCAGCCTTCGTGTAATAATAATTTCAGTGCTTGATAAATTATTTTATGTCTGTACTAATATGCATGCTGTGCATTATATAATTCAATATTATATTTACAAATCCTTGTAGATGAAGAAAGTTTGCTCATCAGATTACTAGAACATCATGGTTATACTAATTCTTCAATATATTCACCTCTCATTCCTGCTAACTCTTTATGGCTTATATACGCCTCATGAGATAATTTCATCAATCGGATCTCTTGGATTTCAGCTGCATAGAACTTTGCATTATACTCTTCTATATTGAATTACTATGTGATCTGTTTTCCAGGGTCTGCTTGAGGAGCTATACTTATGCACGATAAGAGTTTCTTAATAATAATTTCAATAAAATCATTTTTACTTTTTGAAGCCAATCTTCGCCAGATTAAAAGAGACTTGATGAATGAAGATCCAACTGCAAGGATTAGCCAAATTACTTCAGCCCCCTTGCAGGAGGTGTCTAATTTTGGTCTACCTTCTAATGAAGTTACTGCAGGTCCTCTTTCAAATTTGAACAACCCACTCATGGAAACTTCCCATGCTAGAGGAGGTCATGGTATATTTGGACAGCCTAAAGTAAGCGTTTATTTTTATCTATATTATTGTCGTCATCATCATCATTTAACATCCGTTGTCCATGCTGACACGGGTTGGGCAGTTTGACTGGGCTGGCACGCTGAAAGGCTGCACCAGACTCCAGTCTGATTTGGCGAGGTTTTCTATGGCTGAATGCCCTTCCTAATGCCAATCACTCTGAGAATATAATGGGAGTTTTTACATTCCACCAGCATGGGTGCTGTTTGCGTGATACCAGGGTGCTTTTACGTGCCACCTGCATGGGTGCCAATTTGCATGACGCCGATATCTGCCACGACTGCAATTTTGCTCGGCTTGATGGGTCTTCTTCTCAAGCACGTCTAATTGTGAAGGGAACCTATGGAAAAGATAGCCCCAAGAAGAGGTAGGACAATGAAAAAGGAGTTTGAGACATTGGGTCTCACAGAGGAGATGACATGGAACTGAGACTTCTGGTGATTTGCTGTGCTTGAGAAGACACATCAAGCTAAATTAAATCGTGGTCATCCATACATACAAGCATGTCCATTACAACCATGCCCCTCACTCCCTCTCTCAGCCAAGAGGGCATTGTCTTATGGGCTCATGGGTGCAGGTGCCATGCTAAAGCAACTGCGCCAGTACCACATAAAAGCACCCACGGGATTTTGCCCTTGCAGCATTAGTTTTGGCAGAAAAACGTAAGTTGGATACTTTCTGAATGCACCTTGTAGTCATAATGCAAGACAGATGAGTGACAACCTGGCCACTGGTGGTGGTGTTAGACACCATACTAATCATATCTGTCAGGTATGTGGAAGAGAGTGTAATTCGGCAGGAGGACTTAAACAACATGCAAAGGTACATGAAACCCAGTTACAACTACAGCCGGCTATTACCGGTAAAGGTTTTAGTTGCCAATTCTGTACAAGACATTGTAGATCTTTAGCTGGGCTAAAAAGTCACATTCGATCGCAGCACCAATAACAGTTAAGCTTCGTGCAATGGCCATACTCGATAATTAGGGGGCAGCCATAATGTGTGTATATATGTATATATATATGTATACATATGTGTGTGTGTGTGTGTGTGTGTATATATATATATATATATATATATATATATATGTATGTATGTATATATAGTGTGCTGTTTTGTGATGGTAAGATCAATAAAAAAAAGTTCTCCATTTTGTGAGAGATCAATATTATTTAATAAATACCTTTCCTTCTTGTGACACAAACCCTACTTGTGGAGACCTGTTGAGGCAAGTGAAAACCGAAATCGAAATCGAAATCTTTCAACATCAATGGAAATTGTAGCTGAGATACCAGTGCCGGTGGCACGTAAGAGAACCATCCGAACGTGGCCGTAGCCAGCACCGCCCTGACTGGCTTCCGTGCCAGTGGTACGTAAAAAGCACCATCCGACCGTGGCCATTGCCAGCTTTGTGTGGTCTCCGTGCCGGTGGCACGTAAAAACCACCATCCGATCATGGCCGTTTGCCAGCCTTGTCTGGCACCTGTGCAGGTGGCACATAAAAAGCACCCACTACACTCTCGGAGTGGTTGGCGTTAGGAAGGGCATCCAGCTGTAGAAATACTGCCAGATCAGACTGAGCCTGGCGCAGCCTTCTGGCTTCCCAGACCCCAGTAGAACCGTCCAACCCATGCTAGCATGGAAAGCGGACGTTAAACAATGATGATGATGATGAAATGCAATATATGTTTTTATGTGCTACTTTTAGTTTCATGTACTGAAAACATGCCAAACATTGTTTTGTAACATATCTGGTGTCCCAGCACAATCATCAGACACTGCCCACATGGCATAATGATGATTGTGCTGAGACACCAGATGTGTTATAATACAATGTTTGGCATGTTCTCAGCACATGAAACTAATATTAGCACATAAAGACATATAATGTGTTTATTAAATATATAAATAATTGAGATTCAGTTGAATTAGGTACTTAAGTTGCAACTGATGATAGCCCTGCATTTAAAATGATGTCATGATTGCATTGTTCTATCAAATAGAGCTGCTTGAAATGGTTGTACTGCATCACTTCTTGATATCCTGTTGCTTATTTCGATTATATATAATATATAATGTATATATATATTATATATATATATATATAATATATATATATATGTATGTATATATAGTGTGCTGTTTTGTGATGGTAAGATCAATAAAAAAAAGTTCTCCATTTTGTGAGAGATCAATATTATTTAATAAATACCTTTCCTTCTTGTGACACAAACCCTACTTGTGGAGACCTGTTGAGGCAAGTGAAAACCGAAATCGAAATCGAAATCTTTCAACATCAATGGAAATTGTAGCTGAGATACCAGTGCCGGTGGCACGTAAGAGAACCATCCGAACGTGGCCGTAGCCAGCACCGCCCTGACTGGCTTCCGTGCCAGTGGTACGTAAAAAGCACCATCCGACCGTGGCCATTGCCAGCTTTGTGTGGTCTCCGTGCCGGTGGCACGTAAAAACCACCATCCGATCATGGCCGTTTGCCAGCCTTGTCTGGCACCTGTGCAGGTGGCACATAAAAAGCACCCACTACACTCTCGGAGTGGTTGGCGTTAGGAAGGGCATCCAGCTGTAGAAATACTGCCAGATCAGACTGAGCCTGGCGCAGCCTTCTGGCTTCCCAGACCCCAGTAGAACCGTCCAACCCATGCTAGCATGGAAAGCGGACGTTAAACAATGATGATGATGATGAAATGCAATATATGTTTTTATGTGCTACTTTTAGTTTCATGTACTGAAAACATGCCAAACATTGTTTTGTAACATATCTGGTGTCCCAGCACAATCATCAGACACTGCCCACATGGCATAATGATGATTGTGCTGAGACACCAGATGTGTTATAATACAATGTTTGGCATGTTCTCAGCACATGAAACTAATATTAGCACATAAAGACATATAATGTGTTTATTAAATATATAAATAATTGAGATTCAGTTGAATTAGGTACTTAAGTTGCAACTGATGATAGCCCTGCATTTAAAATGATGTCATGATTGCATTGTTCTATCAAATAGAGCTGCTTGAAATGGTTGTACTGCATCACTTCTTGATATCCTGTTGCTTATTTCGATTATATATAATATATAATGTATATATATATATATATATATATATATATAATAAATTAGAAAAAAAACCACCTTTTATCAATTCAAAATGAACAATTAAATTACACCATCTAGAAAATTACGAGGGACGTTCAATAAGTAATGCCTCTGACCCACTTGCAGTTGTTTGATCTAGCTGAAATTTGCATGTGCAATCATTTATATCTCTATAGAGTAAGTGGCAAATTACAGCTCTGAATTAATTGTGGTTTCTGATTTACAGGTGTTTGAACCGAGTCAAGTGTGAAATGGAGCCTGTTGAGTGTCGAGCAGTGATCCGGTTTTTGTATTTGAAAGGACGCACACCACGGGAGACTTTTGATGAAATGAAAGTAACTTATGGTGATAATGCCCCATCATATGACCTTGTAAAACGCTGGCATCGTGAATTCAAACATGGTCGGAACTCTGTGGAAACAGCTCCCAGATCTGGTCGCCTCCTTCTGCCATTGATGAGGCATCTGTCCGTCAAGTTGAGGCTGCCATTTTGGAAGATTGACGCATAATTATTCGCCAAATAGCCCATGAGGTCAAGATTAGTACCGGGTCTGTGGAAACTATCATTCATGACCATTTGCATATGAAAAGGTGTCTGCCAGATGGATTCCCAGGCTGCTCATGCCTTTCCAGAAGCAAGAACGCGTCGAGTGCTCGAGGGTGAATTTGGAGATGTGCCAAGAAGATGAGTCAAAATTTTTCAAAAGACTGATTACACAGGATGAAACCTGGGTCCATCACGATGATCCAGAGACCAAAGCCCAGTCAATGCAGTGGAAGCACCGTGACTCACCCCCTCCAAAGAAGGCAGGGTGCAGCCCTCCGCTGGCAAGGTCATGCTCACAGTCTTCTGGGACCAGGACGGAGTAGTGATGACAGATTTCCTGGCAAAGGGTACCACAATTGCAGGAGCCTATTATGCTTCACTTTTGAGGAAATTAAGAGAAGTTATCATAATCAAGAGGCGGGGCAAGATCAGCAAAGGCATCCTCCTCCTGCAGGACAACGCTCCGGTCCACAACTCGCTTGTCGCCAGATCAGAAGCACAGGCGTATGGCTATGAACTCCTCCCCATCCCTCCTACTTTCCTGACCTTGCACCCTCTGATTTTCACCTCTTCCCAATCATGAAGTTGTTTTTGAAAGGAAAGCGTTTCCCAGATGATGCAGCCTTGATTTCTGAAGTCACGTTGAGGTTGGAGGACCAAGCTGGGTTCTTCTACAAAAACAGTCTCCAGAGCCGCATCAAATGATGGGAGAAATGCGTAACTCTGGGTGGTTCCTATGTAGAAAAAGACTAATAACTGTGCCAAGTTTCGTTGCTCTACTGCTATGGGAAGTGGGTCAGGGGCATTACTTATTGAACGCCCCTCGTACATATAATAGAAATATTAAAAATAAAATAACAATAATATACCGATGATTAAGTAAATTGCAAAATGTGCCCCAGCATGGCCGCGGCGTTCGGGCTAAAACATTTTAAGGGTTTAAGGATTATTTTTTTATTATTATTTTGCAATTTACTTAATCATCGGTATATTATTGTTATTTTATTTTTAATATTTCTATTATATGTAATTTTCTAGATGGTGTAATTTAATTGTTCATTTTGAATTGATAAAAGGTGTTTTTTTTTTCTAATTTTTTTATATATATATTATATTTTATGAAATTTGATTTAGTATTTCTAAATTGAATTTTTCCCTGTAAGTTAGGAATAATATTCCCTCAAATAATTATTATATATATATATATATATATTATATATATATATATATATATATATATATGAGCAGTGAGGGCACATGGCCTTGTGGTTATTTTGTTGCACTCATGATCTAGAGATCAGGATTTCAATTCCTAGACTAGGTGGCCCGTTGTGTTCTTGAGCAAAACACTTCATTTAACATTGCTGTGCAATCACTTCAACACCTGATGTGTGGGTACACTGCGCACCTGTTCTGACCACGTCAATTTGATGGAGAGAGTGAACTAGTGTGCCACATGAACACTTGATTATTGTAAAAAAATTATTTGTGCTGGTCATTCGGCAGAAGTCGAACACTCATATGTCATCTTTGACAGGAAAGTTCATCATATAAGTAGTATAAGATGTGGATTTGGAAAATTATGCAGCTTTCATATTAAGCTCATCTTACAGACTTGGCTAGCAGACTAGATTGAGGAAAATATTTTATGAGTATATACTCCTTTTATATACACTTCATGATATGTATGTTTGTATTTATTCTTAGACTGACGCCCAGAAGTCTGCTATGGACCAGTATCGTGATGAACTACAAAAGCAGGTATTTATACCATTTTTCCTCATTAATGCAATATTTTAGGTTTGTATGCTTGTGTAATCACATCTGCTGTCTCTGAAAACCATAAGAACTTCATCATCACTACTGCTGCATGTGCTTATTCTTGATCTAGCTCCTCACCTTTTATCTAAGACGTACAAGCTGTGATCACTTCATCTTTTCAGACATAATTTTTCTCAGACTGTAATATCAAATATTGTCTGTTTTTACTTTTTTTTTTGTTAGGAAGTTAGAGAGTTTTGGCTGCTATTTCTAGCAGCTTGAGTGACCATATACAGGTATTTCTGTGACAGCTTCACACAAAACTATGGTTTTAAATCCTTGTCCTCTCTCTCTCTCTCTCTTTCGAAGAGGCACTGAGCAGCTATACGCACACATACACACACGGCAGTAACTCCCGCCTACCGAATTCAATCACAAAGCTCCGGTCGGCTCGGGGCTATAGCGGAAGACATCTACCCAAAGTGCCACGCAGTGGGACTGAACTCGAAACCATATAGTTAGGAAGCAAGCTCCCTAACCACACAGCCATGCCCTTCAAAAATTAGCATTGTGTTTTCACCATCTCTCCAATCATCCATACCATTTGATTAAGTCAAATCCTTAAGTTCCAATTTTTGAGAATAAGATAGACTTGTACCAACATAGATTATGGGAAGTATGCAAATGATTTTGTGCATCTGGCAGAATTGTTAGCATGCCAGACAAAATGTTTAGTTGCGTTTCGTCGTCTGGTTTAACATTCTGAGTTCAAATTCCAGGGTTCATAAAATTAGTGCCAGTCAAGCCCTCTCCACCCCAAAATTTCAGACCTTGTAGGTTATTGATTTAACTCAGGTTTGGTCTTATTTCTGGCAGTATTTACATGGGTAGTGGCTTACTACCTGTAACCTTAGGTATCCACTATCTTTCAATAGTCTTTCAAGTGCTCAAAACCGTCCTGATAATCTTTCCTGCCCCTTAAAGCAAACTTTCTGTAGAGGCTCTACGGGACATTCTTTTCCAATCCTCTTCTTCTTTTCCTCCTCCTCCTCTTTCTTAAGGAATTGGAGAGGGCACATGCTTTTGGTGTTCAGGGAAATCTCAGACAGTCGGGTTCCTTGATTATCCCTTGAGATCATCCTGTATCAGGAGGGCTACATCTCTATCACCCTCCCCTCCCCTACACTTTGTCTTTGTACTGTCCCCCTCATCCTTCACCCTGGTGGCAAATAAAAGAAATCATCATTATTATTATTATTATTATTATTATTATTATTATATGAGAGAGCAGTGCATGCCATCAAAGTGACAGTGGGGTAAAAAATACAAAGCCCAGTATACCCAAAATGAGTACCTGCCTGATAAGGGTATACCGGGCACATGCATCGCAACCATATGTGTGCAACACAGTGATCTCCTATGAAGATAAACAGTGCATGACCTTGCAGGTGGGGCCCAGTTAGAATTTTCTTCAGGTCAAGTAGCCTATCCTGCTCAAAAGGTCCCTGAATGAAGGTTGTGTAAGGATGTTGGATGAAAGAAACACCCATGTTTCCAGAGGTGAACTATCCAAGCCCCAAAGAATTCCCCTCAACACATGCCTATTTTGCTCCCTCACTACTTCTGCTCATGATCAGAGATGCACATATTGTCAGCCACTAAGCTATGCTCAACTGGTTACGGTCAAACAACTGACAAGCAAATTTGTGTTATTGAGCAGAATATTGTTATCTAGTGAACGATATTTCAACATCTTGTGTGTCTTCAACTGGTTCAAAAAATAATTTTGCCAATCTACTTCGTTTTGGTTAATATAGAAGGGATTGAGGTAACTCCTCCTGAAGATATAGAGTCAAAATTAAAATAATAATAATAATAATCAATTCTTTTTTATTGGCCACAAGGGCTGACACGCATGATTACATAAAGGGACAAGACAGAACGAAAGGTTACAAAGGGTTTTGCCGTTTTTGAAAAACATCGAGTAAAAATCTTTATAACAACTTATAAAATTCAACAATGAAAAACTCCCAAAAGGGGGAGACGTTTCGAAAGGTTCCTGGTGGAAAAAACCCTACAAAAGCCAACGGGAGCCTGGTCAAAAAAGGGGTGTAGAGAGTCCCCTTTTTCTTCCTTTTGTATTACCTTTTTGAAATCACAGGCGAAACCTGAGAACTGGTCCATTTATACAGGCCAGTCTCGCACAATTCACCCACCTTTCATAAAACTTGCTATCGGACAGCACTTTCCTCTCTAACCTCATCTTCCTTTTCAAGTGAAACTTGAAAAAGTTGATGAAGCCTTGACCAAAGAGGAAAGTGTCTGACTTTAGCCCTTTCAAACGAGTCCACCACACCACCTCTTTCGCCACAGCCACTAGGCACAAGAAAACGGCCTCGCCCTCCTTGTTAAAGGAGGTCGGTGGGGCAATCTTCACAATGGATTCAGCCGATAGTCGGATCCGTCCTACACGTGACAGTAGCTGTTCGACATAAACCCATATTTCAGCAATACTCGGGCACTGGACGAGTGCGTGCAGAACGGTTTCGTCGTCCTGGCAACACCTCGGGCAGGCTCGGCTGACGGCACTTCCGTGCCGGTAGAGTTTATCTCAAACAGGCAGAGCCCCTCGGTAGCACTGCCAGGCGAGAGACCTCTGGAAATTATCCATCGGCCCCGGCCCGAAAGTCCTCCCGAACAGACCGCTCAGTTCGTCGTCTTCAACGCCTAGAGTTTCCCTGAGAACGTCATCGCATTTTTCCTCCACTAACCCTCTATAGAACGCTAGAGTGGAGCTGTAACCGATCGCATTGCCCGCCTGGCGGAGGGCGGAGAGGGCTTGACGGCACTCGAGGTGCCAAGCGCCCTTTCTCGGTCTACGTTTGATCCAGGTCTGCAGCTCCGTCAAAGAGACGAGCTGCGGAAAATCGCGTCTGACAAAAGACGACCACACCTGTTCACCGTCTAGGAAGCGCTTGAGATGCCGCAGCCTGAGCGCATGTCTGCGCAACAGCAACCACGGCATTCCAAGGCCTCCGTTCAGCGGTCGTTGACAGCAGATGGATCGCCTGACCAGTGGCACCTGACCCTTCCACAAAAAGTCGAAGAGCAGGCGTACCAGCTTGGCCAACCAGCGGTCGGGACAAGGGACGACGGTCAAGCGGTAATAGATGACGGATGCGATGTACGCATTCGTCACCTCCGCTCGACCTTTCAGGGACAGCTTCCTCTCAGCCCATTTCTGGGTGAGACGTGCCACCCTGCTCGTCACCTCTTCCCAGTTCTTATCCACCTGGAGGTCCGGACCGAACCAGGCCCCGAGCAGTTTAACGGGTCCGTCTGTCCAGCGCCCTACGACGCTGTTGGACGGCATGGGCTTGCCTCTCCAGGTGCCCAGTTGCAAGCCCACAGACTTTTCCGCGTTAATCTTTGCCCCTGTCACCGCTTCGTACTGGTTTAGCGTCTCGCCAATCAGGCCAATGTGCCTGTGGCTCGACACCACCACGGTGACGTCGTCGGCATAAGCAGACACGCTGTTTCCGCCTCCTAGATCGCGCGGGATACCCCTCAAAGCCTCCAACTTGCGCAGTAATGGCTCGAGAGTCAAAATGTACAAGAGGGAGGAGAGAGGGCATCCTTGGCGGACCGAACGCGAGATGTCGAACGGTTCCGAAAGGTGACCGTTCACCCGTATCACCGAGTAGATGTTGCTGTATAAAGCAGCTATCCACCCGCGGAAGACTGGACCGAAGCCGGCTGCCTTGAGGACAGCTGCCAGGTACCGATGGTCGACCCTATCGAAGGCTTTACTCTGATCCAAGTTGATCAAAGCCCCACCCGCGCCAGCGTCGTTACCCACCCTCTCTATGATGTAGCGCATGAGATGGAGGTTGTCGTGTATCGACCTGGTCGGCACGGCGCATGTCTGCGTCTTGCTGACCAGCTTGTCCTCAACAAGCGCCAATCTCTTGGCTAGCACTTTGGCCAAAACCTTCTAACCAGTTGAAGACACACAATATGTCAAAATATCATTCACTAGATAACAAAGGCACTCTTCTTTTAATTTTGACGTTGTATCTTCAAGAGGAGTTACCTCAATCCTTTCTATATTATTATTATTATTATTATTATTATTATTAAGGCGACAAGCTGGCAGAAATGTTAGTATGCCAGGTGAAATGTTTAGTGGGATTTTGTCTGTCCTTACAGTCTTAGTTCAAATTCGTCTGAGGTCAATTTTGCTTTTCATCCTTTCAAGTTTGAGGAAACCAGTACCAGTCAAGCACTGGAGTCAGTGTAATCAACTCACCCCCTCCTCCAAGTTTCAGGCCTAGTGCATATAATAGAAAGGACTATTATTATTATTATAATTATTATTATTATTATTATTATGGCATTGAGCTGCTAGAATCATTAGTGTCAAACACCAGACTTGTTATAAAACAGTGTTTGGTATGTTCTCAGCACATGACACTAATAGTAGCTCATAAAAACATAATATTGTGTTTATTAAATAATATATTGGAGTAGTCATGCAGTTATCACATAAAGCTCTTCTTACGGACTTAGCTAACAGTCCACATGGTAATCAATTACAAACTTAATATAAAGAGCATGAAGAAATGCTTAGCAATTTTTCTTCATGAACTTTACATTCAAGTACAAATTTGCTGAGACTTTGTTGATTATTATTATTATTTAGGCATGAAGCTGGGAGGTTGTCTTTGCCTTTCATCCTTTTGGAGTTAGTTACATAGTACCAGTGGAGCATTGGTGTCAGTGTAATCAACTACCCATCTCTCTTGGGCTTTGTGCATATTTTAGAAAGAATTATCATTATTATTATTATTATTATTATTATTATTATTATTATTATTATGATCATTATTATTATCATTGTTACTATTCTACTTGTTTTAGTCATTTGACTGTGGCCATGCTTGAGCACCGCCTTTAGTCGAGCAAATTGACCCCAGGACTTATTCTTTGTAAGCCTAGTACTTATTCTATCGTTCCCTTTTGCTGAACTGCTAAGTAACGGGGCCGTAAACACACCAGCATCGGTTGTCAAGCGATGTTGGGGGGACAAACACAGACACACAAACACACACACATATATATACATATATACGACAGGCTTCTTTCAGTTTCCATCTACCAAATCCACTCACAAGGCTTTGGTCGGCCTGAGGCTATAGTAGAAGACACTTGTCCAAGGTGCCATGCAGTAGGACTGAACCCAGAACCATGTGGTTGATAAGCAAGCTACTTACCACACAGCCACTCCTATGCCTAGAAGCTACTTATCACACATCCACTCCTAAGCCTACATTATTATTAGGCGGCGAGCTGGCAGAAACGTTAGCACGCCGGGCGAAATGCGTAGCCGTATTTCGTCTGCCGTTACGTTCTGAGTTCAAATTCTGCCGAGGTCGACTTTGCCTTTCATCCTTTCGGGGTCGATAAATTAAGTACCAGTTACGCACTGCGGTCGATGTAAATGACTTGATCCCTTTGTCTGTCCATGTTTGTCCCCTCTATGTTTAGCCCCTTGTGGGCAATAAAGAAATATATATTATTATTTATTTATCTATTTACTTATTTATTTTTATTATTACTTTTATTCATTTTTTTATTATCTTAGATTATGGAGAAAAGAAACAGAAAACTGGCTGAGTTGGAACTTCAGAAACAAGAGGAAGATAAGGTTAACAAACGTTTGGAAGATGATCGCAAGAAGATGCAGGAAGAATTTGAACAGGAAGTGAAAAAGAAGAAAGCTAAAGCTGAAGAAGTAAGTATTTACTGATGATCACTGGTGTCTGGGAGAAGTGGGGACTGAAAACCCTACATATTGAACCTTATCGCCTCACTGTCATTCATTCACCTTCTTGCAAAGATAGTAATGATGTCTCATTGCTGCCATCTTTATCTTTTTTTGTAGCTCCATCCCTGACCATTCCTACCCATCATTACATATAATGTGGGGTTGCCATGTATCTCCACTATGACAACAAACTCTTGTGACTCAGTGAGTCTTTGCTTCTTTATTGCCCACAAGGGGCTAAACATAGAGGGGACAAACAAGAACAGACAAACGGATTAAGTCGATTACATCGACCCCAGTGCGTAACTGGTACTTATTTAATTGACCCCGAAATGATGAAAGGCAAAGTCGACCATGGCGGAGTTTGAACTCAGAATGTAGCGGCAGACGAAATACCTATTTCTTTACTACCCACAAGGAGCTAAGCATAGAGGGGACAAACAAGAACAGACAAACGGATTAAGTCAATTACATCGACCCCAGTGCGTAACTGGTACTTATTTAATTGACCCCGAAATGATGAAAGGCAAAGTCGACCATGGCGGAGTTTGAACTCAGAACGTAGCGGCAGACGAAATACCTATTTCTTTACTACCCACAAGGGGCTAAGCATAGAGGGGACAAACAAGAACAGACAAACGGATTAAGTCGATTACATTGACCCCCAGTGCGTAACTGGTACTTATTTAATTGACCCCGAAATGATGAAAGGCAAAGTTGACCATGGCGGAGTTTGAACTCAGAACGTAGCGGCAGACGAAATGCCCATTTCTTTACTACCCACAAGGGGCTAAACATAGAGGGGACAAACAAGAACAGACAAACAGATTAAGTCAATTACATCGACCCCAGTGCGTAACTGGTACTTATTTAATCAACCCCGAAAGGATGAAAGGCAAAGTCGACCTTGGTGGAATTTGAACTCAGAACGTAGCGGCAGACAAAATACAGCTAATCATATCGCCCAGCGTGCTAACGATTCTGCCAGCTTGCCACCTTGAGTTTTGTCAAACTGTCTGACCCATACCAGCATGAGAAACTATAATAACCAAAGGAAGACGATGGAAGCCATTTCAGTATTGAGCAGTGTAGAACTGAGAACTGAAGGCTTTCATTACTGTTCTCTGGTTTTCTTTTTTTCATCCCTCCAATGTCCACTCTGTAAATTGGTTGGTGTTAGGAAAGACATCCAGCTGTAAAAACCCTGCCAAAACAGGAAGTGAAGCGTGGTGCAGTTTTCTGCCTAGCCCACCCATATCAAACTGTCCAACCCATGCCAGCATGGAAAACAGATGTTAAATGATGATGATGATGAATGTCATTAAAATGAAGGACCAACCAAGTATCGGGGTTAATGGTATCAACAACTCCTGCCCCTCAAAATTGCTGGCCTTGTGCCTAAATCAAAAACATATTATTATTAGGGCAATATACTGAGAGATCATTTGAGAATCAAGCAAAATGCTTTGCAATATTTCTTTCAGTTATTTACATTTTGTGTTCAAATCCTGTCACGGTTGACTTTGCTTTTCATCTCTCTAGGATCAATAAATTAAAGTACCAGTCCAGTACTGGAGTTAGTGTATCAACCAATGACCTGGCCTCTCAGAATCATTAGTTAGTTAGTTAGTTAATTTTTTGGCTCAAAAAGCAAAAAGCAAGGCCATGTAGGGGGACATGGAGTTATGTACAGGGTGGTGTTCATGTAAAGAGTTCAGGCCACTTGTGGTCAAGGGAGACTTTGAACCGAGCGGTCGTCAGCATCTTCACCATCTCGTCTGGCAGCTTATTCCACGGATCCGCAACCTGGACGGAGAAAGCCCCTCTCCTTCGATTGAGATGAAATCGTCGCAGATAGAGCTTTTCGGAATGACCCCACAGCCGAAGCTCTGGAACAGGAGTGAAGAACAGCTCTTTCGAGAGGTTACACTTTCCGCTTATGATGTTGTGAGCTGGACAAAATTCTTTGGCATTTCTTCTGCCAAAGTTGACTTTGCTTTTCGTCCATTCAAAGGTCAATAAAATAAGTACCAGTTGAGTACTGGGGTTTATGTGATCCACTATTCCTCACCGCAGCTCTGTGTGCCTTGGGTATGTGCTGTGATTTGTTGTGATGCTCTGATGGTTACTGTATTGAAAGTGTTCTGTGTAGGATGTGTGCAGTGCCTAGTAGTGCAATTTTCTGTATGTTATATGTGTTTGTAAGTCCTGTCTGAATATTTTTTTTATCATGCCTAATGCATCTACTGTGATAGGAATTGTTTCTGTTTTTAGATTCCACATTCTGGTTACCTCATTATTATTATTATATTATTATTATTATTATTATTATTATTATTATTCAATTGTTTTAGGAGAGAAGACGTGAAGAAGAGATGAAGCAGCTGCTGGAGAGCAAGAAGGCAGCAGCAGAGAAACAGGTAAAAGACGCTGAAGAGAGGCGAGAAAGGGAGAGGAGAGAGAGAGAGAGAAAACTAGAGGAAGAACAACAGCAGCAGCAACATCAACAGTCAGTGAGTATCATTTGTTGGATATTCTGTTTCTTAACGCAGTCTTGATCATGTGATGGGATTTGCATAGTCACACGTTACCTATTTCTTTACTACCCACAAGGGGCTAAACACAGAGGACAAACATGGATTAAGTCGATTACATAGACCCCAGTGCATAACTGGTACTTAATTTATCGACCCCGAAAGGATGAAAGGCAAAGTCAACCTCGGCGGAATTTGAACTCCAGAACTCAGCGGCAGACAAAATACCACAAAGCATTTAGCCCGGCGTGCTAACGTTTCTGCCAGCTCGCAGCCCTTACTGGTGCTTATGCCTGTGCTAATAGGGTGCCAAGAGCACCATCCAAGCGTGATCGTTGCCAGAGCAGCCAACCGGCTTCCGTACCCGTGGCACATAAAAGGGCACCATTCAAGCGTGATCGTTACCAATGTCGCTTCACTGGCACCTGTGCCAGTGGCACGTGTAAAAAGATTCGAGTGAGGTCCATTGCCAGTACCGCCTGACTGGCCCCCATGCTGTTGGCACGTAAAAAGCACCTACTATACTGTCGGAGTGGTTGGCGTTAGGAAGGCCATCCAGCTGTAGAAACTCTGCTAGATCAAGATTGGAGCCTGGTGCAGCCATCTGGTTCGTTAGCCCTCAGTCAAAATCGTCCAACCCATGCTAGCATGGAAAGCGGACGTTAAATGATGATGATGATGATGACATGGTCTAAAGAACTATCATCATCATCATCATCATCATTTAGTGTCCGTTTTCCATGCTAGCATGGGTTGGACGGTTCAACTGGGGTCTGTGAAGCCAGAAGGCTTCATCAGGCCTAGTCAGATCTGGCAGTGTTTCTACGGCTGGATGCCCTTCCTAACGCCAACCACTCCGTGAGTGTAGTGGGTGCTTTTTACGTGCCACCCGCACAGGTGCCAGACAGAGCTGGCAAACGGCCACGAACGGATGGTACTTTTTATGTGCCACCGGCACGGGGGCCAGGCGAGGCTGGCAACGGACACAAACGGATGGTGCTTTTTACGTGCCACCGGCACGAGGCCAGTCGGGGCGGTGCTGGCAACGGTCACGAACAGATGGTTCTCTTACATGCCACCGGCACTGGTAACACATGTGCAATTTCCATTGATCGATTTCGATTCTGATCCTCACTTGCCTCAACAGGTCTTCACAAGTAGAGTTTTGTGTCCCAAGAAGGGAAGGTATGCATACGTAGGCTGGCTCCATCTCATGTAGAAGGCCGAGGCAGAATTTGTTTTTTTTTTTGTTCTAATCAAACCAAACAAGTCTGAAGTGAGGTTACACTAAATAGAGTCGCCATCAGAAGTCATGGGAGTCACCATGGAAAGTAGCATGGCAGACATACAGTTTTGGTAGAAGAATCAGTTAAGCAATAGTCAACAGTGAAATTCCCAAGATGATTGAAGATGGAACCATATTAATGACATCAACTAAGGTAACCATGTTCCTATTGTGGACCACTGCTAACATCTATAGAAATGGTAGTCAAAGATGACACTCAGCCAGTGAAAAGTTTCATTTAACCATAACACTACTTTGACTACATTTAAATTTAATTTGTCAAAATATTTTCATCGCTTTGAGACCGCGACCTGTTCACTGACAAAACTTAGTGCTGCATCACAAAGTTTTGTCAGTGAACAGGTCGCAGTCTCAAAGCGATGAAGATATTTTGACAAATTAAATTTAAACGTTGAAGTGAATCTAACGGTTTTTTTGTGTTTCTTAAATGGCTTATAAACACTTTCCACGCTGCAATTGTTTTCGTTCCAGCACTACTTTGACTGTTGTCCTGAACCATGCATCCATTGATCCAACAGGAAGTGCGTTCTGATTTGGTTTCTGCTTGGTGCCATGGTGTTTGGAAAATCAAGTACAGAGCTAAATCCAAGCAAACTTGACCTGAGATGACAGCAGCAATGACACACAGGTTGGGTGGGGGTTTAAACTGATAGAGTACTTGACTGTCAGTTTGTGAGTAGTAGTAGGAACACTCCATCGGTTACGACGATGAGGGTCCCAGCTGATACGATCAACGGAACAGCTTTCTCGTGGAATTAACGTGCATGTGGCTGAGCATTCCACAGACACGTGTACCCTTAACGTAGTTCTCGAGGAGATTCAGCGTAACACAGAGTGTGACAAGGCTGGCCCTTTGAAATACAGGTACAACAGAAACAGGAAGAAAGAGTGAGAGAAAGTTGTGGTGAAAGAGTACAGCAGGGTTCACCACCACCCTCTGCAGGAGCCTTGTGAAGCTTTAGGTGTTTTCGCTCAATAAACACTCACAATGCCCGGTCTGGGAATCGAAACCGCGATCCTACGACCGCGAGTCCGCTGCCCTAACCACTAGGCCATTGCGCCTCCACAGTTTTTGAGTGAGAGTACTATTAAACTGTTACTTATTAGTATTGTATTTGTCTTAGTATATATTGTTCTTCTGAAAACAAGCAGAATAAGAGATCTTTTACTTAAAAATACAATCAAGGGTTGAGAGCACCCACTTGTAAGACAATACCCCAACAATATATTTATCTAACCCAGTGATTCTCAACTAGGGTCCATATAATATTTTGGGGTGTCCACACCACAAAATAGTTACTTGAGGATCCACGATGGTATTTTAAGGGCTCTTGAGAAAATTTTGCTTCAAATATATATATTGGTATGTATTGCTAGGTTTCTTTCTTGAACATTTTACCATAGTTCAACCCACGTGCAAAAAATAAAATAGGAATTTTGAAAGTTTCTATAAAACTAGTTTCTAAACCTCAAATGGTTATGGTAGAGTCTACCAGAATAAAATTGTAATCAAAGGGTTCCATGGATGAAAAATGGTTGTGAACCCCTGATCTAACCCATGCAAGCACTGAAAAACAAATGGTGTATAACTAGTACTGTATTCTCCAGTGTGACCTTCAACAGATTGATTGTGAGGGAGATTTGACTGATATTTTTAGCAGTTTGAAGTACCATGCTCAGTATTTTATGACCTCGCTGTATACTAGGGATCCAGTGGGATATTTGTTCTGCCCGAGTTAAACAAACACTTGTCACTTTCACCATCTTAAATGTCATATAACAGTGATGAAACCACTGGAAATCTATAACTGCCAATTTCTTTTACAGTCCCAACGTCCAAAATCCCCACCAGTTCCAGCTTTGCATCGGAAGATCAAGTCAAACAACTCAAAACAGAATTCACCTGTAAGTTATCCTCTTTCTATTTCTCTTCTATCTATATATGCTTATATATTCTAGTGACTGTGCTTCACTCTCTCTCTCTCTCTCTCTCTCTCCCTGTCTCTGCTGTACCTGCTAGATAACTTATACTGCTTCCATATAGATATAGAGAGATTCTTTCTTTCTTTCTCTCTCTCCCCCTTTCTTTCCTTCTTTCTTTCCTTTCTTTCCTTCTTTCTTTCCTTTCTTTCCTTCTTTCTTTTCTTTCTCTCTTTCTTTCTTTGCCCTACACACCATCATCATTTCTCTCTGTTATGTCTCATATATACCTTAATATACATCTATGTTTACATGGATAAAGAATTCATTTTGCAACCGCTTGGTTTTGGGTTCAGTCCCACTGTGCAACACCTTAGACAAGTTTCTTCTACTATAGTTCCAGACCAACAAATGCCTTTGGAACAAATTTGGTATACGGAAACTATGTAGAGCCCTATTTGTGTTTGTGTGTAAATGTATATATGTTTGGGGTGAAGAAATTACCCCGGCACTTTACTAGTACTTTATTGATTCCAGAACAATAAAATACAAAGGTGAGATTGATGAGATTTGAACTCAGAAGGCAATGATGTAGTAAAAAAGGTATTTGTTCAATGCTTGAACAATTCTGCCAATCAATCGTCTTTTGTTCTCTACATCTCAGTATTCTCAGTTCAGTTCCCATTGAAGTTCATAGTTGCATTACTTTTGTGCATGGTCATGGCCTAGTGGTTAGAGCAGCGAACTCACAGTTGAGAGATTGCGAGTTGGAATCTCAGACTGGGCGATGTGTGTGTTTATGAGCAAAACACCTAAGCTCCATGCAGCTCCAGCAGAAAGTAATGGTGAGCTTCCACTGACTCTTTCGCCACAACTTTTTCTCATAAATGGCGGTGCCCCAGCATGGTCACAGCTCGTGAGCTGAAACTAGATGAAATAAAAATAAAAAATCATCATTTAACGTCTGCTTTCTATGCTAGCATGAGTTGGACGATTTGACAGAGGTCTGGTGAACCAGATGGCTGCACTAGACCCCAATCTGATCTAGCAGAGTTTCTACATCTGGATGCCCTTCCTAACGCCAGCCACTCCGAGAGTGTAGTGGATGCTTTTATGGGCCACCGGCACAAGGGCCAGTCAGGCAGTACTGGCAACGACCACGCTCAAATGGTGTTTTTTACGTGCCACCTGCACAGGAACCAGTCCAGTAGCACTGGCAATGACCTCGCTCAAATATTTTTTCACATGCTATCTGCACAAGTGCCAGTAAAGCGACACAGGTAATGATCACATTCGAATAGTGCCTTTTACGTGCCACCGACATGGAAGCCAGTTTGTTGCTCTGGCAACGATCACGCTCGGATGGTACTCTAAGCGCTCCACTAGCATGGATGCCAGTCATCGAATTTGATTTCGATTTCATTTGCCTCAACAGGTCTTCGCAAGCAGAGTTTAGTGTCCAATGAAGGAAAGGTACGCATAAGTGAGCTGGTTACACCCCTGGCATAGGCCACGAGGAAGCAATTTTAGGTATTTGCCATAGAATGTGTTATCGTGCAATAGTTTGTACCATATTAAAAGCATTTGTATGATGTTAAAAGCACTGGCGATGGTGTCACATAAAAAGCACCCAGTACACTCTGTGGAGTGGTTAGCATTAGAAAGGGCATCCAGTTATAGAGACCAAGCCAAAACAGACTATGGGACCTGTTGCAGTCCTGGCTTTGCCAGTTTCTGTCAAGCTGTCCAACCCATGCCAGCATGGAAAGCAGACATTAAATGATGATGATGAGGAGGAGGAGGAGGAGGAGTAGGAAGAGGATTTTCTATACAAATTGTCATGTTTTGTCATAGAATTATTCCTCATCTGTTGAAGTGTGGTACATACATTAAAGTATTTCCACTTGGCATATAGGCTAGGGTATTCAGTTTAAGGTTGTGTTTTCAATTCCTGGACTGGGTGACATGGTGTTTCCTCAAGCAAGGTTCTTCATTTCATGTCGCATCAGTCTACTTGGCTGTAAATGACTACCAACTGGCCACTGAAGTAACTTTCTTTTCCTCCGACTGTCAGATCTTCGATGTTCCACTAGGTCAAAAATTAGATGGGGAAAGGGTGTCTATGGTTGTTCACAATTATTTAGATCTGTGGTCCTCAACCGATTTTTTGCCTATGGACCGTTTTGGTTCCTATTTTTCTCTACAAGCCCTCATTAGCCATTCAATGTTTATAAAAAACACCTTACTGTATTTCATCATCATCGTTTAACGTCCGTTTTCCATGCTAGCATGGGTTGGACGGTTCGACCGGGGTCTGGGAAGCCAGGAGGCTGCACCAGACTCCAGTCTGATCTGGCAGTATTTCTACAGCTGGATGCCCTTCCTAACGCCAACCACTCCGTGAGTGTAGTGGGTGCTTTTTACGTGCCAGGGAAGGCTGGCAGCGGCCACGATCGGTTGGTGCTTTTTACGTGCCACCGGCACAGAAGCCAATCAAGGCGGCGCTGGCATCGGCCATGTTCGGATGTTGCTTTTTACGTGCCACCGGCACAGAAGCCAGTCTAGGCGGCGCTGGCATCGGCCATGTTCGGATGGTGCTTTTTATGTTCCACCGGCACAAAAGCCAATTAAGGCAGCGCTGGCATCAGCCACGTGCGGATGGTGCTTTTTATGTGTCATCGGCACAGGTATCACAACTACAATTTCCATTTGATATTTATTGTGATGTTGATGTACTTGACTCAATAGGTCTCCTCAAGCACAGCAGGTCATGTGCACCGGCAGAGAAGCCAGTCAAGGCAACGCTGGCACATAATTAAATGTTATTAGGAACTGCTTAAATAAAAATGTGACTGTGGCCATGCTGGAGCACCGCCTTTAGTCGATCAAATCAACCCCAGGACTTATTCTTTGTAAGCCTAGTACTTATTTTATCGTTCTCTTTTTTGCCGAACCGCTAAGTTACGGGGACGTAAACACACCAGCATCGGTTGTCAAGCGATGTTGGGGGGACAAACACAGACACACAAATAAAAAGTTTTGTAGACAGGAGTGGCTGTGTGGTAAGTAGCTTGCTTATGAACCACATGGTTCTGGGTTCAGTCCCACTGCGTGGCACCTTGTGCAAGTGTCTTCTACTATAGCCTCGGGCCAACCAAAGCCTTGTGAGTGGATTTGGTAGACGGAAACTGAAAGAAGCCCATCGTATATATGTATATATATATATATATGTATGTGCGTGTTTGTGTGTCTGTGTTTGTCCCTCCAACATCGCTTGACAACCGATGCTGGTGTGTTTACGTCCCCGTAACTTAGCGGTTCGGCAAAAAAGAGAACGATAAAATAAGTACTAGGCTTACAAAGAATAAGTCCTGGGGTCGATTTGATCGACTAAAGGCGGTGCTCCAGCATGGCTACAGTCACATGACTGGAACAAGTAAAAGAGTAAAAGAATATAAGCAATTTATCGAACATAAATTTTGATAAATTTTTATATTGACCCACAAAGAGCCATATGGACCCCAGTTGAGAATCAGTTAACAAAAGCATTATATATGCTGCGATGCTATATTCACTTGCCTGTCATGGCTGGCTGTTCTGTAAAATAAACAGTTAGAAAAATAAAAGTAAAGCGTATAAGAAAAACTGATAAAATATAATTAAAAAAAATATACGATTTTACATCCGAGCGTGGCCGTTCGCCAGCCACATCTGGCACGTAAAAAGCACCCACTACACTCATGGAGTGGTTGGCATTAGGAAGGGCATCTAGCTGTAGAAACACTGCCAGATCTGACTGGCCTGGTGCAGCCTTCGGGCTTCCCAGACCCCGGTTGAACCATCCAACCCATGCTAGCATGGAAAGCGGACGTTAAACGATGATGATAATGATGATGATGATGATGATGAAGTCTATACAGTCTTTGACAGCGTAATCTTTCCAATTGTTGGGATTAAATATTATATCTTTATTTCTTTCAGAGAGACTCTGTTAACTCTGCTAGGCCAGGTTCTGCTAGGACCAGCACTTCTAGACCAGACTCTGCTGTCCAGTCAACTAAAATATCCGGCTCTTCTGTAAGTATCTTATTCTATAAAGTCTAACATGTTTGTTATTGTTTCTTTTTGTCATGTTGTTGATGTTGTTGTCGTTGCTTCATAATTCTTCTTCCTCTATTTTAAATCTATTGCTCAGTCTTCCTCTTTCAGTGGAAATTTTGCGGTCAAAATACATGCATATCATCCATATAACGAATGTCTTCAGATAGTTTACGAAAGCAAGCAAGAGAGAAGTTCTATGCGATCGCTCGATCTGCTGGAAATAGCAGTCAAATTTTTCTGCCGCCTTAAAAGAAAAGGACATTGAATAACGTAGACCTTGATACATTGCCGGAAAATAAAATAGTTTAAAATGACCACCTTCCCCCCCCCCACTTCTCCTCTCTTCCAGTACCTGTAGTGGAGTCCACTTTCTTACAAACACTTTTATCAGACCTCCTATCTGATCACATTTTACTCCTTTCTTCCTACCTGTCTTAGATTTTTTGAAATAGGTCAAATGTCATGGGCGCTGTCTTTCCCTTTTTAAGTCATATAAAAAAATTTTTTTTTGGCTACTTTGTGGGTTCCCATGACTCTCTGTCACCATCCAATTCCATTATTTTGCATTTGAATTGGGAGCCTAAATCATAATGAATCTTCTATTGGTTAATTATACAACCATTGGAGCCACCCTTATGGACGCATTGCAGTTACTCTCCTCATAGATTTTGGTGATTCTGACCATTGATGTTCTGGGATTCCTCCACTCAGCATGAATGTAAGAATTGACTCAGTTGGGCTTTTCTGCTACTTCTTCACAATCTCCCATGCTGCAGTCCCATGACTTTGCTATATATCCCTCGCAGGGTGGCTGTGCAGGTGCGATGTCTTGCTAAAGGGCAGTTCATTAAGTTTGACTTAAAACTTTGCTCTGATAAACATTTTAAATTACGTGCTAGTAGGGTGCCAAGAGCACCATCCAAGCGTGATCGTTGCCAGAGCAGTCAACTGGCTTCCGTACCCGTGGCACGTAAAAGGGAACCATTTGAGCGTGATCGTTACCAACGTCATTTCACTGGCACATGTAAAAAGATTCGAGTGAGGTCGTTGCCAGTGCTGCCTGACTGGCCCCCGTGCCAGTGGCACGTAAAAAGCACCCACTACACTCTCAGAGTGGTTGGCGTTAGGAAGGGCATCCAGCTGTAGAAACTCTGCCAGATCAAGATTGGAGCCTGGTACAGCCATCTGGCTTGCCAGCCCTCGGTCAAAATCGTCCAACCCATGCTAGCATGGAAAGCGGACGTTAAATGATGATGATGATGATGATGATGATGATTTTACAATGTTTTATACAAAAGAAATGTTGAAACAGTTTCTTCTCTTAATTTTTGCTTTACTCCTCCAAGCGATTGAAATTATGAACTTTAGATTTTTATCAAAAGTGTTAAACATTCGACGAATAATCCAAAAAGATACACTCTTGATTAGTCTTCATCTTTCAGTGGAAATTTTGCGGTCAAAATACATACATATCATCAATATAACGAATGTCTTCAGATAGTTTACGAAAGCAAGCAAGAGAGAAGTTCTATGCAATCGCTCGATCTGCTGGAAATAGCAGTCAAATTTTTCTGCCGCCTTAAAAGAAAAGGACATTGAATAACGTAGACCTTGATACATTGCCGGAAAATAAAATAGGATGGTCATAGCTGGAACACATAAGTCAATTTCTTTATTAACCATAAGGTTGAGAAAAAGAGGAGACGATGCGAGGACAGACAAAACAAACATTGGGGTCAGGGGATCGAATGAGACGAAACGTATGAATAACTATACAGGGCACGGCTGTCACTCCTCGGGATATTTTCCAAATATCTATTTCTTTATTACCCACAAGGGGCTAAACACAGAAGGGACAAACAAGGACACACATAGGTATTAAGTCGATTACATCGACCCCCCCAGTGCGTAACTGGTACTTAATTTATCGACCCCGAAAGGATGAAAGGCAAAGTCGACCTCGGCGGAATTTGAACTCACAACGTAACGCAGACGAAATACCGCTAAGCATTTCGCCCGGCGTGCTAACGTTTCTGCCAGCTCGCCGTCTTTTTCCAAATACCTGCATACCCAAACAAATATAAATAAAAGATATTCCCACCATGGCCATCTGATTGTTTATTCAGAAATTTCTCAATTTACTTTATCTTTTGTGTAAGGTTATAGAATGTATTTGGATGGAGATTTGGCTGTTCTTTCTCTAGCTGTTTAAATGACAACATAGAGGCCTTCACCACCAGTTTGAAATAGTGTAATATACAACTTTTGTCCCAAATCAGTCTTTATTCAACTGATTTATGAACACGAACGATCCGATTGTGACTATCCTGCCATATTTTTTTCCTTACATAATACTGCTTAGACTACATTATCTAACATGTTAGGGGGTTTTTTTTTGGTGCTGGAGTTCTCTTTTTGGACAGTAATGTGTGAATTGAGGGAGATTTAGCTCTTATTTCTAATAGACTAAGCAACTATGTAGAGGCTGCTTAGCTCATTTGTTTCTGTTCGTATTTCCATATTAAGCAAGATATTTCACTCTTTATATTCTCTTCTGCCAACCTAGCCGAAACATCGACTAACTATAACTGTCACTCATTTTTTTTTTTTTTTTGCTGTGGTTGACAAATGTAGAACCCTAATATTTTGATTGCAGACTATTTTCATCATCCTGGATGATGACACTTCATTTTAGATGTGTCATCATTTAATCGTATCCAAGTGATTTATGTGTTTATACCAATTTCTTTACTACCCACAAGGGGCTAAACACAGAGAGGACAAACAAGGACAGACAAACGGATTAAGTTGATTATATCGACCCCAGTGCGTAACTGGTACTTATTTAATCGACCCCGAAAGGATGAAAGGCAAAGTCGGCCTTGGCGGAATCTGAACTCAAAACGTAGCGGCAGACGAAATACCTATTTCTTTACTATCCACAAGGGGCTAAACACAGAGAGGACAAACAAGGACAGACAAACGGATTAAGTTGATTATATCGACCCCAGTGCATAACTGGTACTTATTTAATCGACCCCGAAAGGATGAAAGGCAAAGTCGACCTTGGCGGAATTTGAACTCAGAATGTAGCGGCAGACGAAATACCTATTTCTTTACTATCCACAAGGGGCTAAACACAGAGAGGACAAACAAGGACAGACAAGCAGATTAAGTTGATTATATCGACCCCAGTGCGTAACTGGTACTTATTTAATCGACCCCGAAAGGATGAAAGGCAAAGTCGACCTTGGCGGAATTTGAACTCAGAATGTAGCGGCAGACGAAATACCTATTTCTTTACTATCCACAAGGGGCTAAACACAGAGAGGACAAACAAGGACAGACAAGCAGATTAAGTTGATTATATCGACCCCAGTGCGTAACTGGTACTTATTTAATCGACCCCGAAAGGATGAAAGGCAAAGTCGACCTTGGCGGAATTTGAACTCAGAATGTAGCGGCAGACGAAATACCTATTTCTTTACTATCCACAAGGGGCTAAACACAGAGAGGACAAACAAGGACAGACAAGCAGATTAAGTTGATTATATCGACCCCAGTGCGTAACTGGTACTTATTTAATCGACCCCGAAAGGATGAAAGGCAAAGTCGACCTTGGCGGAATTTGAACTCAGAATGTAGCGGCAGACGAAATACCTATTTCTTTACTATCCACAAGGGGCTAAACACAGAGAGGACAAACAAGGACAGACAAGCGGATTTAGTTGATTATATCGACCTCGGCGGAATTTGAACTCAAAACGTAGCGGCAGACGAAATACTGCTAAACATTTTGCCCGGCGTGCTAACATTCCTGCCAGCTCGCCGCCTTATGTGTGTATACCTTCCCTTGTGTTAGGCTGAGTATTGAACCTAGCACTTTTTGCTTACTGCTGAGTCTACTGATAGCTTTTTGTAATCTCCAGGGATACAGGCATCCAGCAACAGGACCTCCGTAATGTTATGATGGACCGTGAAGTCTGGCGTAGCACGGTAAATTCCATTGCCTCGACCACGGTCGAACAATGATGATGATGATGATGATGATGATAGCTTTTTTATTTCTATTACTCCCACCACCACCACCACCTCCACAACAACAACCATCATCACTACTAATACAAATATTGTATTTACAATTTTACAGCCTTCAAGACATCCAAAAGAGGCTCCAAGAGCTCAAAGTAAGTGTTGTTTTCACTTATTTGTCATCGTCATCATTATCATCATCATCATCATCATCATCATCATCATTGTCATCATTATAAACATCATATTTAGTGTTGTCGTCATAACAACAAAAAGGTCATCTTTTTTAAAATATCCTGTATGCATATCCTGTATGCATATCCTTAATGATTCTGGTCATCTTATGTGTATTATATACCATTATATATCTATACCCTAGTGATTCTATACACCTTATATGTATATATATATTATATACCTTATTATGTTTATTATATGTCCTGTTGGCTCTTCACAGCTTATATTTATTACATCATCATCATCATCATCATCATCATCATCATCATTGTCATCATTATAAACATCATATTTAGTGTTGTCGTCGTAACAACAAAAAGGTCATCTTTTTTAAAATATCCTGTATGCATATCCTTAATGATTCTGGTCATCTTATGTGTATTATATACCATTATATATCTATACCCTAGTGATTCTATACACCTTATATGTATATATATATTATATACCTTATTATGTTTATTATATGTCCTGTTGGCTCTTCACAGCTTATATTTATTACATCATCATCATCATCATCATCATCATCGTTTAGCGTCCGCTTTCCATGCTAGCATGGGTTGGACGGTTCAACTGGGTTCTGGGAAGCCAAAAGGCTGCACCAGGCCCAGTCTGATCTGGCAATGTTTCTACAGCTGGATGCCCTTCCTAACGCCAACCACTCCATGTGCTTCACTTATTACAAAGCTTTATATATATATGCTACATATCCTCATGACTCTACACATCTTGTGCCTTTTATAAAACTTTATGTAAATGATTGAGATGTTGTTTTCAACCCCAGGTTAGTCCTGATTGAACACCCCAGATGCCTTGTGGTGTTTAATCCTGTTCTTTGAGTTCTGAGTTCAAATACCACCATGGCCTACTTGGGTAATAGACTTAATCAGTCATCCAGTTTGACACCACTCCCACCACCACCAGGCACCTTGGATGCCTTTAACAGAGTCTACTCTGTTGCAAACATTCCAGGCTTCTTGTTTGAAGAGACCTTCCCCACTTCTCCTTCTCACCTCTTTCAGAGGCCTCTCTTTAAAGGGTCATGGGCACTGCCTTTCTCCCTAAGTGATAAAAAGAACATATGGCAGACGAAATACTTATTTCTTTACTACCCACAAGGAGCTAAACACAGAGAGGACAAACAAGGACAGATAAACGGATTAAGTCGATTATATCGACCCCAGTGCATAACTGGTACTTATTTAATCGACCCTGAAAGAATGAAAGGCAAAGTCGACCTCGGTGGAATTTGAACTCAGAATGTAGCGGCAGATGAAATACCTATTTTTTTACTACCCACAAGGGGCTACACACAGAGAGGACAAACGGATTAAGTCGATTATATCGACCCCAGTGCGTAACTGGTACTTATTTAATCGACCCTGAAAGGATGAAAGGCAAAGTTGACCTCGGTGGAATTTGAACTCAGAATGTAACGGCAGACGAAATACCTATTTCTTTACTACCCACAAGGGGCTAAACACAGAGAGGACAAACAAGGACAGACAAACGGATTAAGTCGATTATATCGACCTCAGTGCATAACTGGTACTTATTTAATCGACCCTGAAAGAATGAAAGGCAAAGTCGACCTCGGTGGAATTTGAACTCAGAACATAGCGGCTGATGAAATCCCGCTAAGCATTTCGCCCGGAGTGCTAACAATTCTACCAGCTCGCCTCCTTCAGTATCTTCACCTCACAGTTGTGACTCATGCAAATTTTTTTTCTCTCAGTTGCGAATCAAACTTCAGTATGTCAAACTACAAAGATATACATTATTGTACTGCTAAGATCTATAGGTATTTATTTGTTGTTTCATGATGTTGATGGTGGCATACGTTTTTCAGAATCCTGTCTATGTCGTGTAGTTGATGTTGTGTCTTCTATTTCAGGTGCTGATGTCCTGAACCAACTGAAAGTATTAAAGAAAGGGTTACATCAGAAATTACTTGAAAATGATCTGCGAGATGCTACTGTAAGTTCGATTACATTCACTGACACACACACACACATATGCATGCACACACATACATGAATGTGCACACACACACATACATGCATTTGTGCACACACACACACAAATAACTGTGTGTGTGTATATCTCTTTCTTTACTACCCACAAGGGGCTAAACACAGAGAGGACAAACAAGGACAGACAAACGGATTAAGTCGATTATATCGACCTCAGTGCATAACTGGTACTTATTTAATCGACCCTGAAAGAATGAAAGGCAAAGTCGACCTCGGTGGAATTTGAACTCAGAACATAGCGGCTGATGAAATCCCGCTAAGCATTTCGCCCGGAGTGCTAACAATTCTACCAGCTCGCCTCCTTCAGTATCTTCACCTCACAGTTGTGACTCATGCAAATTTTTTTTCTCTCAGTTGCGAATCAAACTTCAGTATGTCAAACTACAAAGATATACATTATTGTACTGCTAAGATCTATAGGTATTTATTTGTTGTTTCATGATGTTGATGGTGGCATACGTTTTTCAGAATCCTGTCTATGTCGTGTAGTTGATGTTGTGTCTTCTATTTCAGGTGCTGATGTCCTGAACCAACTGAAAGTATTAAAGAAAGGGTTACATCAGAAATTACTTGAAAATGATCTGCGAGATGCTACTGTAAGTTCGATTACATTCACTGACACACACACACACATATGCATGCACACACATACATGAATGTGCACACACACACATACATGCATTTGTGCACACACACACACAAATAACTGTGTGTGTGTATATCTCTTTCTTTACTACCCACAAGGGGCTCTACACAGAGAGGACAAACAAGGACAGACAAACGGATTATGTCGATTACATCAACCCCAGTGCTTAACTGGTACTTAATTTATCGACCCCGAAAGGATGAAAGACAAAGTCGACCTTGGCGGAATTTGAACTCAGAACGTAATGGCAGACGAAATACAGCTACACATTTTGCCTGGTGTGCTAACGTTTCTGCCAGCTCACCGTGTATATCTGTCTGTGTATGCATACATACATATGCACCAAAAAGACACTTATATTCTGCATATGCAGTAATCACTGAAGGGATCCATTGGAAGGTACCTATAGCAAACATCACTAAGAGTAATTTATGACACCATTGCTTGACATCACTGAGCGGGTTACAAGAAAATATCACAAGTTGTACTGCTGGAGTATATTAATGATTACACCACAAGTAGCATCTCAGTATGAGGTGGTGAGCTGGTAGAATCATTAGCACACCGGTCGGAATGCTCAGCAGTATTTTGGCTGCCGTTACGTTCTGAGTTCAAATTCCGCCGAGGTCGACTTTGCCTTTCATCCTTTCGAGGTTGATAAATTAAGTACCAGTTACGCACTGGGGTCGATATAATCGACTTAATCCATTTGTCTGTCCTTGTTTGTTCCCTCTGTGTTTAGCCCCTTGTGAGTAGTAAAGAAATAGGTATTTCATCTGCCATTATGTTCTGAGTTCAAATTCCACCAATTCCACCGAGGTTGACTTTGCCTTTCATCCTTTCGGGGTCGATAAATTAAGTACCAGTTACGCACTGGGGTCGATGTAATCGACTTAATCCATTTGTCTGCCCTTGTTTGTCCCCTCTGTGTTTAGCCCCTTGTGGGTAGTAAAGAAATAGGTATTTCGCCTGTCGCTACTTTCTGAGTTCAAATTCCACCAAGGTCGACTTTGCCTTTCATCCTTTCAGGGTCGATAAATTAAGTACCAGTAACGCACTGGGGTCGATATAATCGACTTAATCGGTTTTTCTGTCCTTGTTTGTCTCCTTATGGGTAGTAAAGAAATAGGTATCTCAGTAAACAGCACTGAATGCACTAAAACAAACACCACTGGAGCTATTGCAAGAGTTGCCATTAGAGACCATCTTCATTTATGAAATTCAATACGAGTATAGATGACATTGCCCTTTGCTGCGTTGAATAACCTGCTAACAACTTGACAGCTTATGTCTTGTCCCCAGTAAATGTCTAACTCACAGATTGCTCAGATCACCTAACCGCATGATGAATACAATTCATGTCTATAAACAGTGACCCAACTTTTAAAATTGATAACTGTTTTATTAGCTTGCAGTACTGACCCTGATATCACAACCCTATCGAATTATACCAATAATAATAATAGTAATAATAATAATAATAATAGTAATAATAATAATAGTAATAATAATAGTAATAATGATGATAATAATAATAATATAATAATAATAATAATAATGGTTTCAAATTTTTCCTCAAGGGCAGCCATTTTGGGAGAAGGACTAGTCAGTGTTTTACTGGTACTTAATTTATCGGCCCCTAAAGAATGAACAGCAAAGTCGACCTCAGCGGAATTTGAACTCAGAACATAAAGGTGGATGGAATACCACTAAGCATTTCCCCTGGTGTCTAATAATTCTGCCAGCTCACCACCACCATAATAATAATAATAATAATAATGATGATGATGATGATGATAATATTCTATTTCCAGTTTGCTGAAAATTTCTCTTGATTTGGCTTTAACCTAATTCCTTTTTTTTTTCTTGGATTTTCTCTGATTTTAGGGATATGATGCCTCTTCAGGAATGTAAGTAGATCTCTCTCTTTTTTTTTTTTAAGAACTATCTTAAATCTTTACAACATATTTGCAAGGATATGTCTCAACATTAAACCCTGGTTGAAGATGTTCTGGAAGGGATTATTAAACTTTCTCCATTTCGCTCTCTCTCTCTCTCTCTCTCTCTCTCTCTCTCTCTTCTCTCTCCCTCTCTCCTCTCTCTCTCTCTCTCTCTCTCTCTCTCTCTCTCTCTCTCTCTCTCTCTCTTCTCCTCATCCTCTCGTCTCTCTCTCCTCTTCCTCTCTCTTCTCTCTCTCTCTCTACCCCTCGTTAGTGAACTGCAATTGAGAGCTATAAAGCTGTAGTTGACAAGGTCATAGAGTATATGACACAACATCAAGTTTTAGTATTTTAGAATAAACTCCTATAGAAAGTTACCAGAATAAAAACTGGTTTTCCAACTTCAGTACCATTGATATATATATATATATATATATATATATATATAATATATATATATAGATATAGAATATATATACGGGTGTGTGTGATTGTGTATGGAAGGATAATTAATAAAAGGAATTCCAACCTTGTCTGATTTTCACGTTTTATTTACAATCTTATAATGATATGATATATGATGTGATGTGATGTGATATGATATGATTTATAATATGATATGATATGATTTATAATATAATATATTTAATATAATATAATATAATATAATATAATAATGTTAAATGTTCATTCTGATTGAACTAGTACTTTCATGCATTAAATTCTGCAATCTTCAGGTTCATGTAGTAGTGGTGACAGTCATGCTTCACAATTTTTGACTGTAGCGAGATGATTAAATCTGTGCCTTAAATACAGCTGTGTAGGCTCCAGATTGCTAGGTTTTGCAAACTGTATTCTGACCAATCAGTGTGTAGTATCACTCAATTACTTAAGCTGATTGGTTTAGGCGTCACGCTTTGTTGAACATGTCAAGAGTCCTGTATATATATATATATATATATATATATATATATATATACATACATATATATGAAAAGACAAGTCAAGATAGAAAAGGCTAAAATAATTTTATAAAGAACATTTCAGTACCAGTTTCAGTCATTTGAGACCTTTTCAACTGTAAATATTAAATAATTAAATTCGGGTCCTAATCACTGTTCTTTTCTCTGTCATCTTTCAGACTCGGAGGAAAGGAATCGGCTCCAATCAACCAAAAGGCTGTGTTATTGCGGAGGGGCTCCCATCATGTTGGGGATTCCCCAGCAATGGTAAATTCTGATGTTCTAAAGGATTTCAACCAGCTGAAGTACCGAGGTAGGGATTTTTATATATTTATTTATTTATTTTGTGTCTGCCCTGCACCACTTCTATTGACAATCATCTTTCATTTTTATCACCTTCCTAAAATCTCATATTTTCTGTCAACCACCCTTCCTTCACAGTTTATTATTCACTATATTCACCGTAACTCTATCTCTAACCATTTCTCACTCTTTATTCCACCCCACTTATTTATTTTTTTTTCAATCTTTACTCACCCACCCATCCACCATTCCTAGTATTCTGTCCCCTATATTCAGATCTTTTCGGTTTGAACAGCAGTTTTTAACATAATTTCTAGGAAACTAAAAAATTTTAGACTTCGTATACTGGTAGAATGTGTTTATAAAACATCTTTTTCTCTTGGCTTTATGGAGAAAATTCTATAGTTTGTAAGATATTTGTTGTTTTTTTTCTTCAATTTCTGCAATTTCAACCAATCACTGACGTCCATTGAGGTAAACAACATTCTGTGCCGTATGAATATGTCCCTCGTTTAAGAAACAGATTGGGTTTATTTACATTCGTGAAGAAAATAATACACCCCACCCCTAACCCTAACCCTAATCCTAACTAACCCTAACCCTAAAACAGATTGAAATGCAATAGATCGATACTAGGGTCATAATTATGGATGACAACTTCATATGACACCGCTAGAAAAAACTGCTGGTCAAACCGAAAAGATCCCTATATTCTCTTCTTGCATCTTGGAGGTATGCTCCGTCACCTCATTCCCACCATCTTTATCTCTCCTAGTTCCACTGCATTTACTCCCACCCACTTGTATGCATTACCAGGTAACCATGTATCTTTTCTACAACAACAACAACAACAACAAACCCGTTTTGCCCTTTATTCACCCCTAACCCTATCTCTAACCATTCCCCCACTCTCCACCACTCCTCTTGCAATCTTTCCTCACCCACTCACCCTCTCTGATCTTCTGTTACCCCCACCTTCTTGTACCTTGAGGGTCTGCTCTGATATTTCAGTCACCACTGTCTTTATCTCTCTACCCTGACCCCCCCCCCTCACATACCCTTATGTAATGCAAAATTGCTATGTATCTACTCTGCAACAAACCAGTTTTTGTCCCATCCATCATACTTTCCATCAATACCTTCATCACCATCGCCAACACACGCCAACATTATCTCCACCATCACTAGCACCACCACCAATGCGTTATCATCACCATACTCTTTTACTTGTTTCAGTCATATGACTGCGGCCATGCTGGAGCACCGCCGTTAATCGAGCAACTCGACCCCGGGACTTACTCTTTTGTAAGCCCAGTACTTACTCTATCGGTCTCTTTTGCCGAACCACTAAGTAACGCGGACATAAACACACAGGCAACAGTTGTCAACCAATGCTAGGGGGACAAACACACACATGCATATATATATACATATACATATATACGACGGGCTTCTTTTCAGTTTCCGTCTACCAAATCCACTCACAAGGCTTTGGTCGGCCCGAGGTTATAGTAGAAGACACTTGCCCAAGGTGCCACGCAGTGGGACTGAACCCGGAACCGTGTGGTTGGTAAACAAGCTACTTACCACACAGCCACTCCATGATTACATTATCCAAAATTTTTGAAGTCTGTAGGATATTTAGCTGTAATTTCTAACAGATTGAGTGTCTACATAGAAGCTCCAGCATTGGCTCCAAACATAAGTTAGCTTGTATATGAGAAAGCAAAAAAAGAAACTGTGTGGATAGACACAGGTGTGGCAGTGTGGTAAGAAGGTTGCTTCCTAACCACATGGTTCCAAGTCCAGTTGCACTGTGTGGCACCTTGGGCAAGTGTCTTCCACTATAGCCTCAGGCTGACCAAAGTCTTGTGAGTGGATTTGGTAGACGGAAACTGAAAGAAGTCTGTCAAATATATGACACTTATTTTAGTGCTATTGACACCACCAGATTGAGTGGTACTGCCCAGGTGTTGAAACCATAGTGATATCTGTGGGACAGCTGATGATGGGGGTTTGTTGGATTGTTGATATGACTGTTACTGTATATGCGGAATAGTTTTATAAGACATCCATTTGATACAGAGAGAATACCAAGCGAGTTCCCTATAGATACCGTATTTATTACAAGCCACTCGTTGTAATAAATACGGTATCCATAGGGAATGAGTTTGGTATTTTATTTATTACACACGAATAAATGACCATATTTTATTAACCCAATAACTAAATTCTTCACGTTTAGTTGTAACTTATGAATTACAAAAGTAGTGCCGTCACCGTGACCTTGGGTCATCACCATGAATTGACCAATCAGAAGCAGTGCTGTCATCGTGACCTCGGGTCATCACCATGGATTGACCAATCAGAAGCAGCGCTTCTGACATATGTTAGATACCAAAAATATCTCAGTGTTCTCACTCACATGTGTGTAATAAATACATATATATGTATATTGTTGTATTTCGGAATGATCAATTTGCCAGTTTAGCCAATGTAAACACACGCACTATATATTTGGTGTTACTTTGCTTCAGTGTTATTTATTTATTACATTAATCTTAATCTTATTCTGAAATACAACAATATCTGTTTCAACACACGATTTCACATAAAAAAATTTTGCACAACAAATATATATATGTATAGTTGTATATATCTATAGGTTTGCCCCTCCCATCACTATTTGATAACGAGTGTTGGTGTGTTTACATCCCATAACCTAGCAGTTCAGCAAAAGAAACCAATAGAATGAGTGATGGGTTTTAAAAAAATGATTCCTGGGGTCAAATTGTTTGACTAAGACCCTTTATGCTGGTGCTCAAGCATGGCCGCTGTCAAATGACAAACAAGTAAAATAAGAAAGTGGCACCTTGGGCAAGTGTCTTCTATTATAGCCTCGGGCCGACCAAAGCTTTGTGAGTGGATTTGGTAGACGGAAACTGAAAGAAGCCCGTCGTATATATGTATATATATGTGTATGTGTATATGTTTTTGTGTCTGTGTTTGTCCCCCCAACATCGCTTGATAACCGATGCTGGTGTGTTTACGTCCCCGTAACTTAGTGGTTCGGCAAAAGAGACCGATAGAATAAGTACTAGGCTTACAAAGAATTATTCCTGGGGGTCGATTTGCTCGACTAAAAAGGTGGTGCTCCAGCATGGCCGCAGTCAAATGACTGAAACAAGTAAAAGAGTATATCTTCTAAGCTACCAAAACTTAGAACAATAGTCTGGTTTTCGTATGGTCAGTGTGAAAATGGAATTGTTGCAGTTCCATCCAGCAATTATTAGAATGATGTTGTTCTGGTAAAATTAAGCAAAATTTTTGGTGTTGTTCTTCATTTAGTTTATTGTCTTATTTTTCATTTTTATTTATTTATTTATTTATTTCTGACTCGTTTCACTGCTCTATATTTATTGTCCTACAAAAGCAGTTCTTTTCTTTACCTGGCTGTGTGGTTGAGAATCTCACTTTCCAGCCACACAGCTCCTGGTTCAATCCTTTGAGCAAGCGTCTTCTACTGTAGCCCCGGGTTAACCGAAACCTTGCGAGTGGTTTCAATAGAATGAAGCTGTAAGGAGCCCATCGTATGTGTGTGTGTGTGTGTGTGTGTTTGTGTGCACGCGTGCTTGTGTATGGGTGTGTGTTGCCCTTAGGTTTGCTGGTTTGTAAACAATGGCTTACAGTTTACCATGAAAGGATATTGGGGCTGCCTGACTTGTCCTGGCATGTTTCAGAATTTTTGCAAACTGAAGATTTCCTACTTAATTTTGTTTGTTTCCAGTTCTCTATGTGAAACACTGAACAACTTTAATCCTTTAGCATTCAGATTACTCTTTCAAATGTAATGCTTATTTATTCGCATTGTTTTGAATTAATCATGCATTATCTCATAGCTTTAAGATTTCGATGATGTGATTGTTTATTTTTAGAATTCATCATCATCATCATCGTTTAACGTCCGCATTCCATGCTGGCATGGGTTGGACGATTTGACTGGGGACTGGTGAGCCAGATGGCTGCACCAGGCTCCAATCTTGATCTGGCAGAGTTTCTACAGCTGGATGCCCTTCCTAACGCCAACCACTCCGAGAGTGTAGTGGGTGCTTTTACATGCCACCGGCACGGGGGCCAGTCAGGTGGTACTGGCAATGGCCACGCACAAATAGTGTTTTTTACATGCCACCTGCACAGGAGCCAGTCTAGTGGCACTAGCAATGATCTCGCCCGAATATTTTTTTCTTTAAGTCCCTGAAAATAAAACATTGTAAAATATGTGTGTGAGGCCAGATCGGGTCAGTTTCACCATTAAACAAGTAGAAAATTTGGGCCAGATTTGGCTGGTTTAAATGCTGAAGGATTAAGTTGCTCTGTAGAGTTGGCAGCAAAAAGGACAACCAGCCATAAAAGACAAAATGTATCTCAAACTACATAAAACGTATATCTTGGAAATCCACCAGCTCAATGGTTTCCCTTCATGGCAGAATTAATAGTCAAGAGTATTTAAGAGCATTTTATCTCATCAAATTCATTCTATGGTTGCGGAACTGTTTCCGGGGGGAAAACACAATCTTTCAGGAAGATAATGCACCAATTCACACAGCTAAAGTTGTTACTGAATGGCACAAGGAACATTCTAGTGAAGTTGAACATCTTATCTGGCCACCACAGTCCCCAGATCTCAATATTACTGAACATTTATGGTGCATTTTAGAAAAACAAGTAAGGAGCTAAAATCCTTCATCGTCATCACTACAAGAACTGTGTGCACCATACATCTAAAAAGTGTAATTAGAAAGGAGCTTTCTAACTGAGTGGTAAAAGATCACTCTCTTCAGCCTCTCTGACAGGCATGCTGTCTCCTCTTTATGCTTTTTCTACAATTCCTATAATGGCTTGTGAAGGCACATGGCTCAGTGGTTAGAGTGTCGAGCTTACGATCGTGAGGTTGTGAGCTCGAATCAGTATTAATCAGTATTAACAGCATCAGTTCCACTTATAAGTCTTGGAAGTTTTGTGAATGCCATGGACACTGTTCTTTCATTTAGCCCCACAAATGAAAAAAAACAAAAAAATTGGTAGAAAAGATATAGGCACAGGAGTGGTTGTGTTGTAAGTAGTTTGCTTACCAACCACATGGCTCCAGGTTCAGTCCCACTGCGTGACACCTTGGGCAAATGTCTTCTGCTATAGCCTTGGGCCGACCAAAGCCTTGTGAATGGATTTGATTGAAGGAAACTGAAAGAAGCCCGTCATATATATATATATATCTCTCTATATAAACGGCAGTTTGTCTGTGCGTTTTCTGTGTGTCTGTTTTCTCGTACCCTCACCCTGACCACGGCTTTCAACCGATTCTGATGAAACTTGACACACACATAGCCCAATGTCATAATTCAAAACTAACGCAGCGAAAATTTTGAAAAGTTCCCCCAGTCTGAAAAAAATCGATAAATTCGACATGGGGTCGAGAATCAGAAACCCAAACCACAGACCGTCTAGGGGACGCAACTCCACCTTTTTTAACTCTCAAAAAAATTTACCATCATTTTTTTTCTATTTTTTGGCTATAACTCTCTAAAAATGCTTTATAGTTATTTCCCTTACAAACCTGAGCAACGCCGGGCGATACTGCTAGTCTTTATATATAAAAGTGAAGTTGTGTGTCTGCTCCTACGATTTAGATTCCTAACTACTCCCACATTTTGCGGTGCAATTTAACCAAAAGCGGGTATCTTATAGTCGTGATTATATCGAGCCCTTCTGGGTATTAGCACGCATCTACAATGAGTCTACGATTTAAAAAAAAATTACCATCATTTTTTCCCATTTTTAATGCATTTTTTGCTATTATATAAGAGAAGTAACTCTTTAAATATGCTTATATAGTTATTTCCCTTACAAACCCGAGCAATGCCGGGCGATACTGCTAGTATATATATATATATATGTGTGTGTGTGTGTTTGTCTGTGTTGGTCCCCGCCACCATCACTTGACAGCCGATGCTGGTGTGCTCACGTCCCCATAACTTAGCAGTTTGGCAAAGGAGACCGACAGAATAAGTACTAGGCTTATAAAGAATAAGTCCTGTGGTTGATTTGTTCAACTAAAGGGCAGTGCTCCAGCATGGCCGCAGTCAAATGACTGAAACAAGTAAAAGTAACAGTAAAAGTACAACCAGTTATCTCTAAAATTCACCTGCCTTGCTTGCTATTCCATGGAAAGATTCTATTGAAAATTTACCCAACAAGTCACTAAATGATGTATCAATCATCATTATTTTAACGTCCATTTTTCCATGTTTTTTTTGCATGGGTCAGAGACAGAATTGATTGAAGCAGATGATTTTCTATAGCCATTTACACCCACCCACCCACTCCCAACCAAGGTAATATTTTCTGACAACAAGACATGTTTTTCGTTTATGAATTTGTTTTGCAAGTTTCCTGATGTGAAATCGTGTGTTGAAACAAATATTGTTATATTCTAGTGGAGGCGCAATGGCCCAGTGGTTAGGGCAGCGGACTCGCAGTCATAGGACCGCGGTTTCGATTCCCAGACCGGGTGTTGTGAGTGTTTATTGAGCGAAAACACCTAAAAGCTCCACGAGGCTCCGGCAGGGGATGGTGGTGATCCCTGCTGTACTCCTTCACCACAACTTTCTCTCACTCTTACTTCCTGTTTCTGTTGTACCTGTATTTCAAAGGGCCGGCCTTGTCACTCTCTGTGTCACGCTGAATATCCCCAAGAACTACGTTAAGGGTACACGTGTCTGTGGAGTGCTCAGCCACTTACACGTTAATTTCACGAGCAGGCTGTTCCGTTGATTCGGATCAACCGGAACCCTCGTCGTCGTAACCGATGGAGTGCTACCATCCATTCCATTGTTATATTCCGGGATAGTCAGTTTCCTTTTCTTCATAAATAAACACACACGCTCTATATTCGTTCTTCATTCGTTTTTTATTGTTCTTATTTTATCTTATGTCCATTGTCTGGAAATTTTTCATCACCCATCTGTGACCTCTTCCGCAACTCTTCCATCCCATGTGTATCCTCCTGTTCTGTTTAGAGAATGGACCTAACAGAACAGGAGGATACATGTGGGATAGAAGAGCCACAAAAGATTTCCAGACAATGGACATAAGATAAAATAAGAACAATAAGAAATGAGTGAGGAACGAATTTATATAGCTTGTGTTTATTTGGCAAGAAAAAGAAAATGTCTATCCCAAAATATAAGAAAGACGTTTTCATAATATTGGAAATGAATAACACCGATTGTAAGGCAGTGACTCTCATTTATAACTATCACAACACAATGTCGAAACAGGGAGATACAAACACACAAACACATGATGGGTTTCTTTTAATCTCCCCTCTCTCTCTCTCTCTCTTTCGGAGAGGCACAAGCACCACACGCACATAAACACACACGGCAGTAACTTCCGCCTGCCGAATTCAATCACAAAGCTTCGGTCGGCTCGGGGCTATAGCGGAAGACACCTACCCAAAGTGCCACGCAGTGGGACTGAACCCGAAACCATGTAGCTATGAAGCAAGCTCCCTAACCACACAGCCATGCCCCAAATCCATTCACATGACATTGGTTGCCTCATGGTTATAGTAGAAGACTCCTGTGTAAGGTACCACACAATGGGATTGAACCCAAAGCCACATGGTTGGAAAGAGAACAGCTTAACCATGCAGCTGTACTACCATGCCTGCACTTATTCATTAAAATGGTCAGCATCAAAAATAGTTGTAGCTTTGAAATCTTCATCATAATCATCATTTAGCATGTGTTTTCCATGCTGGAATGGATAAAGCAGTTTGGAGCTGGTAAGCCAGAGAGCTGCACCAGGCTCCAGTCAGTTTTGGCTTGGTTTCTGTGGCTAGATGCCTTTCCTAATGCCAACCACTCTAGAGAGTATACTGGGTGTCATTTACATGGCACCCGCACAGGTGCCATTTATGTATCTATTTCTTTATTGCCCACAGGGGGCTAAACATAGAGGGGACAAACAAGGACAGACAAAGGGATTAAGTCAATTACATCGACCCCAGTGCGTAACTGGTACTTAATTTATCGACCCTGAAAGGACGAAAGGCAAAGTCGACCTCGGCGGAATTTGAACTCAGAACGTAGCGGCAGACGAAATACTGCTACGCATTTCGCCCGGCGTGCTAATGATTCTGCCAGCTGTGGTGAAACCTGGGAGGGATGGGCTCTGCCATGTTCGAAAATGCATAACTTACGCCGTATGTTACAACGGTGCGGCGAACTGGCAGAAACGTTAGCTCGGCGGAATTTGAACTCAGAACGTAGCGGCAGACAAAATACGGCTACACATTTCGCCCGGCTTGCTAATGGTTCTGCCAGCTGGCCGCCTCACCAGCACAGATGCACTCCATGTGTCACCAGCACAGGTGCCTCTCATGCATCACTGGCATAGGTATCTCTCACACATCAATGGCACAGGTGCCTCTCACACTTCACTGGCCTGGGTGCCTTTCAGATGTCACCAGCACTGGCTACGACTATGATTCACTTAGCTTCATGTGTCTTCTCAAGCACAGCAAGTCACCAGAAGTCTCGGCCATTTGTCATCGCCTCCATGAGACTCAGCATCTGAAGATTATGTTTCACTACTTTGTCCCACATCTTCCTGGGTCTCCCTCTTCCACAGTATTCTCACTATTAACTTTTTTGATACCAACATGCCTGAAACCACCCCTAGTCCTATGTTTAACCTTTTAGTGTTCAGATTACTCTGTTAAATGTAATATTTTTTTACTCGAATTGTTTTGAATTAATCATGCATTATCTTATAGCTTTGAGGTTTCAACGATGTGATTGTTTATATTTCGAATGACATTGTAGGTTAGGTGTGAGAGGCTAGATATTGCCAGTTTGAATATAAAACATGTAGAATATCTGGGCCAGATATGGCCAGTTTAAACACTAAAGGGTTAAAAAAATCTCCATTTTAAAGGATCTAAAGGCCCTCCAGAAAAATTTTATATTAATTTATGTCCTGAACACCATTTTCATAATGGCAAAATCATTTTGATAAACTCTTTATTGTTTTCAAAACAAATTAAATTTCGACAGAAATTTGGTAACAAAAGAGTTAAATATCTCTGTTGAATTACAGTTTTGTTTTTGTTTTTGTTTTTGTTTTTACTTGTTTCAGTCATTTGACTGCGGCCATGCTGGAGCACCGCCTTTAGTCGAGCAAATCGACCCCGGGACTTATTCTTTGTGAGCCCAGTACTTATTCTATCGGTCTCTTTTTTGCCGAACCGCTAAGTGACGGGGACGTAAACACACCAGCATCGGTTGTCAAGCAATGCTAGGGGGACAAACACAGACACACAAACACACACACACGTACATATATACATATATATATATATATATATATATACATATATACGACAGGCTTCTTTCAGTTTCTGTCTACCAAATCCACTCACAAGGCATTGGTTGGCCCGGGGCTATAGCAGAAGACACTTGCCCAAGATGCCACGCAGTGGGACTGAACCCGGAACCATGTGGTTGGTTAGCAAGCTACTTACCACACAGCCACTCCTGCGCCTTGAAGTTATATTCAAACATAATGTTATAAAAATAGGATATATTTTTATATTTTGTCTTCCTAAATATATTCCCTGGTATATTGGTCTGTCAGTTACATTCTGTTTAATTTCAGATCACCAGGATACCATTGTCTGAACTGCTGTCATTTAATTTTATATTTAAATAAATAAAATACATTTTACCATTTAAAGGTTACCTGCTCCCTCTTTCTTGTCTGTTTTTATAATTTTCTTTTGGTACTTTATAGACTTTGTTCTTTTATTTGATGTTGGGTTATTTTTGTTTTTTATTATTTCTGTGATGGCATGGGTTAGATGGAAACTTTTTCCAGGCAGTATTTAACAGTATTTCCTATCAACAACCCTTATCTGTTTTTTTTTCAAGGAAGGGACTTTTTACACCGTTGTCTGTGAAAGCACACAGTGACAGAATGTCTTACCTAAATGGTGGTATCATGTAAACATCATATTACGGTTTTTTTGCTCATGTGGTGATATGTAAAGTTACAAAATAACAACAATCATACACGCATGCATATGTGCGCACGCACACACACACACACACACACACACACACACATATACCACAGGCTTCTTTTGGTTTCTGTCTGCCACATTTACTCAGAGACTGTAGTCAGACCCCAGGGCTATACTAGAAGAAACTTGGCCAAAGTAGCATGCAGGTGGTTTGGAAACAAAACTTCTTACCACTTAGTCATATATATATGTATATATATATCAGAGACCCCCTTCGGTCATGACACAGACCATGGGATTGCACTTAGAAAGTTACTCTCCTAGACACAAGTCCGGGCGAGGTTGCTTATGGAAGACCAGCAGTCGCCCATGCATACCAGCCTCCCTTCTCCACACCACTGATGTTATCCAAGGGAAAGGCAAAGGTCGATACAGCTTGGCACCAGTGACGTGGCAACTCATTTCTACAGCTGAGTGAACTGGAGCAACATGAAATAAAGTGCCTTGCTCGAGAACACAACACGCAGCCCGGTCCGGGATTCGAGCTCACAACCTCACGATCGTAAGCTCGATGCTCTAACCACTGCGCCATGCGCCTTCACACACATATATATATATATATATATATATATATATATATTATATATATATATATAGAGAGAGAGAGAGAGAGAGAGAGAGAGAGGGGTTGAACAAAATAATGGAAACACCTTAAAGTTTCAAACAAATTTATTTTAATATGGGGTAGGACCACCTTTTGAACTAATTACAGCTTGAATTCTATGAGGTATGGACTCGTACAAAGTTTGAATTGTTTCCAAAGGAATTTTTGTCCATTCTTCAGCTAAAACATTCTCCAGTTCTTGTAGTGATGATGATGGAGGATATTGACTCCTTACTTGTTTTTCTAAAATGCACCATAAATGTTCAGTAATATTGAGATCTGGGGACTTAGGTAGCCAGATAAGATGTTCAACTTCACTAGAATGTTCCTTGTGCCATTCGGTAACAACTTTAGCCGTGTGAATTGGTGCATTATCTTCCTGAAAGATTGTGTTTTCCCCCGGAAACAGTTCTGCAACCATAGAATGAATTTGATGAGATAAAATGCTTAAATACTCTTGACTATTAATTCTGCCATGAAGGGAAACCATTGAGCTGGTGGATTTCCAAGATATAGCCCCGCAGATTATCATAGATCCTCCTCCATGTTTGATCGTTGGATGAAGGCAGTCTGGGTCAAATGCTTCTTTTGGCTGTCTCCACATGTATACTCGGTTGTTGGTCAGAAATAAGGTAAGGATGGTTCGGCCAAGAAAATAACATTCTTCCACTGCTCTAGGGACCAATTCTATAAGTTTTTTTTACTCCACTCTAAACGCTTTGCAATGTTTGTTTTTGCAAGTAGTGGTTTTCTGATTGCAACCCTCCCATGAAATCTGGCTTTGTGCCGCTCCCGGCGAACAGTTTTTGTGGAAACTGGGTTCTTGGGGTGGTCGTTAAACTCTGCAGTAATTCTGGAAGCTGTACTTTTGCGATCCTTTCTAACAATTTTCATAAGAGTCTGATGGTCCCTGATTTTTGAAAGTTTTGGTTTTCTTCTGGAGTTTTATTTCAACAAGGAGGTTTTTCCCTCTTTTTGTCATTACTTTTGAGACAGTACTTCTTGATGCATCAAGCATTTTGGCTGTTTTCATTACGCTAGCACCTGCCATACAAGCACCAACAATTTGACTTCTTTGAAAGTCCAATAGATCTCTCATTTTAACGAATTTTAATTAACTTTTTCTGATGATATCTGAAAAGAAACAGCAAATTTAGCATGATGATGATGCGCCGGGCAAAATGCATAGCTGTATTTCATCTGCCGTTACGTTCTGAGTTCAAATTCCGCCGAGGTCGACTTTGCCTTTCATCCTTTCGGGGTCGATAAATTAAGTACCAGTTACACACTGGGGTCGATGGAATCGACTTAATCGCTTTGTCTGTCCATGTTTGTCCCCTCTGTGTTTAGCCCCTTGTGGGTAGTAAAGAAATATATATATATATATATAGATCAATAAATGGTGGGGTTGTGTTGACCGCACGTGGAGAAATGATAAGCAAGGAAAAATTGTAAAAATGCAGAATGCTAAATTGGAAGAAAATTTTTATGAAATGAGAAATTGATAAAATATATAAATATATATTTATTCAAACCGGTTTTCGTCATAGTTTGACTTATCAAGAATAGTTAGGTGAAAAAGTTTTTTAAAAATGAGAAAGGGGAAAAAAAGTTGCATTGTTTTTTGCAAAAGAATAATAATAATAAATATGATGATGATGATATATATATATATATATATATATATATATATATAAATTTTGTTTTTGTATCTGGCTTGCAAGATATTTTATGTGAATTTGTCTGTTGAAACAAATTTTGTTGTCTGGGGACAGTTGTTATGCCAATATTAATAACACACACACCAGTTCAATTCCACTCCTTTATTATAAGTCAATTGGTTTAATATCTATCCAACCAACTAATCAGTCATTCAATTTGTTAATTAACCCCATTGATACCAACCCGGCCAAAACCACCTCTGGCTCTGTAGTACAAATGTCTTGTTTACGTAAGTATTGGATTAAAATCTTCCACCAAACCTTAGTCACAATTTATGTTCCCAACACTAGTTTAATGATAACAAAGTTCTTTTATTAAATTCTTTGTTATATTTAAAGTAATTGAAAGAAACACAGAGCATCTCTCTATATATAAACGGCAGTTTGTCTGTCTGTGTGTCTGTCAGGTTGTACCCTCACCCTGACCACGGCTTTCAACCGATTTTGATGAAACTTGACACACACATAGCCCAATGTCATAATTCAAAACTAACGCAGCGAAAATTTCTAAAAGTTCCCCCAGTTCTGGAAAAAATCAGTTAATTAAATCATATGTGGCACACATAGCAAACCGATTTGTGTATTAAACACAAACTGTCTAGGGGACACAACTCGACCTTTTTATCGCCCAAAGGGACAGCTAGGAACATTCGTATACACAGAAGTATTCGAGTGAAGAGAAGACATTGCAACCTACACATGCGCCTTCGTTCCCTAGAGGGAAAAGACTAGATTGGGATTAGTCGTTGCTTACTAGGGGCTCTTACATACCCGGGCAACGCCGGGCTATGCTGCTAGTCTCAAAATAAATTCAGTAACGAAAGGGTTAAACTGTCAGTCATTTTGTTTTTTTGTTTTTTTTATTATTTGTCAAACGACTGATTGTTTAACCGAGTTAAACAAACGATCAATCAGTTGGATAAATATTTAACCAATTGATTAATTAATAACGAAGTAGAATCGAACCAGTTTGTGTGTTATTGATGTTGGCATACTGACTCACCGGACACAATATATTATTATCATTATCATCATCATCGTTTAACGTCCATCTCCCATGCATGCATGGGTAGGACAGTTGACAGGATCCGGCCAGGTAGAAAAACTACCCTAGGCTACTGTGTCTGTTTTGGCAAAGATTTTACGGCTGGATGCCCTTCGTAACACCAACCACTCTCTCTCCATATATATATATATATATATATTGTACTAGGCTTAAAAAAAGAAGTCCTGGGAGCAATTTGTTCGACTAAAATCCTTCAGAGCAGTGCTCCAGCTTGGCCACAGTCAACTGACTAATAAAAGAATACACACATACACACACCCATATAACCATTAATATATGTCCAAGCCTACATGAAAAGATGGATGTTAAATGATGATGAGGCGGTATAGCTGAGTGGTTAAGAAATTTGCTCTGGAACTGTTTCGTTAGGAGTTCAGTTTTGCTGCCAGGTGGTGTCTGGATGTTTTGTTGTTGCCTGTTGCATTCTTGTTCCATTTTTTGGGGGTTTTTCTATGTATATATTGCAGCTGTATCAGCAGCAAGCACAGTGTTTAGGCATAAGCAAATTTTAGGTTAGTTAAAATGTGTTTGTGACATAACTGCTAAAGGCAAATTCACTGCAGTTACCATGGAGAAAAAAATTCTCTCTTATAGTAAAGTGGTATAAAATCACCATATCTGTCCAGTGCTGCCCCTGTCGGATTTCCAGACATGTTTCTAGCTCTTTAAACATTATCAATGGGAAATACTGATGAGAGGCAACTCTGAACAGACTCAGTCAATGTTGTTGATTGTCTTAGTTAAAGCTATGGCTTTAATTAAGTCTGCCTAGAGTTGCCTCTCTTTGATATTTCCCTTTGATAACAGCTAAGGAGCTAGAAATATGCCTATGAATTTAACAGGTAATAGCACTGGGTGGTTATGGGGGGTTTTTTTTACACCTTTTTACCATAAGAGAGAATTTTTTCTCCGTGGTAACTGAAGTGAATTTGCCTTTAGAAGTTGAGACCTGTTCACAAACATATTTTAACTAACCTAAAATTTACACACATACTTACACAAATAAAAGCCTTCCATAGTTTTCAGCTATCAATTCCACTCATAAGGCTCTATGGGGCCTGAAGTTACGATAGAAGTTATTGTCCCAAAATACCATAAACTGAACCAAAACCTATGTGGTTGCAAAGAGTGGTGTGTGTGTGTCTGTGTTTGTCCCTCTCCACCACTTGACGACTGGTGTCAGTTTGTTTATGTCCCTGTAACTTAGCTGTTCAGCAAAAGAGAGCAATTGTCTAAGTACCAAGCTTAAAAAAAATTATTACTGGTGTCAATTTGTTTGACTAAAATCTTCAAGAGCTGGCCTCACTTCAATGATTGAAACAAGTAAAAGTTAAAAAGTAATTAACATCACCAAATATGAGCTCACTGCTTGAAGTATTAACTGTCTTTATGCTAGAAATGAAGAAAAATCCAAAGAAATTCCCCTGATAAAGCACCATAACGATGCATGAAGTCTTTTGATTGGAAGTTCTTTCTAAAATATGGTTGAAAGTTGTATCTCACATATAAGTGTGCTTATTACCTCTTCTTTGGCCTCTAACAGCAACAATTCTACTTGAATAGCAGTTATGTCCAACTCAGGGCTTCATGCAACATGTTCTTTGGTGCCAACCTTGCTGCATCTGCTGCTGTTGCTGTTGAGCGAAGCAGTCTTCGTCCCAGAGCTCGCAAGATCGCGCCTCTATAGTGGAAGAAGTCCGAAACGTGGTCCTTTGATATTCGTAAGACCCGCAGAAGAGAAAGCAGGTCAACCCCCGACACCGAGAGCATCGACAGATGGATGAATGGGCATCCAGGCTCAGCAGTTGCATAGGAAGTCGGGGACAAGAAACAGGAGGAAAGAGTGAGAGAAAGTTGGGGCGAAAGAGTACAACAGGGGTCGCCACCACCCCCTACCGGAGCCTCATGGAGCTTTAGGTGTTTTCACTCAATAAACACACACAACGCCCGGTCTGGGAGTCGAAACCGTGATCCTCCGACCGCGGGTCTGCTGCCCTAACCATTGGGCTATTGCGCCTCCACTGCTGCATCTGCTTCAAATACAGGTGTTGCTGCCTATAAATGCAAAGGAGAGAAAATAGTTAAATACAGGAATCTGACTGCTTGTTATCAGTTTGTGCTGGTTATCACTGAGACCTCTAGTGTTCTCAAACCCGGCATTGCTGATTTCCTTTTCAATTTAGGAATAACTGTAGTCTGTCTAAGAAACAAACCTTACAAGGTAGGGTGGATGTTGCAGTAAGTGTCGCTGGTCATTCTTCACAGCAACGTCTTTACAGTTATGTCTGCAAGGTGCTGCTAAATATGCCATTTGTGTTGGAGTGGACAACCTGTCACTCACTTCCCCCATCTTCTGCTGCTTAATTCCCCACTTCCCCTTTTTTTCTGTTTTTTTGTTTCCTTGGTGTATTAGTTATGGAGTAGGGGTCTCATTAATTTCATCCTTTATACTTTTCTTCCTGTAAAGATGTTGTTGATAAAATTCTGTTATTTGTTGTGCAGGATTTTCAGAGTTAATAATGTCTACAATGCCAAATGTGGAAAGGAGGTGTAGGCACATCTGCAGGGTGCAGGAGTTTGCTTTTCAATCATATCGTTTTGAGTTCAGTCCCAGTGTGGAATATTGGGTATGTCTTCCACTGCTGCTTTGATCCACCCAAGACCTTGTGAGTGGATTGGATTGATGGAGATTGTCGTGTGTGTGTTTGTGTATTTGAAGAAAGATTTTTCTTAAATTAAAAATTATCGTATAAAAAAAATCTTAAAAAAAAAACATCAAAATGGTACACACCTTTTGGAAGTCTGTCTTCTTGTCTAGACATTGTCTGTATAATTGTTGGGGGTCATTTACAAACAGGTGAAGGTTGGCAACCGAAAGAGCATCTGGCCATAGAAAATTTGCCACATCTAATTTTGTCTGAGCCATTGGTGGACATGATTTGTCTGAGCAAGGTGGACATGATTTGATCAACATGTAGATTTCAAATGCCTGTTATCCAGCAAAGTCATTATTGGCTACTCTAGATGTACTCTCTCTCTTTTACTCTTTTACTTGTTTCAGTCATTTGACTGCGGCCATGCTGGAGCACCACCTTTAGTCGAGCAGATCGACCCCAGGACTTATTCTTTGTAAGCCCAGTACTTATTCTATCAGTCTCTTTTGCCGAACTGCTAAGTGACGGGCACATAAACACACCAGCATCGGTTGTCAAGCAATGCTAGGGGGACAAACACAAACACAAGAACATATACATGCACATACATATATATATATATACATATATACGACAGGCTTCTTTCAGTTTCCGTCTACCAAATCCACTCACAAGGCATTGGTCGGCCCAGGGCTATAGCAGAAGACACTTGCCCAAGATGCCATGCAGTGGGATTGAACCCATCACATTGGCCAAACATATTACATGAAATTGACTGGAATTCAGAGTTTTATCACATCTTTGGGAATGCCTAAAATATGAATTGTATTTGGTGACAATCCACTGTTTACAAGTTGTGAACCTGAAGTTTTAGAACAATGGGCAGGTACAACATTGAAAAGTTACACCCTACCACCTCTAAGCAAATGCTCCAGTAGGTGGAATCAACAGGATTTACTGGCAAATTAATCATATCATCATTTCAAGAAAGCAAACAATGAACGAGAGAAATCTTGGAGATCTTAATTTTTTTCAGGAACACACTTCATTTATCATTAAAGAAAGCACTATATATTTTCCTTTACATGGCTTCTGTGCCGGTGGCACATAAAAAGCACCATCTGAATGTGGTCGATGCCAGCGCCGCCTCGACTGGCTTCTGTGCCGGTGGCACATAAAAAGCACCATCCGAATGTGGCCGATGCCAGCGCTGCCTTGGCTGGCTTGTGCCGGTGGCACGTTAAAAGCACCAACCAATTGTGGCCGATGCCAGACTCCCCTGGCATCTGTGCTGGCGACACGTAAAAAGCACCCACTACACTCGCGGAGTGGTTGGCGTTAGGAAGGGCATCCAGCTGTAGAAACACTGCCAGATCAGACTGGAGCCTGGTGCAGCCCCTGGCTTCCCAGACCCCGGTCGAACCGTCCAACCCATGCTAGCACGGAAAACGGACATTAAACGATGATGATTGTGTCTTACCTGACAAACATCCAAATTTTTAAATGTTTGTCACAAGCCAAGGAAGTACTGTGGATACCAATGACAATAGAGCAGAATCTAACTTGAAATAACTGGATAAATGTGGTTGGACAGTGCAACCTGAGGCAGTCTGGGAGATTGGAGAGATACCTGCCATACCTGGATATATTGAGTAGTCACAGTATCCCCATCACTATAATTTTTTTTTCTTTTATTTGTTTCAGTCATTTGACTGTGGCCATGCTGGAGCACCGCCTTTAGTCGAGCAAATCGACCCCGGGACTTATTCTTTGTAAGCCTAGTACTTATTCTATCAGTCTCTTTTGCCGAACCACTAAGTGATGGGGACATAAACACACCAGCATTGGTTGTCAAGCAATGCTAGGGGGACAAACACAGACACGCAAACACACACACACACATATATATATATACATATATACGACGGGCTTCTTTCAGTTTTCATCTACCAAATCCACTCACAAGGCTTTGATCAGCCTGAGGCTATAGTAGAAGACACTTGCCCAAGATGCCACGCAGTGGGATTGAACTCGGAACCATGTGGTTGGTAAGCAAACTACTTACCACACAGCCACTCCTGCGCCTGTATAATTTATGTATTGTCCTGCCATGATTTTGACCTCTGGTTAGATTATAGAAACTGGACAGTTGTTCATAGGGTCTGCATTCAGGTCCCCACTGGTGTGAGGATATTCCCTTAGTTCATCTTTTCAGGGTTCCTTTAATTAGGTATGACTATGGAGTGCCATAGAAATGACACAAGCACAGTTTGACTGTGTGGGAGCACACATTTTGCTCGATCATTTTCATGTCAAAACGCATTTTCCCACAGAAAATTATATAGCATTTGAAAGTTCTGGATGTGAACTTAATTCTCACATAGTTTTGATCAAAATCTGACACTTTCATATCAAGTCAGGTTCCTCAATCACACTGGTATTTCCATCCGTTCACACAGTTTGTCGCATTTTTATTTATTTATTTATTTATACTGACATGGGGTGGACAGTTTAGTAGGAGACTACACCAGGCTACTGTGTCTGTTTTGGCATGATTTTTACAGCTGGATGCCCTTCCTTACACCAACCACTCCACAGTGTATTGAGTGCTTTTTACATGGCACAGCACAGGTGAGATCGGTTTTGGCATAGTTCTTACTGCTGGATGCCCTTCCAAATGCCAACCACTTTACAGTCGACTTTGCCTTTCATCCTTTCGGGGTCGATTAAATAAGTCCCAGTTACGCACTGGGGTCGATATAATCGACTTAATCCGTTTGTCTGTCCTTGTTTGTCCTCTCTGTGTTTAGCCCCTTGTGGGTAGTAAAGAAATAACAGTTTATATGCACAATGAGAGCTAGCAGTGGCTTTCGTTGGGCAGAGTACTGAGTGATATCGCTGCGTTTATTTGGCGAGTTGTGAAATTTGTGTATTTGTGGTCACATGTTTGCTGTAGTCTGTGATTTTGTCATGGACAGGAACAAAAAGCCAACCTGAAATTTTGTGTTAAACTAAGGAAGTCTGCTACAGAGACTTTGCGCATGCTTCAGCAAGGTAACAGTGATGGGGCTGTGGGTCAAACACAATGTATGGAGTGGCACAGGTGCTTCAAAAGTAGAACATCCCTGGTAGACCTGCCGTAAATGTCATCCCCAGGAATGTGGCGTTGTACATCAAGAATTCATTCCCCAGAACCCGACTATCGATTGAGAGTTCTGTGCAAGTTTAAGGGAGGACATTCGGTGAAAGTGACCGGATCTGGGAAGCATGAAGAATCGGATTCTTCATCAAGCTCTCCTCCCTTGTGTGTTTCTTACCAAAAACAGCATGGTATCACTTCCCCACCTGCCCTGTTCACCAAATTTAGCACCTACGGACTTCCATCTATTCTCCCAAGATGAAAATGCAGCTCAAAGGTCACCATTGTCAAGATCCAGAGCGAATCGCAGAAGGTCCTCAACTCACTTACAGAAAACAACTCCCAGGCCAAAAGCGGCAGGAATGCTGGCACCAGTGTATTGCTGCACAAGGGGACTATTCTGAAGGAGATGATTTTAAAGTTTAGGTAAATAAGTTATATTTTTATTAAACATGACTAGTCCAGGGACCTTTAAGCATTATCATTACTACTGTCATCAACACGATGCTACCAGCATTAGCACCAAGACTGGCTACCACTCTCACCATCAACACCAACATCACTACCACTTTTACTTCCACTGTTAACAACCATCATTAACATTAGTGCCATCACAATCGTTAACACCAACAATGTCACCATCAACACCACCACCACCATCAATACCTATTTCTTTATTACCCACAAGGGGCTAAACATGGAGGGGACAAACAAGTACAGACTTACGTATTAATTCGATTACATCGACCCCAGTGCGTAACTGGTACTTATTTAATCGACCCCGAAAGGATGAAAGGCAACGTCGACCTCGGCAGAATTTCAACTCAGAACGTAGCAGCAGACGAAATACTGCTAAGCATTTTGTCCGGCGTGCTAACGATTCTGCCAGCTCGCCGCCCATCAATACCAATACAACTACCATTAACACCAACGTGACCACCACCTCACTATCATTACTACCACGTCAACCATTATCAGTACCATCACCATCACCACCGCTGCCACTATCAATGCAACCCCAGTACCATTAACACAACCATCAACACCACTGCCACTACAACTACTACTACTATCATTGCAGTGGCTGTGTGGTAAGTAGCTTGCTTACCAACCACATGGTTCCAGGTTCATTCCCACTACGTGGCACCTTGGGCAAGTGTCTTCTACCATAGCCTCGGGCCAACCAAAGCCTTGTGAGTGGATTTGGTTGACAGAAACTGAAAGAGACCCGTCGTATATATGTATGTATATATATATATATATATATATATATATATATGTGTGTGTGTGTGTGTATATGTGTGTGTGTGTGTGTATATGTGTGTGTGTGTGTGTATATATGTGTGTGTGTGTGTATATATGTGTGTGTGTGTGTGTATATATGTGTGTGTGTGTGTATATATGTGTGTGTGTGTGTATATATGTGTGTGTGTGTGTATATATGTGTGTGTGTGTATATATATGTGTGTGTGTGTGTGTGTATATATATGTGTGTGTGTGTGTGTGTATATATATGTGTGTGTGGTGTGTGTGTATATATATGTGTGTGTGTGTGTGTATATATGTGTGTGTGTGTATATATATGTGTGTGTGTGTGTGTATATATATATATATATGTGTGTGTATATATATATGTGTGTGTGTGTGTGTATATATATATATATATGTGTGTGTGTGTGTATATATATATATATATGTGTGTGTATATATATATATATATATGTGTGTGTGTGTGTGTATATATATATATATATATATGTGTGTGTATATATATATATATTGTGTGTGTGTGTGTGTATATATATATATATATGTGTGTATATATATATATATGTGTGTGTGTGTGTGTATGTGTATATATATATATATATATATGTGTGTGTGTGTATATATATTATATGTGTGTGTGTGTGTATATATATATGTGTGTGTTGTGTGTGTGTGTGTGTATATATATATGTGTGTGTGTGTGTGTGTATATATATATATATGTGTGTGTGTGTGTGTGTGTATATGTTTGTTTGTCTCCCCAACTGATGGTGGTGTGTTTATGTCCCCATAACTTAGCGGTTCAGCAAAAGAAACCAATAGAATAAGTACTATGCTTCCGAGGAATAAGTCCTGGGGGGCGATTTGCTAGACTGAAGGCGGTGCTCCAGCATGGCTGCAGTCAAATGACTGAAATAAGTAAAATAGTAAAAGAGTAAGCCATCACCACTACTAACACCACTATTACCGTCATGATCACTACTACTACTACTACCACCCATGTTCTCCATCTCTACTTCCAGGTGGTTCAGCATCCCGCAGTGTGTTCCGCAGTCGGTTTCCAGATCCTCCCAGTGATGTTTCCAGTCTGGAATTACAACAGAGAGAAATGATTAAACAACAGGAAGAAACTTTGCGAAAGATCAGAGCAAATGGTTAGTTCCCTTCTTGTTATTAGATCATTGGCCATGCAGTTGTTCTTGTTGTTTAGCCCCGGGTCAGCTCTGGTAGAGCTCAAGCCTATCTGTAATCAAAGGATATACCAATCATTAAAGGCGGAGAGCTGGCAGAAAGGTTAGCACGCCGGGCGAAATGCGTAGCCGTATTTCGTCTGCCGTTACATTCTGAGTTCAAATCCCGTCGAGGTCGACTTTGCCTTTCATCCTTTCGGGGTCGATAAATTAAGTACCAGTTACGCACTGGGGTCGATGTAATCGACTCAATCCGTTAGTCTGTCCTTGTTTGTCCCCTCTATGTTCAGCCCCTTGTGGGTAATAAAGAAACAGATATACCAATCATTGTGTTCTTTTTATCTGTTTCTGTGTCATTAGATTGTGGCCATGCTTGGGCATTGTCTTGAAGAATTTTTAGTTGAATAAATTCACCCCAGTACTTTTTTTCTTTAAGCCTGGTACTTATTATATTGTTCCCTTTTTGCTGAGCCACTAAGTTACAGGGCTGTAAACAAACCAGCACTAGCTGTCAAGTGATGGTGGGAGACAAACACAGACACATGACAGGCTTCTGTCAATTTCCATCTACCGAACCCACTCACAAGGCTTTGGTCAGCCCAAGGCTATAGCAGAAGTCGTGGAGGCGCAATGGCCCAGTGGTTAGGGCAGCAGACTCGTGGTCGTAGGATCGCGGTTTCGATTCCCAGACCAGGCGTTGTGAGTGTTTATTGAGCGAAAACACCTAAAGCTCCACACGGCTCCGGCAGGGGGTTGTGGCGATCCCTGTTGTACTCTTTCACCACAACTTTCTCTCACTCTTACTTCCTGTTTCTGTTGTACCTGTATTTCAAGGGGCCAGCCTTGTCACTCTCTGTGTCACGCTGAATATCCCCGAGAACTGCGTTAAGGGTACACGTGTCTGTGGAGTGCTCAGCCACTTACACGTTAATTTCACGAGCAGGCTGTTCCGTTGATTCGGATCAACCGGAACCCTCGTCGTCGTAACTGACGGAGTGCTTCCTTAAAAAAAGAGAAGATAGCAAAAGTCACTTGCCCAAAGTGCCATGCAGTGGGACTGAACCCAGAACCATGTGGTTGGAAATCAAGCTTCTTACCACTCAGCCCTACCTGCACCTACCATATTTTTTTATTCTCTAGAAATACTGTACTCCCAGACAACATTATCTGATGTCCCATTATGGTTTGAGGGACTGTTTGACTATTATGTTTATGAGGCCAAACACCCATGTACAGACTCCCTTGTTAGTATATAATCTGGTTGTTGCAGTTATTTAGGCTCAAGTCAAGTTGCCTGTAACTAAAAGCATTCCAATCATGACTACCCTGTCTTCTTCCTTTGTGCCATGAACCCAGCACCACATTATCCAATGTGTTCTTTGTTTCAAGACAGTGGACGGATGTGATTTTAGGGAAATTTGGCTGTTTTTTTTTTGCTCCTTTTTTTCCACATTTATTTGCTACAATCTAAATAAACACTCTCATAAGATAACCTTTTATCTTGTACTTGTTTCAGACATTTGACTGCGGTCATACTGGAGCACCACTTTGATGGACTTTAGTCAAACAAATTGACCCTAGGACTTATTTTTTAAGCGTAGTAGTTAGTTAGTTAGTTAATTTTTTGGCTCAAAAAGCAAAAAAAAAGGCCATGTAGGGGGACATGGAGTTATGTACAGGGTGGTGTTCATGTAAAGAGTTCAAGCCACTTGTGGTCAAGGGAGACTTTGAACCGAGCGGTCGTCGGCATCTTCACCATCTCGTCTGGCAGCTTATTCCACGGATCCGCAACCCAGACGGAGAAAGCCCCTCTCCTTCGATTGAGATTGTGTTGTCCCTTTTGCTGAACCACTAAGTTGTAAACGCACCAAGGATGTAAGCATACCAACGCCAGTTGTCATGCAGTGATGGGGGATAAACACAGACATAAAGACACACATACATACATAAATATGATGGGCTTCTTTCAGTTTCCATTTTCCAAATCCATTCACAAGGCTTTGGTCGACCCAAGGCTCTAATAGAAGGCACTTGCCCAAAGTGCTATGTAGTGGGACTGAACCCAGAAACATGTGGTTGAGAAGCAAACTTCTTACTACACGGCCACACCTGAAAGGTTAAATAGATAAAGAGCTGAATCACTTTTGATGATGAAACTAAAAGTAGATAAATCTATAAATAATGGCATGTAGAATATTTCTTTCTTTACTACCCACAAGGGGCTAAACACAGAGGGGACAAACAAGGACAGACAAACGGATTAAGTCGATTATATCGACCCCAGTGCGTAACTGGTACTTAATTTATCGACCTCGAAAGGATGAAAGGCAAAGTCGACCTCGGCGGAATTTGAACTCAGAACGTAACGGCAGACGAAATATGGCTACGCATTTCGCCCGGCATGCTAACGTTTCTGCCAGCTTGCCGCCTTGGCATGTAGAATATTGAGTTCAAAAATTCTTTGGAGGGAAGAAATCAAAGGCTGGCCATGAGACTTAAACCCATATCTTATGTGAGCATGACAGATGTTCTGCCATTGGACCAGAGCAATCCTTTCAATTTTTTCCACCCATTTCAGGAGCTTTGTGCTTACAGGAGAGAATTGTACATTGTTTATGTTCCAAGTACTTAGAAACTTCAAGAAATATAAATAAATCATTTTCAATAGTCGAATAGCTTGCAGATGTGGCTGTGTGGTAAGAAGTTTGCTTCCTGACCACATGGTTCTGGGTTCAGTCCCACTGCATAGCACCTTGGACAAGTGTCTTCTACTATGGCCTCAGGCCAGCCAAAGCCTTGTGGGTGGATTTGGTAGACAGAAACTGAAGGATGCCCATCATATATATGTATCTTTGTATGTGTCTCCGTGTCTCTGTTTGCCCTGCACCACCACTTGACAACCAGTGTCGGGTTGTTTACGTCCCCACGACTTAGCAGTTCAGCAAAAGAGATCGATTGAGTAAGTATCAGACTTTAAAAAAATGAAATAAAAAAGGGAAACAAGCCCTGGGATAAAATCATTTAACTAGAACTTCTTCAAGATGGTGCTCCAGCATGGCCACAGTCTAATGACTGAAATAAGAAAAAGATAATGGTAAAAGGTGAACTCCAAGTTGATAAATAGTGTGAAGGTATTTCATGTTCTTTTGTTTGTCCCCTCTATATTTGGCCCCTTGTGGGTAGTAAAGAAATTAAGGCAGCGAGCTGGCAGAATCGTTAGCACACCAAGCGAAATGCGTAGCCATATTTGGTTGCCGTTACGTTCTGAGTTCAAATTCCGCTGAGGTCGACTTTGCCTTTCATCCTTTTGGGGTCGATAAATTAAGTACCAGTTATGCACTGGGGTCGATGTCAACCGTTTGTCTGTCCTTGTTTGTCTTCTCTGTGTTTAGCCCCTTGTGGGTAGTAAAGAAATAGGTATTTCGTCTGCCATTACGTTCTGAGTTCAAATTCCGCCGAGGTCGACTTTGCCTTTCATCCTTTTGGGGTCGATAAATTAAGTACCAGTTACGCACTGGGGTCGATGTCAACTGTTTGTCCTTGTTTGTCCTCTCTGTGTTTAGCCCCTTGTGGGTAGTAAAGAAATAGGTATTTTGTCTGCCATTACGTTCTGAGTTCAAATTCCGCCGAGGTCGACTTTGCCTTTCATCCTTTCGGGGTCGATAAATTAAGTACCAGTTACGCACTGGTGTCGATGTCAACCGTTTGTTGTCCTTGTTTGTCCTCTCTGTGTTTAGCCCCTTGTGGGTAGTAAAGAAATGGGTATTTCATGTTCTTGTTTTTATTTTATTGTATTTGAAGGAGGCTACAAATACAATTATGAGAACGGTCATCCTCCACTACTGAGACAGAAGACGGTCAGTCCATTCCCTATGCTGGACTCCAAGTCTGCTTTCTATGGTAAGTCTACTGTAAAGTTTACTGTCATTATTGCTACCATTGCTCACAACATCATAAGCGGAAAGCGTAACCTCTCGAAGGAGCTGTTCTTCACTCCTGCTCCAGAGCATCGGCTGCGGGGTCATTCCGAAAAGCTCTATCTGCAACGATTTCATCTCAATCAAAGGAGAGGGGTTTTCTCCGTCCGGGTTGCGGATCCGTGGAATAAGCTGCCGGACGAGATGGTGAAGATGCCGACGACTGCTCGGTTCAAAGTCTTCATTGACCACAAGTGGCCTGAACTCTTTACATGAACACCACCCTGTACATAACTCCATGTCCCCCTACATGGCCTTGCTTTTTTGCTTTTTGAGCCAAAAAATTAACTAATTAACTAACTAATGGCTGTTTGTCTGTACTGTTATTGTACTGTCTTTAGAATTAAATTGACTGACAGAAAAGATATATATATAAACACAGACATATTGGGGGATCAACACACAGACTGACAGACAGACATCATCATCATCATCATCATTTAACGTCCGCTTTCCATGCTAGCATAGGTTGGACGATTTGAGTGAGGTCTGGCAAACCAGACTCCAATCTGATCTGGCAGAGTTTCTACAGCTGGATGCTCTTCCTAACACCAACCACTCTGACATCATCATCATCATCATCGTTTAACGTCCGTTCTCCATGCTAGCATGGGTTGGACGGTTCGACCGGGGATCTGGGAAGCCAGAAGGCTGCACCAGGCTCCGGTCTTATCTGGCAATGTTTCTACAGCTGGATGCCCTTCCTAACGCCAACCACTCCGTGAGTGTAGTGGGTGCTTTTTATGTGCCACCTGCACTGGTGCCAGGCGAGGCTGGCAATGGCCACGGTCGGATTGGTGCATTTTACATGCCACCTGCACGGAAGCCAGTCGAGGCGGCACTGGCTTCGGCCACGATTCGGATGGTGCTTTTTACGTGCCACCGACACGGTAGATAAATGGATAGAGAAATAGAGAGATCCAGACAATCAGACAGAAACACTGGTAAATGAGTATCCATACACACAGATACACACGTACTAACAGATAGATATTCAGGAAGGTACAGGCAGACAGGTAGTCAGTCAAACAGACTGGTGAGCAAAAACAAGACCCAATGGTGGTGTGCACAGGACTATTGTCCTGCTGATAAATATCCCCCTGGAGGCATTTGGTGAGTCAAATATGGCACAACATTATCCTTTAGTAGATTCATATAACCTACACTATTTAGCTTTCCATCAACTAGAGGGCCAACATCAAAGCTACTAAATGCTGCCCACACCATCACACCCCCACCCCCTGATTGCGCCGTCTTTTTCACGCATTTTGGATGGGATGGAATTCCTCGGTTGGACGACATCTGACGTATGTTTCACCATCTGATCCAAATATATAGAAGCATGACTTGTCACACCAAAGGACCTTGCACCAATCTTCGGCAATCCATTGAGCATGGAATTTTGCAAAATTAAGGCGTTTGAGTCGATTTCTTTTGGATATTATTGACTTTTTCCTAGCGATTCATCCATGTAGTCCAAATTCTCTCAAACGGTTGCAGACGGTTTGTGGTGAAAAAATAACACCATTCTCATTAGACAATTGTTTACAAATGTCAACGGCTGTCAGCATTCGGTTGCCTTCTGAAAGTCGGTGGATTTGATGGTCCAACTGCGCCATCATTTTTCTTGGGACGCCAATCCTTTGCCAATCTTTATATTGACCAGTCTCTGAGTATAACTTCCACACTTGCACGCAAGCCGTTTTACTACATTTTAGTTGCTTGCTTATATTCAAAAAGGAAACGTTTTGCTGGTGGAGTAATATGATTTTTGCTCTCATGACTGGATTGAGGCTACGTTGTTTTCCCATTATTAATCAATTGTATACTAGTTGTGTAACCACCCATTTTGGCAAAAATAATTGCATACATATTACATGGTCTTAAACTAATTTTGCCAGTAAATTTGAAACGTTTATATTAATTTAGCATTAGAATTCCTCAAGTTGTATAAAAATAGTTATTTTCTGCCTCATTCGAAAGAGAAATAAATTCTGCATATATATATATATATATATATAGATATAGATATAGATATAGATAAAGTTAATCTGAACATGAAAACAAAAAGAGAAAACACAACAACGCAAGGATGTGGAACAAGTATAGTATTATTGGACGCTCAGGAAAGAAGGAGGGTTTAACGTTTCGAGCGGAACTCTTCGTCAGAGACATAGGAAAAGGAAAGATCCAAAGAAGGGAAGATGGAGGGAAATATATGTATATATATATATAACAATTAAGGATAACTTCTTAATAAGGAATCTTAACAAGAAATTATCAGGTAGTTAGCGTGAAAAACCTCATAAGAGAAAAAATTCGAAAATAATTTTTTCACTTGAAAATATTAATTTATATTGTATAGAGGGCATTATTACACATTTGCGTGAGGCATTTATGTGTAATAATGCCCTCTATACAATATAAATTTATATATATATATATATACTCTAAAATGCTCAATGAAGCTCATTGTTCCTTCATCTGGAATGTTGGTACTGCTACAGCATCTAGAGAAAGCCGCTTAAGTGATAGACATAGAGTCACAGAGAAGAGTCATAGAGTCTAGCCTCTGACCTGTAGAGTTTGGTGCCTCCTCTCTTTACTTTTTCAACCACTCTTCTAATGGCCTCTCCTCCTCAAATTTGGCTGTTTGTGCCACTCCCACTTAGGACGAACTAACCCACTCACCTCTCATCACCCATGCTGTGTCCAACACCACCAAGGCTACACTTCATTACACTCAGTCCTTCTTTCTTCACAGCATTGTCCCATATTATATTGTCATACCACACAGTAATATATATACATCATCATCATCATCATCGTTTAACGTCCGTTCTCCATGCTAGCATGGGTTGGACGGTTCGACCGGGGATCTGGGAACCAGAAGGCTGCACCAGGCTCCAGTCTTATCTGGCAATGTTTCTACAGCTGGATGCCCTTCCTAATGCCAACCACTCCGTGAGTGTAGTGGGTGCTTTTTACGTGCCACCTGCACAGGTGCCAGGCGAGGCTGGCAATGGCCACGGTCGGATTGGTGCAATTTACGTGCCACCTGCACAGAAGCCAGTCGAGGCGGCGCTGGCATCGGCCACGAGTCGGATAGTGCTTTTTACGTACCACCAGTCCAGGGGTCCTGGCATCTGCCGGGTGCCAGTCATAAGATTGGTTCAATTTCGTGTGTGTGTGTGTAAACAAACTTTTTTATTTTTGTTTTTAGAAGTGTCAATTGTATTATACAAACAAGAAGGTAATATTTTGAACTCATTATCGCCATTTCCCATGGCTGTCTGTTGACAACTTTTTTCTGTTTTTTAAGGGTAATAATACACAATCTTTCTGCTATTTTCACTGCTATATCATGTTTGAGCTATTACCTTCTTTGTCTGTATAATATAAGATATATATATATATATGTGCCAGAGCAGCTAACTGGCTTCCATGCTGGTGGCACATAAAAAGCACCATTCAAATGTAACCATTACCTGCGTCGCCTTACTAGCACTTGTGTTGGTGGCATGTGAAAAACATTCGAGTGAGGCCATTGCCAGTGCTGCTGGACTGGCTCCTGTGCAGGTGGCACATAAAAAACACCACTTGAGTGTGGCCGTTGCCAGTACTGCCAGACTGGCCCTCATGCCAGTGGCACATAAAAGCACCCACTACACTCTCGAAATGGTTGGCGTTAGGAAGGGCATCAAGCTGTTGAAACTCTGCCAGATCAGATTGGAGCCTGGTGCAGCCATCTCGTTCGCCAGTCCTCAGTCAAATCGTCCAACCCATGCTAGCATGGAAAGCGGATGTTAAACGATGATGATGATGATGTGTGTGTATATATTATTTCTCTTCTTCAGACACCGACCATATGGCTCCTCTCACTCACATATTTCCTGATGATAACTTGAACAAGAATGAATCAGCAAGATCTCGACGTCGTCATCACCTCCATTCTCCACAGTTGGTAAGTTTTATTGTTTAAGCAAATGGTCTTATGATGAAGGTGGTGGTAAGGATGGTGATTGCAGATTGTTGTTGTTGTTGATGTTGGTAGTGGTAGTGTTGGATTGTTGTCAGTAGTAACAATTGAGAGAGAGGGTAAGAATCCACAAACATCCAATAGTGTGTATACTCTTTACTCTTTAACTCTTTTACTTGTTTCAGTCATTTGACTGTGGCCATGCTGGAGCACCGCCTTTAGTCGAGCAAATCGACCCCCTCAGGACTTATTCTTTGTAAGCCTAGTACTTATTCTATCGGTCTCTTTTGCCGAACTGCTAAGTTACGGGAACGTAAACACACCAGCATCGGTTGTCAAGCAATGTTGGGGGGACAAACACAGACACACAAACATACACACACACACACACACATATATATACATATATACGACGGTCTTCTTTCAGTTTCCGTCTGCCAAATCCACTCACAAAGCTTTGGTCGGCCCGAGGCTATAGTAGAAGACACTTGCCCAAGGTGCCACGCAGTGGGACTGAACCCAGAATCATATGGTTGGTAAGCGAGCTACTTACCATACAGCCACTCCTGCGCCTATATAGAGGAGTTGACGTCAATGATGAAAAATTCCTGAGTCAGGGTCACAGGTTAAGTCATGGGGAACAACATGACAGATATGAAGTTGGGCATGTTGATCTTCATTCGACATATAATCTTCACTTTGCAAAAACTACATGGCACAGTCTGGGAAGAACAGCCTTTTCAGCCAATGTGCAGTCTAGGGTCAACCAATCCATTAACTGGATTACTACCAGTTGATAGAATCAATGATTCATCAACTCACTTTAGCTACCTGAAAACACCATTGAGTTCTGGAACATCATAGTGTCACAAATTGAAGTTGGGCTGCTGCTGCTAAAGCTACTACTACTACTACTACTACTACTACTACTACTACTACTACTACTACTACTACTACTACAACGACGACGACTAGTAGTAGTAGTATTAGTAGTGTCTTCTTTTGTTACACTCCTCCAGATAGTGTCCTCATCTCTGTTGTAATTTTATAATTCTTGTGTTTATTTCTTCCTTTTTTTTTTTAGACTCCTTTGGACAATCGTTCCATCCGTTCTAATTCTGCAACATCGTTTGCTAGTCTGAACCCTGAGACGTTAGCAGCGAGAAACGAGGAAAGGTTAAAAAAACTTCAAAACATGTCAGGTAACATATATCATCATTATTATTGATGTCATCATTGTCCCTTTTAACTTCCACTTTTCAATGCTTGAATGGAATGGGTCACTTGGGATTTGTTGAGGCAGTTTTTCTATGGCTGGGTGCTGTTCCTGTCCCCAACCTTCACCTGTTTCCAAGAAAAAGTAATATTTTCCCTTGGTCCAACCATGTTTCAGTGGAGAATTCTTAACACATTGCTTGTATGATATGGATGATGATGAAGCAAGAACATTCAGTCGTAAGAATGGTCAAAATCTATTTTGCAGTATATACTCTTTTACTTGTTTCAGTCATTTGACTGCGACCATGCTGGAGCACCGCCTTTAGTCGAGCAACTTGACCCCGGGACTTATTCTTTGTAAGCCCAGTACTTATTCTATCGGTCTGTTTTGCCGAATTGCTAAGTGACAGGGACATAAACACACCAGCATCGGTTGTCAAGCAATGCTAGGGGGCAGACACAGACACACAAACACACACGCACACATATATATACATATATACGACGGGCTTCTTTCAGTTTCCGTCTACCAAATCCACTCACAAGGCTTTGGTCAGCCCGAGGCTATAGTAGAAGACACTTGCCCAAGGTGCCACGCAGTGGGACTGAACCCGGAACTATGTGGTTGGAAAACAAGCTACTTACCACACAGCCACTCCTGCGCCTATATATGTATATTATTCAATAACGAATTAAAGCAGCTCTAGTGTTGTAAACATTATCGAAACATTATTGACCGCACATATTCAGTGTGTATGTTTTGTTTGTTTACCAGTTCACTGCAGAGTAGCACTTGCGGGGATGACTCCTTCATGATGTTGGGTGTTTGAAACACCTGAAAGTCATAAACAGGATATGCACTGATATAAACAAGACACTTAGTTCTCTCTAACTGCATAATGTGTTCCTGTGGAGGCGCAATGGCCCAGTGGTTAGGGCAGCGGACTCGCGGTCATAGGATCGCAGTTTCGATTCCCAGACCGGGCGTTGCGAGTGTTTATTGAGCGAAAACACCTAAAGCTCCACGAGGCTCCGGCAGGGATGATGGTGATCCCTGCTGTACTCTTTCACCACAACTTTCTCTCACTCTTACTTCCTGTTTCTGTTGTACCTGTATTTCAAAGGGCCGGCCTTGTCACTCTCTGTGTCACGCTGAATATCCCCGAGAACTACGTTAAGGGTACACGTGTCTGTGGAGTGCTCAGCCACTTACACGTTAATTTCACGAGCAGGCTGTTCCGTTGATCGGATCAACCGGAACCCTCGTCGTCGTAACTGACGGAGTGCTTCCATCCATCCAATGTGTTCCTATCAACACTTTTTTATTCGCACTTTAATAAGCTTCTACAGTCATCTCATCTGGTTTGTCTCTCTCTCTCTTTTTTTTTTTTTTTTTTTTTTGCACAGATGCCATATCCTTAACAGAACCTGAAGAAATTCTGGATAAATTTATGTTGAAACAACAAAGAAAACCGTAGGTCTATTGTGGCTTTTAGACTTATTATTTCTGTGATTTTGATTTTTCTAATTGCTGAGACTTTGTTTTAGTATCTTAATATCTTTTGGCATTTAACTCTGTCTCCTTTGTAAGTCTTTGAGTTGCTGACGTACTGACTGATGTATGCACAAAGTGAGGGGTTAGTTGGTATAATAATAATGCGGTGAGCTGGCAGAAACGTTAGCACGTCGGGCGAAATGCTTAGCGGTATTTCGTCTGCCGTTACGTTGTGAGTTCAAATTCCACCAAGGTCGACTTTACCTTTCATCCTTTCAGGGTCGATAAATTAAGAACCAGTTACGCACTGGGGTCGATGTAATCGACTTAATACCTATGTCTGTCCTTGTTTGTCCCCTCTATGTTTAGCCCCTTGTGGGTAATAAAGAAATAGGTATAATAATAATGTAATGATGGTAGTTGGTTCTGACCAAATATTTTGAGGGGAGAGGGCCAAGTCGTTTACATCAACCTAAAGATAATGACATTTCCGTAGGTGTTTCTTCATGGAAGTGTCTGCCTGCATGTGTTCCTTAATGCATATATGCAGTTTTTATGTATATATGCACACAAGCCCTTCCCTGAGACAAGCTCTGTCCAAGAACAACTCCTCTCACTACTCTGAGGTGTGCACATTGTCCAACAGCCCCCATCAATGACCCTGAATTGTGCCAGAGGACCTATATTGTATATGAGATCATCTGTGGCAAATGTGGCACATCCTACATAGGAAGCATGATAAAAAAAACTGCATATACACATTTAAGGAACACAGACACTTCTGTGAAGAAATACCTAGGGAAATGACTTCAGTGGGGTTTGGATTCAGAACTTTAAAAAACCAGGAGAAATGTAACTAAGTATTTTATCTCACACACTAATAATTCTGCCAGCTTCTTACCTTGGCAATTTTAATGGTTTCAAATATTAGTACAAAACCAGCAGGTTTGAGGAAGGGGCAAAGTCTGTTAAACCACACCAGTAATCAACTGGCACTTTCGTTATTGACCCCGTAGTGATAAAAAGCAAAGTCGAATTTAGTGGAATTTAAACTCAGAACGTAAAGATGGACGAAATGCCACTAAGCATTTCGTCTGGCATGCTAATGATTTAGCCAACTTGCCACCTTCACTTTGGCAATAATAATAACAATAATAATAATTCTTTCTACTATAGGCACACGGCCTGAATTTTGGGAAAGGTGGACTTAGTCAAATAAATCAACTCCAGTGTATAACAGGCACTTTACTTAATCAAGTAAGGAAAGATGAAATACAAAATTGACAATGGCTGGGTTTGAACTTAAAACATACAGAGTCAGGACAAATACTGCAAGGTATTTTCTCTGACACTCTGCCAATCTGCAATTTCCGCATGTTAAGAATTATAAGAATCCTTTTTGCTCAAGGAGTGAAATCTTGAGAGAAATTACATTGCCCACACTGCTCAACTGGTACTTATTTCATTGACCTCAAAAGGGTGGAAAACAAAGTCAACCTCAGCAGAATTTGAACTTAGGATCAGAAGAGCCAGAAGAAATGCTGCTTAGCATTTTGTTTGATGCGCTAATTAATCTGTCAGCTTGTCACCTTAATGATGATAATCCTTTCTGCTATAGGCACAAGGCTTGAAATTGTGGGGGAGGCAACTAGTCGATTACATCGACCCCAGTGTTTCATTGGTACTTAATTTGAACTCAGAACATAAGGATAGATGAAATACCACTAAGGATTTTGCTCAGTATGCTAACAATTCTTCCAACTCATTGCCTTCACCTTAATGATAATAATAATAATAATGATGATGACAATAATAATAATAGTAGTAGTAGTAGCAGCAATAGTAGAAGTAGTAGTGGTGATGATTTCAAATGCATTTTTATTTTTGCTTTTGTTTTTCCTTCTACAGATCAACACCCAATTCAATATTTTGAAGAAGTCATCTTACCAAAGAATCTGGATGAACCCACTGTCCCTATATATGTGGCTACAACACTATCCTCCTAAATTTGGATACATCACGGACCCCATCTATATTTGGATATGCCCCTCTCCCCTTATATTTGATATATCCCCAATTGTTTATATTTGATACATCACTGTCCCATTATATTTGGATACAACACTGTCCCCCACTATATTTTGTGATATTGACTATGTTGCTGTACACATATTTACATGATGCATTTGTGTGCACACTCACGTTCTCTCACACACACAAACTATCTATGTAACTTTCTTACAATACACACACACACACACACACACACACACACAAAGACTTGGATGACCTGGTACCTTGAAGCTGACCAGTCATATTATTTATTAATGTCCTCTTTTAACTCTCCCTTCTGTATATTTTATCATCATTATAGTCATCCATCATCATCATCACTATCTCATAAGCAAAACAACTGTCTGATGGATAATTGTCCTTTAAAATGTTCATCCCTCTATTGCACGATACCATTCACCATCCATTCTCAAATTTGATTATATCAAACCTAATTTACCAAATGTCTAATTGTGATATCTACCTTTTATTGTAAGATAATAATTTATCAAATCTGATTGATAAACTGTAATATATTAATTAGTCTGTATAATAATTGTAATATATATATATATATCTATATTTATCAGTCCCAATTGATAAATTGTAATAAATTAATTAGTCTGTATATTAAGTGTAATATATGAATTTATCAGTCCTGATTGATAGATTGTAATATATTAATTATTAATTGTAATATATTACTTTATCAGTCTTGATTGATAAAACTTTAATAAATTCATTAGTCCGTATATTAAGTGTAATATATTAAGTTATCAGTCCTGAATGATAAATTTTAATAAATTGATTAGTCTATACATTAATTGTGACATATTAATTTATCAATCCTGATTGATAAATTTTAATTTATTAATTAATATGTATATTAATTGTAATATATTATTTTATCAATCCTAATTGATAAATTTTAATATCTTAATTAATCGGCTTATTTACCATAAAATGCTAATTTATTACTTATCCCAATCCAGTGAGGGAAGCTCTACACTAGTCATGGGCGAACTGAAATCCTAAGGACTTTTTTTCTGGTCCAGTTAACAAAAAGTTACCTTGAATTTTTTTCTTAGTTATGCCGTCTGCCCACGCGGCCCATTTCTCAAAAAAGGAGCCTATACCTGTTCTGCATGATTACTTGGCTTGCTAGAAATAATTACCAAATTCCTTCAAATTACATTTTACTGTCTTAGAAAATGAAGGACATACTAAACAATGTAGTCCCAGATGTACAAAAAGACTGGATGGTCATGTTTAGAATACCTTTGACTGAGGTTGCACTGGAGCTAAGCAACAACTTTGTTCACTGTTATATTTTTCTGCTTGTCTTGAAGATGACAAGCTAGAAGAACCAGTAAAGCATCGGAGAAAATGCAGAATTTGCCCTGAGTCTTTACATTTCGAGTTCAAATCCTACCAAGGTCAACTTAGCCTTTCATCCCCACTGGATCAATAAAATAAAGTGCCAATCAAGTACTGGGGTCAATGGTATCAACTACACCCTTCCTTTCAAAATTTCTGGTATCCTACCTGCATCAGAAACAATATTTTGCTACTTGGTATTATCATTTTACATTTATTTTTCCATGCTTATATCAGTTGGATGTGGCTTCCTCATACACAAGCCTCGTGCCACCTGCCAGAGTTGCTTGTCGTTTCCTTCTTGGAAGTTCAGCATCCTGCGATCATCTTTCACCACTCCTCCCTCATGTCTTCCTCTTCGACAAGCTCCTTCCACTTGAACTGTGTAGAGTTTCTTTAGCCAGCTCTCATTTCCCATAAACATCACCTGTCCACACCTGTGCAGTTTTCTCTCTGGTGCACACTACATCTGATTCATTTAACACTCTGTTTTTCTTTCCCCCCACTTCCTCAGCTCATTAGTGTTCCGGTGGTCATGCAAAGCCATACACACACACACACATGTATGTATATATATATATAAACATATACACACAATCTACATATACTGTGCACATACAAGAAAAAAAGTTACTCTGAGCTTACAGGTACATAAGACTAAAATGTTCTACAAGATATTCTCCTGAACGAGACATCAGTCAATTGCAGGGTTAACCCCCCCTTCCCTCCATGTATTACTGGTACATATTTTCTGATGAATAGACTAGAGCAACACGAAATAAAGTGCCTTGCTTAAGAATATAAGAATACCATGTGTTGCTCAGTCTGAAAGTTGCATCCAAGACTCTAATTACTAGGCTCTATGCCTTTATATTTTTATCGTTTTTGTTTTACTTGTTTCGGTCATTAGACTGTGGCCATGCTGGGGCACTGTCCTGAAGATTCTCTTAGTCGAATGAATCGACCCCAGTACTTATTTTTTCCTAAGTCCGGATACTCATTGTATTGGTTTCTTTTGCCAAAGTGTTAAGTTATGGGGATGTAAACATACCAACACCGGTTGTCAAGCAGTGGTTGCGAGACAAACACAGACACAGAGAACACACACATATAGATAGACATATAAGATATATATGACAGGCTTCTTTCAGTTTCCATCTGTGAAACCCACTCACAAGGCTTTGGTCTACCTGAGGCTATAGTAGAAAACACTTGCCCTAGGTGTCACGCAGTGGGACTGAACCTGGAACCATGTGGTTGTTAAGCAAGCTTCTTACCACACAACCACATCTCACATGCAAAAAGTAAAAAATGCACATAAACCTTATATTGGTTCCCTGGTCTGTAAGTGGGGTAGGTGATAGATTAAGATCAATTGCTGCTGATGCAGTTCAATGTAAATAGTCACTACATAATGTTTTAACAGTCATTCCATCTGTTACGACAACGAGGATTCCAGTTCATTCAATCAATGGAACAGCCTCCTCCTGAAATCAATGTGCAAGTGGCTGAGCACTCCAGATACGTGTACCCTTAAAACATAGTCCTCAGGAAGGTTCAACATGACACAGATGTAACAAGGCTGGCCCTTTGAAATACATGCACTGCTCATTTTTTCCAGCTGGGTGGACTAGAGCAATGTGAAGTAAAGTGTCTTGCTCAAGGACACAACACACTGCTGGTAATCAAACACATGACTTTCAGATTGTGAGCTGAATACCCTAACCACTAAGTGATGCACCCTAACTAGACTATTAGTGGTGTTGATGTTTGTTCCTTTTGAGCCATGCCTGGCTCATAAGGACCAGTTTCCTGGTTTCATTAGTGTATAGGTTCCTCCCCTAGACAGGATGCTTGTCCATCACAGGTGAGCTGCTAGATGCAGGAGGAAAGAGTGAGAGAATGTTGTGGTGAAAGAGTCAGCGGAAGTTTGCCATTACCTTCTGCCAGAGCTGCGGGGAGGTTTGGTGTTTCACTCATAAACACACACTTCGCTTGGTCTGAGATTCGAACCTGCGATCCCTTGACCACTAGGCCATGTGCCTCCACCACTACTAATGTAGTATATATATAAATGAAAATGGAAGACAAAAAAATTTCACTATCACACAAGTGTTGTATCATAAAAAAAAGTGTATTGAATAGTGAAAATGTAAAATCATAAATCTTTTCTCAAGTGCTGTCTCTCTCTAATTTAATAAATCTAATTAATCTGATCTTCTTATAACTCACATGACTGAAGAAAAGTCCTATTTTATCATAGATAGCAACCAGAAATGGGGAATAGTTGAAGTAGACCCTTTAAAACTTTGTGTCCCACTGAGTTATGTGATAGAAAATGAACATACCCCACACTCAAATAGCAAAGTCTCAGATCCCATAAGTTAAGAATGTCTGATGACAATAGCAAATCCAATTCCAATTTGTAATCCACACCATTAACACAACACACCGCACCACACTCACACACACACCATAGACACAACACACCCACAAAACATACATACACCCCCATATGTGCACAACCTGTAGAATTTATTTATTTCAAACATTTGGCAACAAATGACAGGAAGCGCAATGAAAGAGAAATCTTTACTTTTTAGCACCACTAAAACTAAAGACTACAAACACACATGCCAATGATTCCATGTTAAAGAAGAAGCTCCAGCCAAGCATTAACCCTTTTGTTACTGTATTTATTTTGAGATGCTCCGTGTTTCTTTCAATTACTTTAAATATAACAAAGGATTTAGTAAAACAACTTAGTTATCATTAAGCCAGTGTTAGGAACATAAATTGTGACTAAGGTTTAATGAGAAATTTGATCAATCATAAATCATTTAACTCTTTCATTACTCTGTTCTTGTTGAAATAACCTGCCTTTTTCTTGAGACAGTGGATCTTGAAACAGATAAAGCTTTAACCAACCCAGATGAAACTGGCTCTGGCTCTGAGTACAAATGTCTTGTTTTCATAAGTTTTGAATTAAAATTTTCCACCAAACCTTAGTCATAATTTATGTTCCTAACACTAGCTGAATGATAACTAAGATATTTTCCTAATATCCTTGGTTGTTATTCAGCTAGTTTTAGGAACATAAATTGTGACTAAGTTTTGGTGGAAGATTTTAATTCAAAACATATGAAAATAAGACATTTCTACTCAGAGCCAGAGCCGGTTTCAGCCGGGTTGGTAACGAAAGGGTTAAAAGACAACTCTTGATGATAAAAGGGTGCAACTGTGTTTTTCTGTTGTATAGGAAGCTATATGAAAGACAACGATATATCTTTAACCCTTTCATTACCAACCTGGCTGAAACCAGCTCTGGCTCTGTAGTACAAATGTCTTGTTTTCATAAGTTTTGAATTAAAATCTTCCACCAAACCTTAGTCACAATTTATGTTCCTCACACTAGCTTAATGATAACAAAGTTATTATACTAATATCCTTGGTTGTTATTCAGCTAGTTTAGGAACATAAATTGTGACTAAGTTTTGGTGGAAGATTTTAATTCAAAACATATGAAAATAAGACATTTCTACTCAGAGCCAGAGCCGGTTTCAGCCGGGTTGGTAACGAAAGGGTTAAAAGACAACTCTTGATGATAAAAGGGTGCAACTGTGTTTTTCTGTTGTATAGGAAGCTATATGAAAGACAACGATATATCTTTAACCCTTTCATTACCAACCTGGCTGAAACCAGCTCTGGCTCTGTAGTACAAATGTCTTGTTTTCATAAGTTTTGAATTAAAATCTTCCACCAAACCTTAGTCACAATTTATGTTCCTCACACTAGCTTAATGATAACAAAGTTATTATACTAAAGTATTTGTTATATTTAAAGTAATTGAAAGAAACACGGAGCATCTCAAAATAAATACAGTAACAAAAGGGTTCAAATTATCTTCATATTAAAAATTCCTTAAATTTTTGATAATCAGATTTGCTGAAGATGAAACACTTTATTTACTATTAGACAAGTTTTATACATATGTATATGTATGTGTGAGTATGTATGAGCAAAACCTTTTGTTACTAAATCGTTAAAAATTTTACATTAATTTACCTAATGACCGGGTGCCAAAGAAACAACAAAACCTCCAAAAAAGTTAAAGTAAAAGCAACCAACCACTTTGTTTATATAACTAATGTATCTAAATTAATAACGACAGCCTAAGAGAATATGATTGCAACTAGTCATCGAATCAAAATATCTTGCTGTCATACATATCAATCTATTTATATAATTTATTTACACACACACACACATGTATGCACCCACAACCACACACACGCACACACACACTCACTCACACGATGATTAAAGCAACTGCAAAATTCTTATTGTATTATTGACTTGTTTCAGAATTATATAATGTTATGTTTCTTGTTATTTTATATTTATCACAGCCAGAAAAAAACACATTTTTTATATATTTGATTTTCGTTGGATCTAACTCTGTGTATGATGTATATATATATATTCATAACCATCATCATCATCATCAAAATATCTCAAATGCATGTAAGTGTCTGAACATTTCTAGATCTAGTAGGTTTTAGGTAATATCAACAGGTAATAAGGTAAAGGAGCCCCTTCAGTCATGAAAGAATTTGGGATTGCACCTAGAAAGTTTCCCACCAAGGCACAAGTCTTCGCAAGGTTGTTTATAGAAAACCAGCAGTGCCCCAGCATGGCCACAGCTCGTGAGCTGAAACTAGATAAAGATAAAGATAAAGTCACCCATGCATACCAGCCTCCCCTTTCCATGTCACCAATGTTGTCCAAAGAAAAGGCAAAGGCCAATACAGTTTGGCACTTGAGACGTTGCAACTCATTTCTACAGCTGAGTGAATTGGAGCAATGTGAAGTAAAGTGTCTTGCTTAAGAACACAACACACAGCCCAGTCCAGGAATCGAACTCATTACCTCATAACTGTGAGCCCAGTGCTCTAACCACTGAGCCATACGCCTTCACTAACAAATAATATTGGTTTCAAATTTTGGCACAGGGCCAGCAGTTTCGGAGAAGCGAGTGGGTCAATTAACAACAACCCCAGTGCTCAACTGATACTCATTTTATTGGCCCCAAAGGAATGAAAGGCAAAGTCAACCTCAGCAGAATTTGAAATCAGAAATGCCTCAAAGTATTTTGCCAAGCATGCCAACAATTCTGCCAGCTAGCCACCTTAGTACATCAATATAATTACTGGTAGGATGAAAGAAATAGAAAAGATCAAAGAATCACAGTTACTCTTTTACTTGTTTCAGTCATTTGACTGAGGCCATGCTGGAGCACCGCCTTTAGTTGAGCAAATCGACCCCGGGACTTATTCTTTGTAAGCCCAGTACTTATTCTATTGGTCTATTTTGCCGAACTGCTAAGTGACGGGGACATAAACACACCAGCATCGGTTGTCAAGCAATGCTAGGAGGACAAACACAGACACACACATATATATATATACATATATACGACAGGCTTGTTTCAGTTTCCGTTTACCAAATCCACTCACAAGGCATTGGTCGGCCCGGGGCTATAGCAGAAGACACTTGCCCAAAATGCCACGCAGTGGGACTGAACCCGGAACCATATGGTTGGTTAGCAAGCTACTTACCACACAGCCACTCCTGCAGTTATTCAAAATGTTTAACCCTTAAACATTTAAACCAGCCATACATGGCCAAGATATTATTCATTTTATGTTCAAATTGGCCAGATCCAGCCTCTCACATCTACCCTACAATGTAAGCCTAAAAAATGTAGTCACATAATTGAAATCTCAAAGATATAAGATGGCATATGATAAATTCAAAACAACATGAATAAATAAATGTTACATTTGATAGAATTATCTGAATGCTAAAGGGTTAGTGCAGAGGCGCATGGCTCAGTGGTTAGGGCGTCGAGCTTACGATCGTGAGGTTGTGAGCTCGAATCCTGGACCGGGCTGTGTGTTGTGTTCTTGAGCAAGACGCTTTATTTCACATTGCTCCAGTTCATTCAGCTGTAGAAATGAGTTGCAACATCACAGGTGCCAAGCTGTATCGGCCCCTTTGCCTTTCCCTTGGATAACACTGGTGGTGTGGAGAGGGGAGGCCAGTATGCATGGGCGACTGCTGGTCTTCCATAAACAACCTTGCCCAGACTTGTGACTAGAAGGGTAACTTCCTAGGTGCAATCCCATGGTCAGAGTCGTGACCGAAGGGTGTCCTGACCGACCAAAAGGGTTAGTGTACTTCTGTAATTCTCCCCTTACCATACAGCAGCAGGTTATGAAAAATAAATAAATAATCTTTGGTTCTTCACAATTTTCACAATAGATTTCATTTTGCTGAAGATTACATTGATTCTTTTGAAATGTATTAGGTTCAGGAAAATGTTCGCACTTATATGTATTGTAATATATTCTCCATGACTAAATACATGCTTGTATTGAGCACTCTGCACTTTTAAACACACACACACATAACGACTAAGTTATAAGCATGGCTATAGGGTTAAAATGTTTGCTTTGCTACCATTGATTGCAGTATCAACCTCATTGTATTGCATCTTGGGCCAGTGTCTTCTGCTACAGTTTCTGGTTAATTGTCTTCTGAGTGACTTTGGTCCATTGAAATTGTACAAAGACTACTCCGTGTGTGTGTGTAATATCATCATCATCATCATCGTTTAATGGCCGCTTTCCATGCTAGCATGGATTGGACGATTTGACTGAGGACTAGCGAACCAGATGGCTGCACCAGGCTTCAATATTGATCTGGCAGAGTTTCTACAGCTGGATGCCCTTCCTAATGCCAACCACTCTAAGAGTGTAGTGGGTGCTTTTAAAGTGTCACCGGCGTGAGGGCCAGTCAGGTGGTACTGGCAATGGCCACGCTCAAATGGTGTTTTTTTACATGCCACCTGCACAGGAGCCAGTCCAGCGGCACGGGCAATGACCTCGCTCGAATGTTTTTCATGTGCCAGTAAGGCAATGCTGGTAACGATATATATATATATATTATATGTAATATATGACTGGACTGACTCCTGTGCAGGTGGCACGTAAAAAACACCATTTTCAAGCATAGCCGTTGACAGTACTGCCAGACTGGCCCTCGTGCCGGTGGCACTTTAAAAGCACCCACTACACTCTTGGAGTGGTTAGCATTACGGAAGGGCATCCAGCTGTAGAAACTCTGCCAGATCAGATTGGAGCCTGGTGCAGTCATCTGGTTTGCCAGTCCTCAGTCAAATCGTCCAACCCATGCTAGCATGGAAAGCGGCCGTTAAATGATGATGTGGTTAGGGTGTTGCACTCACAATCACTAGATCATAATTTCCTTTGCTAACCTTCAGACAGTGTTGGCAGTTGTCATTTTGGCGGTCAACAAAATCGTCCAGTAGCTATGCACATTTGAAGACAAGTGAATTCAAAATGCTTTTGCAAAACACATGTAAGAGTTAGTTGCAGGAAACGTATCTGGTTTTAAAAGAATTCGTCAGCATGGGAAAATAGACATAAAAAGAATGAAAAATATATATTCGTGCACGTGTATGTTTTATATATATGGCTGTGTAATGATTGTATTGTTTTTTTTTCTCCAATATATCATGTTTTGCATATATACAACGAGTGAAGACATTATTTACCAGAACATTCGGATCTTTTCGGTTTGAACGGCAGTTTTTTCTAGCGGTGTCATATGAAATTCTCACCCATAATTATGACCCTAGTATCGATCTATTGCATTTCAATCTATTTTAGGGTTAGGGGTGGGCGGAAGGGTATCTTTTTTTCTTCAGAAATGTAAATAAACCCAATCTGTTTCTTAAACGAGGGACATATTCATACGGCACAGAATGTTTTTTTTATCTCAATAGACGTCAGTGATTGGTTGAAATTGCAGAAATTGAAGAAAAAATGGATCTTTTCCTTTTGAACAGCACATGTTAACACAATTTCTAGTTAACTAAACACTTTAAAACTTCGTATAATGGTAGAATGTGTCAAAATAAAACATTTTTTTCTCACGGCTTTCTTGAGAAAATTGTAATTTGTTTGTTTAATGTAGTTCAATTTTTCGAATTTTAACCAATGAATCGCCTCTAGTGAGCTAAAATCTTTTGCTGCGTCTAAAACTGAGACAACATCCTGTCACTAACCCTAAATTTCAGCCTTTCGTATTTTTTTCTTAATTGTTAAATTAATTTAATTGTTACGCATGTGTCTAAAATTATTCGTTTTGTTTTTGTTTTAAGTTTTTGCTTTTGTTATGTATACGTATAGAAAGCGTGTGTATAAAATTGTAGAATTATTTTGTTTCTTAATTGTTTAAATTATTTCCCATTCGCATTCGTGAAGTAAAACCATGTAGCAACACCAAATGGCGGTGCCCCAGCATGGCCACAGCTCGTGAGCTGAAACTAGAATCAATCAATCAATCATTGCTTTCGTTTTTTGGTGTTTTTTTTCTTAATTGTTATCCTTAAATTAATTTAACAATTAAGAAAAAAAAACGAAAGGCTAAAATTTAGGGTGAGGGTGAGGGTTAGTTACAGGATGTTGTCTCAGTTTTAGACGCAGCAAATGATTTTAGTTCACTAGAGGCGATTCATTGGTTAAAATTCGAAAAATTAAACTACATTAAACAAACAAATGACAATTTTCTCAAGAAAGCCAAGAGAAAAAAATGTTTTATTTTGACACATTCTACCAGTATACGAAGTTTTAAAGTGTTTAGTTAACTAGAAATTGTGTTTATGTGTGCCGTTCAAAAGGAAAAGATCCGAAAAAAAACCCCAACAAATATCTTACAAACTATAGAATTTTCTCAATAAAGCCAAGAGAAAAAGATGTTTTATAAACACATTCTACCAGCATACGAAGTTTAAAAGTGTTTAGTTACGAGGAAATTATGTTAAAAACTGCCGGTCAAACCGAAAAGATCCGGTAGATAACATATATATTGTATTTAATAACTATATATTTTAATATTTTATAAACAATATTCTGCCGTCTACATTTCTAAACAATTACTTCAAGTGTGAATAAAAGCTTGTTTGTTGCCATTTTTGTCTTGTAATTATTTTCTTTTTTTGTATTGATCTTTACTTTACTTGCCTAGCTTGTTTTGTTCCTGTATTAATATATTTATGTGGAGGCGCAATGGCCCAGTGGTTAGGGCAGCGGACTCGCAGTCATAGGATCGCGGTTTCGATTCCCAGACCGGGCGTTGTGAGTGTTTATTGAGCAAAAACACCTAAAGCTCCACGAGGCTCCGGCAGGGATGGTGGTGATCCCTGCTGTACTCTTTCACCACAACTTTCTCTTACTCTTACTTCCTGTTTCTGTTGTACCTGTATTTCAAGGGGCCGGCCTTGTCACTCTCTGTGTCACGCTGAATATCCCCGAGAACTACGTTAAGGGTACACGTGTCTGTGGAGTGCTCAGCCACTTACACGTTAATTTCACGTGCAGGCTGTTCTGTTGATTCGGATCAACCGGAACCCTCGTCGTCGTAACCGACGGAGTGCTAAGAGAGAGAGAATATATTTATGGTTTTGTCTCCAGATGTTATAGTGGCGAGCTGGCAGAATCGTTAGCACGCCAGGCGGAATGCTTAGCGGTATTTCGTCTACAGCTACGTTCTGAGTTCAAATTCCGCCGAGGTCGACTTTGCCTTTCGTCCTTTCGGGGTCGATTAAATAAGTACCAGTTACGCACTGGGGTCGATATAATCGACTTAATCTGTCTGTCTGTCCGTGTTTGTCCTCTCTGTGTTTAGCCCCTTGTGGGTAGTAAAGAAATAAGTATTTCGTCTGCCGCTACGTTCGGAGTTCAAATTCCGCCGAGGTCGACTTTGCCTTTCGTCCTTTCGGGGTCGATTAAATAAGTACCAGTTACGCACTGGGTCGATATAATCGACTTAATCTGTCTGTCTGTCCTTGTTTGTCCTCTCTGTGTTTAGCCCCTTGTGGGTAGTAAAGAAATAAGTATTTCGTCTGTCGCTACGTTCTGAGTTCAAATTCCGCCGAGGTCGGCTTTGCCTTTCATCCTTCCGGGATCGATTAAATAAGTACCAGTTACGCACTGGGGTCGATATAATCGACTTAACCCGTTTGTCTATCATTGTTTGTCCCCTCTGTGTTTAGCCCCTTGTGGGTTGTGAAGAAATGGGTATTGCTTGCGTATTGTAAGGACGTGAGTTCAATTCCTCGCGGCATGTTGTGTCCCCGAGCAAGACACTTTATTTCTCTGCTTCAGTTGGTAAAAATGAGTTGTACCAGTAATTCTAAGGGCCAGCCTTGTCACATTCTGTGATACGTCGAATCTGCTTGAGAACTGTTTTAAGGGACACGTGTCTGTTAAAATTCACGAGCAGGCAGCTGTTCAGTCGAACGAAGCAACATGGGCACCCGTCGTAATAACTGACAGAGAGCCAGAGCAGATTTGGTAATGTTACCGAACCAAAATATACATGTGTTGTCGGTCGAGTGACCGTTTTAGAAGTTTTTATTTCCTGACATGTAATATGGTTTAGGTAAAATAATTTATTTCACAGGGAGTTGCTTCCCTTAGATCAACAGATTCAGTGCGAAGCACTCGTTAGCTTTCGTTAAAGAATATCTCTTGGAGAATATTCTGATATATAACGTTTGTGAGTGAAATAGTTTAGGTTATTTGCGGGGATCACTGGCTGAAACTCATGAAGGGTCTTTTCGGTTTGAACGGCAGTTTTTAACATAATTTCTAGGTAACTAAAAAATTCTAAACTTCGTATACTGGTAGACTGTGTTTATAAAACATCTTTTTCTCTTGGCTTTATTGAGAAAATTCTATAGTTTGTACTCTTTTACTCTTTTACTTGTTTCAGTCATTTGACTGCGGCCATGCTGGAGCACGCCTTTAGTCGAGCAACTCGACCCGGGACTTATTCTTTTGTAAGCCCAGTACTTTTTCTATCGGTCTCTTTTTGCCGAACCGCTAAGTAACGGGAACGTAAACACACCAGCATCGGTTGTCAAGCAATGCTAGGGAGACAAACACAGGCACACAAACACACACACACACATACACATATATATACGACAGGCTTCTTTCAGTTTCCGTCTACCAAATCCACTCACAAGGCATTGGTCGGCCCGGGGCTATAGAAGAAGACACTTGCCCAAGATGCCACGCAGTGGGACTGAACTCAGAACCATGTGGTTGGTTAGCAAGCTACTTACCACACAGCCACTCTCTGCGCCTATAGTTTGTAAGATATTTGTTGTTTTTCTTTTCTTCAATTTCTGCAATTTCAACCAATCACTGACGTCTATTGAGGTAAAAAAAAAACATTCTGTGCCGTATGAATATGTCACTCGTTTAAGAAACAGATTGGGTTTATTTACATTTGTGAAGAAAAAAAGATGCCCTTTCCCCCACCTCCACCCATAACCCTAAAATAGATTGAAATGCAATAGATCGATACTAGGGTCATAATTATGGGTGACAATTTCATATGACACCTCTAGAAAAAAACTGCCGTTCAAACCGAAAAGATCCCTCATGAAACTTACACCCCACCCGAGACTGCGACCTTAATTGACACCAGATAAAAAGTATGTCTCTCGATCGTTCCATTATGGCGGAGATGAATATTAGGAGTTACGAAAAACCTTACTCGACTTCTTTATTTATTGGAAAATAATTTAGCTGTTACATTAATAGGAAAGGTTTTCATGCAATACAATTAAAGGAGATATTAGATGAAACAACGGGATCTTTTCCGTTTGAACGGCAGTTTTCAGCACAATTTCTAGTTAACTAAACGCTTTTAAACTTCGTATACTGGTAGAATGTGTTTATAAAACATCATTTTTTCTTGGCTTTATTGAGAAAATTCTATAGTTTGTAAGATATTTCGTCTGAAATTTCGAGCATTTCGGCAATTTTAACCAATCGCTGGAGTCCATTTAGGTAAACAACATTCCGTGCTGTATGAATATGTCCCTCCTTTAAGAAACATTGGGTTTATTTACATTTGCGAAGAAAAAAGATACCTTTCCCCCACCCCTAACCCTAACTCTAACTAACCCTAACCCTAAAAGAGATTGAAATGCAATAGATCGATACTAGGGTTTTAATTATGGGTGACAATTTCATACGACACCGCTACGGAAAATGGGATTTTTTTCTAGCGGTGTCAAATGAAAATGTCACCCATAATTAAAACCCTAGTATCGATCTATTGCATTTCAATCTCTTTTAGGGTAAGGATTAGTTAAGGTTAGGGATGGGGGAGGGTATCTTTTTTTCTTCGCAAATGTAAATAAACCCAATCTGTTTCTTAAACGAGGGACATATTCATACAGCACGGAATGTTGTTTACCTAAATGGAGGTCAGCGATTGGTTAAAATTGCCAAAATGCTCGATTTTAAAGTGGAAATATCTTACAAACTATAGAATTTCTCAATAAAGCCAAGAAAAAAATGATGTTTTATAAACACATTCTACCAGTATACGAAGTTTAAAAGTGTTTAGTTAACTAGAAATTGTGTTGAAAACTGCCGTTCAAAAGGAAAACATCCAAACAACGTAATATGACACGTACAGAAACTCTTTGTTAGAAACTCAATATTTGGACTAATTTTTACATATCGAAAACACATTCTGGTGCCGCGATGTTTTTCGTCGTCGATCATTTCAGGTTGAATACACAGACGTAAAAACAGCTATTAGGTGAGTGTACGCTAACTCGATCCAAGAATCCCTATCTTGCTCAGAACATTGACCTCCTGGAATCTGTCCAGAGACGTGCAACCAAACGCATACCCTCCATCAGACACCTACCATATTCTGAGCGCCTTGTTTCCCTGGGCATGGATTCACTGAAGCTCCGGCGTCTGGCGACGGACTTGGTAAACACCCACAAGGTTATCAACCACCTCACCAACAACAACACTGAACACCTTTTTGATCTTCATGTGTCCAACACACGTGGACATGCCTACAAAGTCAGAAAACAACACAGCTCCCATGACTTTCGGAAACATTTTTTCACGCTCAGGGTTGCTGAAGCGTGGAATAAACTGCCTGCATCAGTTGTTGACTGCCATGACACTGCATCCTTTAAGGCCCTCATGCTTCCCGAAATCCGCCGAAACTACACCTGATTATGTATACACTTTAGATGAGTTGTAGTGCACCTGAGCACTGTACACAATTATTATTATTATTATTATTATTTAAACTCTGAATTTTTGGCAATCAATTTTGCTGTATTTGTAGGCCTCGCTCAAAGAAGGTTCTAGTCAGACCACCGAACAATCACGTGAACAACGGTCATTCTTTGGATAGAACCTCGGTTGTGCACATCCCTGCATTTTGATTTCTTTATGGCAAAACACAGGATAGAATCCATTGCTATAGACCTAAAATTCCCCGTTGGCGATATTAACATTGCCTTTGTCCAAAGTCCTGCATTTATAGGAAGGTGGTGATACAAGAAAACCTCACGGGTTGGAAATCCGTAATCACCGACCAACACATAAGTTCACTTATAACAGTCATTGATGGTCTTCCTCGGACACCAGTGAACTACTAACATGCATGTATGCATGTTCCAAATGGTAAGCCATAGTTTTGCACCTATGTAATGAAATTTTAGGAACGTCGTTTTCTTTTTTTTGTGTGTGTGTTATTTTTAAGTACTTCATATGTGATCTCAGATTTTTCTGCTCAAAATATTTCCTGGATTATTTGGAAGCAAAAATTCTAAGTTATTCAAACTTTCGCAACCCAAATGATGTTTGTCAGAATCTTTTTTTATGGTAATTTATCAAAAACCTAGTGAATAGGCGCAGGAGTGGCTGTGTGGTAAGTAGCTTGCTAACCAACCACATGGTTCCGAGTTCAGTCCCACTGCGTGGCACCTTGGGCAAGTGTCTTCTGCTATAGCCCCGGGCCGACCAAAGCCTTGTGAGTGGATTTGGTAGACGGAAACTGAAAGAAGCCTGTCGTATGTATATATATATATATGTATGTGTGTGTCTGTGTTTGTCCCCCTAGCATTGCTTGATAACCGATGCTGGTGTGTTTATGTCCCCCGTAACTTAGCGGTTCGGCAAAATAGACCGATAGAATAAGTACTGGGCTTACAAAGAATAAGTCCCGGGGTCGATTTGCTCGACTAAAGGCGGCGCACCAGCATGGCCGCAGTCAAATGACTGAAACAAGTAAAGGAGAGTAATTCATGCATTTTTCTTTCTCTTTCTTTTAGCTGTTAATGAACCTGGGTAATGCTGCCAGTCAACGCGCGTACGCACACACACGCTCACATATACATGCACACACACACACATACACATACATGCATGCATACATAATATTTGGTTTGACCACAGCTGAGAACTTCTTGAGAGAAATGGAGAGAACGAAAATAATACATCGCTCCCACTTTATCGACCCCGAAGGGATGGATGTCAGAGCGAACCTCAGTAGAATTTTAACAGAAATTTTGCAGAAATCCAAACCAAATTACTCTAAGAGATCACAAATTTCTCTCTGGTGTCGATATAATCGACTTAATCCGTTTGTCTGTCCTTGTTTGTCCCCTCTGTGTTTAGCCCCTTGTGGGTAGTAAATAAATAGGTATTTCGTCTGCCGCTACGTTCTGAGTTCAAATTCCGCCGAGGTCGACTTTGCCTTTCATCCTTTCGGGGTCGATTAAATAAGTACCAGTTACGCACTGGGGTCGATATAATCGACTTAATCCGTTTGTCTATCCTTGTTTGTCCTCTCTATATTTAGCCCCTTGTGGGTAGTAAATAAATAGGTTATCCTCTCTCTCTCTCTCTCTCTCTCTCTCTCTCTCTCTCTCTCTCTCTCTCTCTCTGTGCCTCTCTGTCTCTCTGTCCTTATCTCTCCCACTTTCTCTCCTCCATCTCTCTCTCTCCCCCATCTCTAGTAATTCGTAAAAAGAGCTGGATCTACTTCGGATAACATTTCCTCAGGTAGAAATTGAACTCAATGCTGCAAACCACGTGATCACTTGTGAGTTATATATACCAGACAGCAGTCGGGTGTATATAACTTTGCAGCAGAAGGAACAGTATCCTCGATATGGTACTACATGGGGTGGAATGTACCTAACTGTGCACCCTATTTGAGATGCACTAACCCTAACCCTATCTCACGGCAGCACTACTTCAATTGCATTACAATTCACTCTGGTAACTACATGGGTTGGAGTGTACCTCAATGGTGTACCCGCTTGGATGGATTGTGCCTCGTTGTTTTACTTAACATATGGAGTGGACTGTAACATACTAAAGTAAAACTTAAAGCTGGGGTTAAGTTGTACCATACTATGATACAGTTCAGTATAAACTATATTTCACTGTAATACCTGCTTGGCATGACTGTACTTCACTGTGGTACTAGCAGCACTACTCTCTCTCTCTCTTTATCTATCTATCTTTCTCTATTTCTCTTCCTTCTCCTTCTTCATCACTTTATATTCTCCTCTATATCTCTTTACCTTTTCTTTGGCAGAAACGTTAGCACGCCGGGTGAAATGCTTAGCGGTATTTCGCCTACTGCTACGTTCTGAGTTCAAATTCCGCCGAGGTCGACTTTGCCTTTCATCCTTTCGGGGTCGATTAAAAAAGTACCAGTTTCGCACTGGGGTCGATGTAATCGACTTAATCCGTTTGTCTGTCCTTGTTTGTCCCCTCTATGTTTAGGCCCTTGTGGTTAGTGAAGAAATATATATTTCACTGTAATACCTGCTTGGCATGACTGTACTTCACAGTGGTACTACTACTTGGAGTGGACTATATCCTATTTTGGTAACTACCTGAAGTTGACTATATTTTAGTGCCGTATAGTCTCGTAGCAAGAAGCGTATGTTTCCCACGGTCCCTACATACAGCGACTTGGATTGTAGCCTAATCTAAATAGCGCTATGTAGAGACCATGGAGCGAAGAGGAAACGAACTGCTGATCTTATGGTTGGCTATAAATTTTCATTAATAATGCAGTACTAGTCACCTTAATATGTTTCGAGTTATCTCCCATCGATCTGTTTGAAGCTACTGACTCTGATTTACCTCCCTTTGAGAATAACTGGTCTTTCGTTTAATAATAGCAAGGGAGATAATTACGAATGGCCCTTTCGTAAAAAAAGCCAGAGCTGAACAAGTGTAAAGTAATTTAACCCATATATGCCCATAAAAAAATTAGATTAAACGTTATGGTAAGCTTTCAGGATCTTTTCGGTTTGACTGGCAGTTTTTTAAAATAATTTCCACGTAACTAAACACTTTTCAACTTCGTATACTGGTAGACTGTGTTTATAAAACATCTTTTTCTTTTGGCTTTATTGAGAAAATTCTATAGTTTGTAAGATATTTGTTGGGTTTTTTTTCCTTCAATTTCTGCAATTTCAACCAATCAATGACATCTATTGAGGTAAAAAAATATTCTGTGCCGTATAAATATGTCCCTCGTTTAAGAAACAGATTGGGTTTATTTACATTTCTGAAGAAAAAAAGATACCCTTCCCCTCACCCTAACCCTAACCCTAAAACAGATTGAAATGCAATAGATCGATACTAGGGTCATAATTATCGGTGACAATTTCATATGACACCGCTAGAAAAAACTGCCGTTCAAACCGAAAAGATCCGAATGTTCTGGTAAATAATGTCTTCACTCGTTGTATATATGCAAAACATGATATATTCGAGAAAAAAAAAACAATACAATCATTACACAGCCATATATATAAACATACACGTGCACAAATATATATTCTTCATTCTTTTTATGTCTATTTTCTTTTAAAACCAGATACATTTCCTGCAACTAACTCTTACATGTGTTTTGCAAAAGCATTTTGAATTCACTTGTCTTCAAATGTGCAGAGCTATTGGACGATTTTGTTGACAGCCAAAATGACAACTGCCAACACTGTCTGAAGATCAGCAATTTTGTATGTGATCACAGAATGCAGAAATTCACCTAGGGGCATATACTCTCATATAATATATGTGTGTGTGTGATCCCAAACTCTAATTCAAGAGTACAGACAGCCGCCACCAAAGATTGAGTAGAACATCGGAATTACTCAGGTTTTCTACCTTTTTAAAACGTGTTTGATACCTGTTTAAGATATGTCAATTATATGTTATGATGTAATCTATGAACACAGCAATAAAATTCTACCGAAACAGCTGTCGTAAATTTGAAACCCCATTTGTGTCCCCTTTATGTGTGCCTGCGTGCGTGCGTGCGCACATACATACATACATACATACATACATACATACATACATACATACATACATACATTATGGCTGCCCCCTCGTTATCGAATATGGCCATTGCACGAAGCTTAATTGTTACTGGTGCTGTGATCGAATGTCACTTTTTAGCCCAGCTAAAGATCTACAATGTCTTGTACAGAATTGGCAACTAAAACCTTTACCGGTAATAGCCGGCTGTAGTTGTAACTGGGCTTCGTGTACCTTTGCATGTCGTTTAAGTCCTCCTGCCGAATTACACTCTCTTCCACATGCCCGACAGATATGATTAGTATGGTGTGTTACACCACCACCAGTGGCCAGGTTGTCATTCATCTGTCTCGCTTTATGACTACGAAGATGACTCTTGAGTCCAGCTTTACTGAGGCAGGGTCTTGCACAGACATTGCATGTCAGAATCAAAGGAAGACCCTTCCCTTCTGGAAGTGTAACAGCGATGCCCTTCCTGACATCCCTCCTTACCTTTTCATGTGCAACTCGAGATTTCTCAAACGTGGCTGTCCCCTCATGCACAACATACATATTATTTTCCATGTTTTTCCTCAGCTTTCTGGTACATGTCGTGCGACTTTCGTGCATCGCAGAGTTGGGGAAGCATTTAACGTTGAATGTCTGGTACCACCCATAAAACACAGGAGTAATTCTATCCTGATGTGGGCCTGCATGTCTGCCACAGGACCCGGAGAAATATTTTTAGGTCAGGGAAAGATATATTCAGCTACCTATGTTTCTATGTTATCAGATGTTTTAAAGCCATCAATTGCTAAATTGCATCCAGGAGTGTCGAAAAACAGAGTTATATACAGCTTTGGTCATACAACAAAGAATACTCATCAATGGTTTGAGACACAGGGTATTGTTCCCATGAACTGGCCAGCTCAAAGTCCCGATCTAAATCCGATTGAACACCTATGGGGAACTCTTGGTGAAGCTATCAGGAACACAACAATTAAAACTAAAGAGCATTTGTACCAACATTTGAAAGAAGAATGGAGTAAAATTGCGCCTAGAACCTGCAAGAAACTAGTTGATTCAATGCCTAACCGTATAAAAGCAGTAATTGATGCTAAAGGAGGGTCAACCAGATTTTAAAACTAATGTAAATTGTGAAATATACCATAATCTACCATGTGCACGAGTTTCATTAACATTGAGATAGCAGAACCTCAAAACATTGGGGTGGTCTAATATTTTTGGCTAAGGCTGTATGTGTGTGTCTGTGTCCCCCCCCCCACCAACAACATCGATTGACCAGTGATGTTGGTGTGTTTACGTCCCCGTAACTTAGCGGTTCGTCTAAAGAGACACATAGTATAAATACTAGGCTTACAATGAATAAATCCTGGGGTCGATTTGCTCGACT
>NC_043006.1:20683593-20698593 GCF_006345805.1 Octopus sinensis | reverse complement strand
ATCTATCTATCTATCTAATTAGATATATATATATATATATATATATATTATATAATATATATATATCTATATATATATATATTATAGGGAGAGTTTACGAAAAAAACAAAAACAAAGACAATGGTGTACAAAACAAACAAATGTATTAGTGTAAAGCTCAGGAATAGAAAAAGTCTTTTACGCTTCGACCCTACGCTCTTCCCCACAAAAAATGGGACACAGAAAGAAACAAGGAGAGAAAAAATGTGTGTAGTGGCTAGCGATCCATCATGGCGACTGCCAGACAGAATGGTCACACACGAGAGGGGAGATAACAAAGTAAAGATGACCCCCAACACGAAGGTGCGTGTGTGTGTGTGTAAGAGAGAATATATGTGCGTGTGAAAGAGGGCTGGTGGTCTGGACGTGTGCGTGTATGTATGTGTAGGTGTGAAAATGTGGGTATGGGTATGTGGGTGGTGTGTTGTGATGTGGTGTGTAATGTTGTATGGTGTAGTGTGGTGTCGTGTGTTGTTGGGAGATGGGGGAGGCGAGAGTGGGGAAAGCACGGGTGGGGTGTGGGTTCGGTTGGGGGTTGGGGTAGAGTTGGGGTTTGTGGGTAGGCAGAGAGTGGGGTATGTGGGAGAGGGTGTGTGGGATAGGATGGGCGATGGGAAGGATAGGGAAGGTGGAGTAAGAATGTGTAGGGGTGGGGTGGGCTTATGGGGGAAGGGGAAGGTGGGTATGTGAGGAGAGAGAGGAGAGATGAGAGAAAGAGAGGGTGAAAGAGTAAAAGAGAAGAGAGAAAGAGAATAAGAGAGAAAGAGGGAAGAGAGAACGAGAGTAGGAGAGGAAGAGAGAAGAGAGAAAGAGAGTAAGAGAGAAGAGGGAAAGAAGTAGGGGTGAAGAGAAGTAGGAATCGTGGCAAGTAGGAGAGTTGGGTGGGAGGAATTAGGAGGGAGGGGGAGAGAGGCAAGGGGAGGAGGTTAGATGAAGAGGGCAGTAGAGTTGAGCCCAAATGGCGTAAAGGAGCGAAGAGAGAAGATTAATGCCTGTTCACGGCGCAAACGGGAGTCAGGATGGCCTCTGTGCAAGGACAATCTGAACACAGAGCGGTACGCAATGTTTAACAAAAAGTAAAATCATAATTGTCACTAAATATGACTAGAGTGTTAAAATCATCTACATTACTAAAAATAAGACCTGAAATGCTCTAATGCTGTAGTCGAAGCACATAATTGTAAACACAAATAGTGACAGGGAAAACCATGTTCAGCCCCTTGTGGGTAGTAAAAAGAAATAGGTATCCCGAAGACTCCTCAGAAAGGCTGACACGGTTAAATATTTCGTGATCTATCAAAATGTTGCAATTCTACAGTATATTTGCATTGGCATTTTCTAAGACTAGTGGAGGTTAATACGGGTTCTATAAATCTTGAAGCTTATTCGAAGGACTTTAAACAGGAAAGCTGGGTAGCCGTGTTATGTTATTGATTCCTAGTACACACACACACACACACACACGCACACACCACACACACACACACACACACACACACATATCGAAGTTACTATAAAAAATCTTAATCCAGTGGGTATTCAATATCAGAAAATACATCAAACAGGCGACAGATGTCAAACACAGATTCTAATAAGCGGATTACACACACACGCACCACATGAATGTGTGTGTTCATATTCAGTTATAATATAAAAACAATTTTCCATTAATCTAATGGTTTAGTCTAAACTTATTCTTCTTAAACAGGATGTTATAGACAGTCACATCGAAAATTCGGCCAGCTAAGCCACAGTGGACGTTGGGATAGTTGGCCGAAACTTCAAAGTTACTGTCAGCAATATTCCCGTTTAAGAATTATATATATATATATATATATATATATATATATATATATATATATATATATATTATATATATATATATATTATATAGTTTAACCAAACAAGAAAGCACAAAAAACACAACAACGCGAGGACGTGGAACAAATATAGTATTATTGGACGCTCAGGAAGGAAGGGAAGAAGGAGGGTTTAACGTTTCGAGCGGAGCTCTTCGTCGGAAACATAGGAGAAGGAAAGATCCAGAGAAGGGAAGACAGAGGGAAAAAAAATCACCAACGGTACACACGAGGTCACAATATATATATATGCATATATATATACGCATATATATATATATGCATATATATACGCATATCTATACATATATATATACGCATATATATACATACGTATATATATATATATATACACGCATATATATACGTACTATATATATATATACACATATATATATATATACAATATATATATATATAAACACATATATATACATACACATATATACATACACACATATACATACACACATATACATACACATATATACATACACACATATATATATACACGTATATATATACACATATATATATATATATTATATATATGCACACATATATACACACATATACATATACATACATATACATACATATACATACATATACATATACATACATATACATACATATACATATAGATAGATATACATACACATACATATACATACACATACATACACATACATATACATATATATACATACATATACATACATACATAGACATACATGCACATATATACATATATAAATACATACATATATAAATACATATATACATACATATATACATACATATATACATACAAACATACATACATACATGGTGGCTGCCCCCTTGTTATCGAGTATGGCCATTGCACGAAACTTAATCAATGTTGTTATCGTGCAATGCCTGTGCAAGAAGATTTCTTTTAAAGTGATGAATGGCTGTGCACTGAGTCAATCCCACCCACTAAGCAACAGCAGCCATAATCCGAAAAGAAGAACAAGTCAACATCATCGGTAACCACTGAGCCGCAGGTTTTATATCGGAGTTATCCCAGTTACCTGTGTTACTTTCTCCTCGAAGGATGCCCTTACAAAGGCTAGGAGTCCTTCACTCCCAATGGTTTAACTGCGCGATCGGGTATTCACTCCGATTATTTCTATGTCCCCGCGCATGATCCAGTCTTAAGACATTTATTGGATGGCCGTTGACTCTCAAGAGTTCCTCCGCCCTTTGACGGGTTGGGTTTTTCATCCCGCAGGTGCCCAATAAACACCCACCTCACCAAGCAAGCTTAACCCAAATCCATGAAGTTGGGACATCAAACTCATAAAGCTACGAATAATACCCAGTAAATATTGCGTTGAAAGACCCTTTTTGTTAGAGAAAAGGTCAAATGCGCTTCGTTGTACACGAGCCCAATATGTTTTTTCACGTGCTCTCGAAAATCTGTGAAATTCTTAATAAATGCTTAATCGATTGAAACGACCGCGATACTTGATTGGTTCTCTTATTGTTTCTAGAAATTCGATAAGGAAAATGAATAAATATATAAATAAATAATTAAATAGAAAATTTTTTAAAAACCTAGTGAGATTTGAACTGAAAACTTAACGTTTCATAAATTCATATCGATTTCTGGTAAACGAACATGCACTCAAATTTATGGGAGGAATACAGTCGACGAAATTGCCTATGGTATTAAACTGGTATTATATTCTATTGACCAAGGAAGGATAAAAGGTAAAGTGGATCCCGGATGAATTTGAACTCAGAGCATAAAGAGCGGTAAGGAAATATAAGGCATTTTGTCACTCGTGTGACAGATTCTGCAACTCAGTACCCGTTTTCATTTAGAAATATTTCTTTTTAAATTTTGGCACAAAGCCAACAATTTGGGTGGAGGAAGGATAAGTCGATTACATCGACCTCAGTATTCAACTGGTACTTATTTTATCGACCCCGATCGGCAACGTCAACCACGGTGAAACAGGTACTCAGAACGTAAAGACGAGCAAAATGCTACACAATACAAGACAGCGAGCCGGCAGAATCGTTACCGCACTGGGCAAAATGCTTCGCGACATTTCATTCGACTTTACGTTCTGAGTTCAAATTCCCCCGAGGTCGACTTTACCTGTCATCCTTTCGGGGGTCAATAAAATAAGTACCAGATGAACGCTGGGGGTTGATGTAACCGACTTAACTCTTCTCACAAAATTCTGGCCTTGTGTCAAAATTTGAAAGCAATATTGGCACAATATAACAGGTCAGGATAGATCTGCGCAGGATAATTAAATCTACCAAAGAAATAAGCATTCATTCAAAGCAACAAGGATCCTTCAACGAGGTCGACTGATCTGTTAGAAATAAGAAACAATTCTTCTTTTCCAAATCACCCTTGCATCTTTTTATTTTTTTAAGAAAATTGCTCAGGAGTGGCTGTGTGGTAAGTAGCTTACTAACCAACCACATGATTCCGGGTTCAGTCCCACTGCGTGGCATCTTGGGCAAGTGTCTTCTGCTATAGCCCCGGGCCGACCAATGCCTTGTGAGTGGATTTGGTAGACGGAAACTGAAAGAAGCCCATCGTATATATGTATATATATATGTGTGTGTGTGTATATGTTTGTGTGTCTGTGTTTGTCCCCCTAGTATTGCTTGACAACCGATGCTGGTGTGTTCACGTCCCCGTTACTTAGCGGTTCGGCAAAAGAGACCGATAGAATAAGTACTGGGCTTACAAAGAATAAGTCCCGGGGTCGATTTGCTCGACTAAAGGCGGTGCTCCAGCATGGCCGCAGTCAAATGACTGAAACAAGTAAAAGAGTAAAAGAGAGAGTATTAGATAATAGCCCCCCATACACAATATTTATTTAGTTGTGCGCCCTTTTCAAGCCTAGCCAGGCTCATGGGCCCGGTTTCCCGGTTTCTATGGCGTATGTGCCCCTTCCACCCCATCCAGGTGGACGGGACGCCAGTCCATCAAAGCGTTACTCAAGAAACAAGAGTGAGAGAAAGTTGGGGCGAAAGAGTACAACAGGGGTCGCCACCATCCTCTGCCGGAGCATCGTGGAGTTTTAGGTGTTTTTGCTCAATAAACACACACAACGCCCGGTCTGGGAATCGAAACCGTGATCCTCCGACCGCAAGTCCGCTGCCCTAACCACTGGGCCATTGCGCCTCCAGAGCATACACAATACCTAAAACAAATCGAAATGGTTGTAGCTCGAATGTTTTTGAAGACAAATTAATAGCAATAACTAGCAGTTATTTTATGGACGACGGAATGAGAAAAGCTAAGTGGGTCCTCAGCTAAATTTGAACTGAAATGTAAATATTCATTACTAAATAGAGCAAAACATTTTGTACGCCACTCCATCGATTTTACCAGACATTTTCTGTTAGCATGTTAAAATATACTGGATTTCAAATTCTGGCTCAAGGCCAGCAATTTCAGGGTGGGGTAAGTCGATAACATAGACTTCCAGTGTTCAACATCGATCCCGAAAGGATGAAAGGCAAAGTCGACCTCGGTGGAATTTGAACTCAGAGCGTAAAGACGGATGGAATGCCGCTAAGCATCTTGGCCGGTGTGTTATCGTTTTTACCTGCTCACCGCCTTATGTAAAAACAAAACAAAAAGAAAATGTTAATATTAAATATTAACCCTTTAGTGTTCAGATTATCTTATCAAACATAATGCTTATTGATTCCCATTGATTTGAATTAATCATGCATTATCTCGTATCTTCAAGATCTTGATGGTGTAATTACTTAATGTAGAATAACATTGTTTGGTAGGTGTGAGAGCCTGGATCTGGTCAGTTTGAATATAAAACAGATTAAATATTTTGGCCAGATATGGCCGGTTTAAATACTAAAGGGTTAATAGGCTAAGCCGATTACATCGACCCAGTGTTCCACTGGTATTTATTTTATCGACCCCGAAATGATGGAAGGCAAAAGAATTTGAATTTAGAACATAAAAACGGACGAAATGCCGCTAAGCATTTTGAACAGCGAGCTATCGATTCTAGCAGCTTGCCGCTTTATGTAAAACCAAAAAAAAAAGCAAAAAAAAAAAAAACAACGTAAAAACAGAAAATATTAACGTGGTACTAAAACAAAAGATTTCCTGAAAATGGTTTTTAGTCTCCATTAAGAAAGCCATTGTTTGGTTTTAATGTCGGTGAAAGAGGTTAAATTCTCTTTTGTGATAAGCTGAAGTTCTCACGTTTTTTCCCCATTTCTCTTCATAGAAAGAAAATTCAAGAAAACAATGTTAGAATAGAAAACAGTTTACAATAATGCAAGATAATAGAGATTTTTGTGCATAATTATGGCAGCGGTTTATATTCTTTGCGAGGGTATCAGATATATATAATATCTAGTGACAATGAATTAGGTTAAATACCTAGTTACTGGATGTTCTCCCAACTTCAAACAGTTAACCAGTCTCTTCACGATACACTCCCCAGGGAAATTGGAGATATAGAGTTATAATCAGCCGACAAGTTTTTCCGATATATCCATTGATCTCCCTCTTTTATTTTGAGTCATCGAACGATTTTTATTCCTCTGGTGTAATTCTTCTGCAGAAACATTAATTCTTATTTTTGCGCATCCATTTTCAAGTATTTATCGTATTCTCTCTGTATCCAAGATTCTACATTATTTTTCTTTTTTTTTAACTCTTTTAATCTCTTTACTCTTTTACTCTTTTACTTGTTTCAGTCATTTGACTGCGGCCATGCTGGAGCACCGCCTTTAATCGAGCAACTCGACCCCGGGACTTATTCTTTTTGTAAGCCCGGTACTTATTCTATCGGTCTCTTTTGCCGAACCGCTAAGTAACGGGGACATAAGCACACCAGCATCGGTTGTCAAGCAATGCTAGGGGGACAAACACAGACACACAAACACACATATATATATATGTATACATATATACGACGGGCTTCTTTCAGTTTCCGTCTACCAAATCCACTCACAAGGCTTTGGTCGGCCCGAGGCTATAGTAGTAGACACTTGCCCAAGGTGCCACGCAGTGGGACTGAACCCGGAACCATGTGGTTGGTTAGCAAGCTACTTACCACACAGCCACTCCTGCGTCTAAGGAAAGCAGCCTCCCCGGCGGGGAATCGAACCCCGGTCTCCCGCGTGACAGGCGGGGATACTTACCACTATACTACTCTCGTGCTTTTTCCTTTTTTTTAATATTCTCTGTTTGTTCGTCATCTATAAGGGTGTGCATGTATGTATAATAGGGTGTCGTTGAGTAGTACTGAATTCTTGACGACAGGGTTTCGATCCTTACATAGATATTATATCAAATCATGTTCAACAATTACATAGAGTTAGGTATATAGGCGTAGGAGTGGCTGTGTGGTAAGTAGCTTGCTTACGAACCACATGGTTCCGGGTTCAGCCCCACTGCGTGACACCATGGGAAAGTGTCTTCTACTATTGTCTCGGGCCAACCAAAGCCTTGTGAGTGGATTTGGTAGACGAAAACTGAAAGAAGCCCGTCGTATATATTTATGTGTGTGTATATGTTTGCGTGTCTGTGTTTGTCCCCCCCCCCCAACATCGCTTGACAACCGATGCTGGTGTGTTTACGTCCCCGTAACTTAGCAGTTCGGCAAAAGAGAGATAGAATAAGTACTAGGCTTACAAAAAATATGTCCTGGGGTCGATTTGCTCGACTAAAGGCGGTGCTCCAGCATGGCCACGGTTAAATGACTGAAACAAGTAGAAGAGTATAAAAGAGTATGAAATCGTGTCCAACAATTAAATAGAGTTGGGTATCACAACGTTACTATCGACACTACACGAAGGGACACGATATGTTAAAAGTGAATTGTCAATACCAGTAGATTGCTAGCATAGAATTGTGTTTTTAAGACTACGTAAAGGGTCTCAAGTGCTGTTATATGCAGCATCAAATGACATCCATCTGGTACCAGAACATAAAGGAAAGACCTATTAAAAATATACGTAAAATTAAGACCAAGATGAGACAGTTAAGGCGTACTCATAGAGGAGATACATATATACATGCATATATATTGTATAGCTGTATATAGTTGTGTGTTAAGGCGGCGAGCTGGCAGAATCGTTAGCACGCCGGGCGAGATGCGTAGCCGTATTTCGTCTGACGTTACGTTCTGAGTTCAAATTTCGCCGAGGTCGTCTTTGCCTTTCATCCTTTCGGAGTCGATAAATTAAGTACCAGTTACGCACTGGGGTCGATGTAATCGACTTAATTCGTTTGTCTGTCCTTGTTTGTCCCCTCTGCGTTTAGCCCCTTGTGGGTAGTAAAGAAAAAATATATAGGTGTGTGTGTGTGTGTGTGTCATAAAACTTCCTAAACTAGAAATCATCAACCATATATTATGGGTACAAACAAGGACAGACACGCGGATTAAGTCGATTACATCGACCCCAGTGCGTAACTGGTACTTAATTTATCGATCCCGAAAGGATGAAGGGCAAAATAGACCTCGGCGGAATTTGAACTCAGAACGTAGACAGACGAAATACCTATTTCCTTACTACCCACAAGGGGCTAAACACAGAGAGGACAAACAAACGGATTAAGTCGATTACATCCACCCCAGTGCGTAACTGGTACTTAATTTATCGACCCCGAAAGGATGAAAGGCAAAGTCGACCTCGGCAGAATTTGAACTCAGAACGTAATGGCAGACAAAATACGGCTACGCATTTCGCCCGGTGTGCTAACGTTTCTGCCAGCTCGCCGCCTTAACATAAACGCTACCTGGGAATCAATAGACAAGCAACAGGATGGAAATATTAGAGTAATGTGCCCATTGCGTCAACACCGAATATAAAAGAAGGGATCTTTTCGGTTTGAACGGCAGTTTTTAACATAATTTCTAGGTAACGAAAAAATTTTAAACTTTGTATACTGGTAGAATGTGTTTATAAAACATCTTTTTCTCTTGGCTTTGAGAAAATTCTATAGATTGTAAGATATTTGTTGTTTTTTTCTTCAATTTCTGCAATTTCAACCAATCACGGACGTCCATTGAGGTAGAAAACATTCTGTGCCGTATGAATATGTCCCTCGTTTAAGAAACAGATTGGGTTTATGTACATTTCTGAAGAAAAAAAGATACCCTTCCCCCCACCCCTAACCCTAACTAACCCTAACCCTAAAACAGATTCAAATGCAATAGATCGATACTAGGGTCATAATTATGGGTGACAATTTCATATGACACAGCTAGAAAAAACTGCCGTTCAAACCGAAAAGATACAAAAAAAAGTATTGACTGATAGCCACAAAGCTACAAATGAAAAAAACGTATTTATTAACGAAGAAATTCCACCCACAAATGACATTGTGATTCAGAACACTATAGGACAAAACAGAACTAGCGAACTAAACGTGTTGAACAAAATCTACCGAACCACCGCTACACAACATGATAATAACAAGGAACATCATCATCATTGTTTGACTGTGGTCGAGACAATGGAATTTACCATGCTACGCCAGACTTCACGGTCCATCATGGCATTACGGAGGTCCTGTTGCTGGATGCCTGTATCCCTGGAGATTACATCAGGGTAGGAGAGTGTGCGCCCTCTGGTATTGCGAGTAGATGGCTTCCAGAGGAGAAGAGTAGAAATTACTTCTTTTTCAGCTCTACAACAATGTCCAGCAAACTGGACTCTCCTACCTTTCACAAGAGACGACACAGGTGGTAGTTTCCCATATATTTGCATTTTGGTGGAACAACAAACCTAGAACATCAAACATGCATTAATGAAAGAACATAGACTAATAGATACGCTTTGTTTCATTCTATAACATATTCCAGACATTAAACCACACTAAAAACGAACTGAATATAAACTACTGGAACAACGTGCCTTTTATCTAACCTTCCCAAACTATGTCCTAGGTATATTTCTTTATTAACCTATAAAAGGTTTACGTAAAGACCCCCACTTCGGTCATGAGTGACCATGGGATTGCACCTAGAAAGTTACCCTCCTAGACACAAGTCCGGGCAAGGTTGTTTATGGAAGACCAGCAGTCGCCCATGCATACCGGCCTCCCCTCTCCACGCCACCAGTGTTATCCAAGGGAAAGGCAAAAGGGGCCGATACAGCTTGGCACCTGTGACGTCGCAACTCATTTCTACAGCTGAGTGAACTGGAGCGACGTGAAAATAAAGTGTCTTGCTCGAGAACACAACATGCAGCCCGGTCCGGGATTCGAGCTCCACAACCTCACGATCGTAAGCTCGACGCTCTAACCACTGAGCCATGCGCCTTCACGCATGGTTTACGTAGAAGGGAAATAACAAGGACAGACAAGGAACATTCAGGGTACAAACTCGCTTCTTACATACAGTGGGAAAAAACGGATGGACTTACATATATTTTGGATGAGGGTTAAAAATATAAATATAAATGCTGATCGGATGAGTTTTGGGTCCTGGTTAGTGAGTTAACCCTCCTCTGGAAGCCATCTACTCGCAATACCAGAGGGCGCACACTCTCCTACCCTGATGTAATCTCCAGGGATACATACAGGCATCAAGCAACAGGACCTCCGTAATGCTACGATGGACCATGAAGTCTGGCGTAGCGTGGTAAATTCCATTGTCTCGACCACGGTCGAACAATGATGATGATGATGGTTATCCCTATCCCTTTTTGGTAATCTTTTCCCTTCCTTTTATGCTCCGACCGACCGTGCAAGCACAGCCTCGTGCATTCTCATCCTTTTTTTTTACCCCTTTTACTTTTACTTTTACTTGTTTCAGTCATTTGACTGCGGCCATGCTGGAGCACCGCCTTTAGTCGAGCAAATCGACCCCGGGACTTATTCTTTTGTAAGCCCAGTACTTATTCTATCGGTCACTTTTTGCCGAACCGCTAAGTGACGGGGACGTAAACACACCAGGATCGGTTGTCAAGCAATGCTAGGGGGACAAACACAGCAGGCACACAAACACACACACATACATACATATATATATATATATATACATACGACAGGCTTCTTTCAGTTTCCGTCTACCAAATCCACTCACAAGGCTTTGGTCGGCCCGAGGCTATAGTAGAAGACATTTGCCCAAGATGCCACGCAGTGGGACTGAACCCGGAACCATGTAGTTCATAAGCAAGCTACTTACCACACAGCCACCCCTGTCGTCCATCTTTTCTCAAAGGCTTTTTGCGGCAGGCTCCTCCTCTCCGGACGGATCTTGCTGGACAGATGGGCAGCGAAGTAATTCACCAGCCCACGTCCGGAGATGAATTGATCCCTTTCGCAATCCCTTTTGCTCGCGTCTTCCATACCACTATGTGCTAGGGAAAAAGAGACAAGCATCGATCAATATTTATTAACTGTGTGTCTAGTTATAGAAAATAAACTAACCGAATAAACTGTTTATTAAAACTAAAATTAAGAAGTTAGAAGATAGAGTACGAATTACAGATAGCAGACTTAAACCATTTATGTAGTTAACTATATGTTTCTTTACTACCCACAAGGGGCTAAATATAGAGGGGACAAACAAGGATAGACAAACGGATTAAGTCGATAACATCGACCCCAGTGCGTAACTGGTACTTAATTTATCGACCCCGAAAGGATGAAAGGCAAAGTCGACCTCGGCGGAATTTGAACTCAGAACGTAACGGCAGACGAAATACCGCTAAGCACTTCGCCCGGCGTGCTAACGTTTCTGCCAGCTCGCCGCCTTATGTAGTTAACTATAGTTAGAGCTAGGCTTCTTATGCACACACACACACACACACACACACATTTTTGAAACTGAAAGAGAGACCAATAGCGTGCCAATGAAGAAGTGATTTAAGTTACTACGAACGGAGTTTCTGTTGCTCTTCAGTAGCGAGTGGCGGCGTCCTTCATACTTTTCGGTTGGTACTATTCTTAATGAAGTTTACACTCCTTGTGTGGGAGCGGTAGTGTTCAGAGTATTTGTTCTTTTTCCTTTCAATATGATGGAAGCACTCCGTCGGTTACGACGACGAGGGTTGCGGTTGATCCGAATCAACGGAACAGCCTGCTCGTGAAATTAACGTGTAAGTGGCTGAGCACTCCACAGACACGTGTACCCTTAACGTAGTTCTCGGGGATATTCAGCGTGACACAGAGAGTGACAAGGCCGGCCCCTTGAAATACAGGTACAACAGAAACAGGAAGTAGGAGTGAGAGAAAGTTGTGGTGAAAGAGTACAGCAGGGATAACCACCATCCCCTGCCGGAGCCTCGTGGAGCTTTAGGTGTTTTCGCTCAATAAACACTCACAACGCCCGGTCTGAGAATCGAAACCGCGATCCTATGACCGCGAGTCCGCTGCCCTAACCACTGGGCCATTGCGCCTCCACCCTTTCAATATATGTTATTAACATGTGGTAGTTTTTTGTCACACATCGTTTATATTGCATTGTCCCATTTATGTAGGGTACGTTATGTTCAATGATTTGTCAGTTAATATCTGTTTCTTTATAACCCACAAGGGGCTAAACGCAGAGGGGACAAACAAGGACAGACAAACGGATCAAGTCGATTACATCGACACCAGTGCATAACTGGTACTTAATTTATCGACCCCGAAAGGATGAAAGGCAAAGTCGACCATGGCGGAGTTTGAACTCAGAACGTAGCGGCAGACGAAATACCTATTTCTTTACTACCCACAAGGGGCCAAACACAGAGGGGACAAACAAGGACAGACAAACGGATCAAGTCGATTACATTGACCCTAGTGCGTAACTGGTACTTAATTTATCGACCCCGAAAGGATGAAAGGCAAAGTCGACCTTTGAACTTAGAACGTAACGGCAGACGAAATACGGCTACGCATTTCGCCCAGGAGGTCACGCACCGTTCTTTCACATGCCATACATATTTGGATAAGTTTCTATTATTTTTCTTTTTCTCATTTCTGTAGACGGATTTGTTATTAAGAAAATCTTATATTTGCTTGCCTTTGCACATGCAGATGTAAGATTTATTTGTTTCTGTACAACTACCTAAAAATAATTTTTACCTTTGCTTTTTCGACAATTGTATTTTTCATTAAGCGTACCGGATTGTGTAGACCAGCGGTTACGTTCGTCATTTTGTTCGGACTGACTCCTTAAAGTTGTATACATAACTAGCAGTATCGCCCGGCGTTGCTGGGGCTTATAAGGGAAATAACTATATAAGCATTTTTAGAGAGTTACTTCCCTTATAGATGCCAATTCGGGCTTTCTTAGCCATTTCTGTTTTGGTGTCTTCAAGCCATGAAGTCGTTGTTCTAAAAGAACGCTGGTCTCCTTGACAACGCATTACGACGTTGATTTCCTTACACTCCCTTCCCCACAGCTTCACGAGGGAGGGAAGAAGGGAAAGAAGCAAACACAGGTGCAGGTGTTTGAGCGTGGACGCCAACTCCGCCGCCATCGACACACGAAAAATTATGCATTAAAATGGAATAAAAAATGATGTTAAATTATTTTTTAAATCGTAGACTCATCGTAGACGCGCGCTAATACTCAGACGGGCTCGATATTAATCACGACTATAAGATACCCGAATTTGGTTACACTGCACCGCAAAATGTGGGAGTAGTTAGGAATCTAAATCGTAGGAGACAGACACTCACACAACTACAGTTTTATATATATAGATTATGCTGTGGACACTGCAAATTGTTACTGATCTTGACATTTTATTATTAGAAAATTATGGAACTTATGAACAGATGAAAATGTTTTCTTTAAATTTGAACTTCCAGCGATATTTGATTTTTAAGTCGTATTTCTGAGTGAGTTAAACCAGGCAACATAATTTCTGTATTTTTTCTGTCGCTGTTTCTGGTTGAAAGCTGCTTTTTTCTAAAGCATTATTATAATATATGAGGTATACTTGCCATCTCAATATGGCTAACCGCTAAGGGTGGATGTTACTGTAGCTTGTAGCCCCAGGAGAACATCGTCTCCAGCTGGCTTTAGGCACACTTTCTGTGCCCTTATGGTATTTGCAAAGGGAGGTCATCCCTCCTCGTCAACCTAAGTGATACGCACGGACTGCAGTTTCTCGTTCAGAGATTTATTATTATTATAATAATTGGCTGTTTAATTAAAGACCACTTATTCTCCTATATTGGATAATCTTCTAATTATAATGTTAATAAACTAGTAGTGACAGCATTGTCAAGGTCACCATCCGACTTTCATTCATGTGGAGTCTTAGTTGAAAAACATTTCTTACTATCTATAAATTAATATTTTTCTTGTTGTTGTTGTTACTACTACTACTACTACTACTACTACTACTACTACTACTACTGCTGCTGCTGCTGCTGCTGCTGCTGCTGCTTCTTCTTCTTCTTCTTCTTCTTCTTCTTCTTATTATTATTATTATTATTATTATTATTATTATTATTATTATTATTATTATTATCATTATAATAATTTATTATTATTATTATCATTATTATTATTATGCTAGTGCATGCTAATTTAGTTAGCAAGTATTTTATTTTAATGTTTGTTGACAACAAGTTTCCTCAAATCTCCAGAGTTTTTCGTGGGATTCTCGCAGGATATAGGTTGGTACTTTTCTGCAGGTCGGCAAATACGAGGTTCAAACCCAATCTCTTTCAGCCTTTTAGAAAGCATTTTTGGGTGTTGTACCAAGTGCACTTATTACTACGGGAAAATTTTTTTGTCTTGGTCTTCCACAGTCACTTCAGCCCTCTGGTTAAATACTGGTATTTCTCAATTTTTTTTCAGTTTCTTTAGTATCAACTCTGCTATCATAGGAAATTTCAAAATTTATTATCGTACTTTGTTTATTTTGTCCATTATAATCACATCTGGTCTTCTTGTCTCCATCGTACGGTCAGTCTTTATAGCAAAGTCCCACAAGATTTTGCAATTCTCATTTTCCATCACAGCTTCTAGTTCGTGTTCATAACGCTTTTCTGTTGTTTTAAAGCCACATACTCGACTAACATCCCAATATATTCCTTTGTCTACAGCCATGTCTGCGCTTGTATTTCTTTAGTGTTAGTATACTGCACACACTGAAAATGTCACTGATA
>NC_043006.1:20663593-20678593 GCF_006345805.1 Octopus sinensis | reverse complement strand
GATGAAAGGCAAAGTCGACCTGATAAAAAGAAATATAATTTATGGTCTACCTCCCCGCTACCACACACTCAATAACACTGTGAAATGGTCAAAACTGAAATTCTTTTTCCCTCCAATATCTTAGACCCCCCCCCCTTGGAGTCAGTTTCCTTGCACGCATATCTAGGAATGTATATGCATCTGCAGGCGCACCCTGGTGTGCAAGGAGGTGCGTGTATTTGCATATGGAAGCACTCCGTCGGTTACGACGACGAGGGTTCCGGTTGATCCGAATCAACGGGACAGCCTGCTCGTGAAATTAACGTGTAAGTGGCTGAGCACTCCACAGACACGTGTACCCTTAACGTAGTTCTCGGGGATATTCAGCGTGACACAGAGAGTGACAAGGCCGGCTCTTTGAAATACAGGTACAACAGAAACAGGAAGTAAGAGTGAGAGAAAGTTGTGGTGAAAGAGTACAGCAGGGATCACCACCATCCCCTGCCGGAGCCTCGTGGAACTTTTAGGTGTTTTCGCTCAATAAACACTCACAACGCCCGGTCTGGGAATCGAAACCGCGATCCTATGACCGCGAGTCCGCTGCCCTAACCACTGGGCCATTGCGCCTCCACATTTGCATATATGTGGGTATGGATAGAGATGCATGTACATGCATATATGCTTGTATGTATTCGCCAATGTCTGTATGTGTGAATCTGTGCTTTCTAATAAACAATTTCTGATCAAAAGCTAATTACAATTGCTTGAATTCCCGCATGTATTTCGGTGCAGTTCTTTACAACAGTATCTTCAGTATCAGCTCACTTGCAGACAAGATGGAGCTACGAAAGAGGAAAATTATGTAATGTCTTTGTTGCGTAGCTACACAGATATTATATTTAGCTTCGCAACATGAATAGCATGGAAGCAATACGAAGGAACAGAAAATGATGCACGTACATTGACGTGAATGCATACATACATACATACATACATACATACATACATACATACAGCATACATACATACATACATACATACATACATACATATATACATACATACATACATACATACATACATACATACATACATACATACATACATACATACATATATACATACACTCACATAAATAGTCACACACACACATCGTACATATATATATATATATGCATACACACATATATGCGTGTGTATGTGTGTCTATGTGTGTGTATACATGTGTGAGTGTGTGTATATGTATATACGTATCTGCAAAACTACATATACGCACTCTTATAAGTACATATTGTTTGTATAATCATACATACACACACACACACATATATATACATAGTGTATATATGTATATGTGTGTATTATATATATATATAATATATATATATATATATATATGTATAACAAAATAAGAAAATGGAATTCTTAGCCTTTATGTTTAAGCTCTCTGTACTTTACTGGGTGTATATTGGATAAATGATATCTCATATAGTGGATTACACTCATAACCCCTATCTCACTTTGTAATTTATATATATGTATATAATATATATATATATATATATATATATATATATCTCATAGTGGGTTACACTCATAACCCCTATCTCACTTTGTAATTTATATATATGTATATATAATATATATATATATATATATATATAAACATATCTATATATATAGTTAGATATATACATATACATACATACACACATACACACACATATTATACACACACACACACTCACACACATATATATATGTAAACTTAGATAAACTTAGATATGTTTCGACCAAAGATTGGTCCAGGCCATGTCTTACTTAATAGCACCACCTGATAGGATTATTCGAATCCTGTTTAAGTCAAGTTTTGTTCAAGTAGTGAGTTCTTGTTGGGTGAGTTGTATCCAGTTTTGTTCAAGTAGTGAGTTCTTGTTGGGTGAGTTGTATCCAATTATGGATGGCTTATCTGGTATTCTTTGAAGGAATCTATCCAGACTGTTTAAAGTTGATGGGATCCTTTTCCTCTTTGATCTCCCTCTGGACAATGTTAAATAGGGCAGGGCCTGTTGAGGAAAAGAAATTATGTTGCAGTGTACATGTATGTTGTGATCTTGAATTGGGCATTTTTCATTAGGCGGCGAGCTGGCAGAAACGTTAGCGCGCCGGGCGAAATGCTTAGCCGTATTTCGTCTGTCGTTACGTTCTGAGTTCAAATTCCGCCGAGGTCGACTTTGCCTTTCATCCTCTCGGGGTCGATAAATAAAGTACCAGTTTCGCACTGGGTCGATGTAATCGACTTAATCAGTTTGTCTGTCCTTGTTTGTCCCCTCTATGTTTATCCCCTTGTGGGTAGTAAAGAAATAGATATTTTTTTCATCTGGAAATTGTATAGAAACAGGTGTTTTTGAGTGATAAGAAGCTAGCTTCCCAACCACATGGTTCTGGGTTCATTCCCACTGCGTGGTACTTTGGGCGAGTGTCTTCTACTATAACCTCGAACCGATCAAAGCTTTGTGAGTGGATTTCGTAGACGAGAACTGAAGGAAACTTTATTTCTGTGTTAGTCTTTGTCCCCACCACCATCGCTTGACAACCGATGTTGGTGTGGCTACGTCCTTGGTACTTAAAGGTTAAGCAAAAAAGGACCGATAAAACTGGGATCGATTCGTTCGACTATAAACCCTTTAAGACGGTGCCCCAGTATGGCCGCAGTCTAATGAGTAAAAAGTAAAAAAATAAAAGATTAAGAACTATAAAACAAACTTTGTTTAGATCATCCTTATAATCTTTTCTACTCTAGGCACAAAGCCCGAAACTTCTGGGAAGGGGGCCAGTCGATTAGATTGACCTCTGTACGCAACTGGTACTTAATTTATCGACCTCGGAAGGATGTAAGGCATAGTCGACCTAGGCGAAATTTGAACTCAGAACGTAAAGACAGACGAAATACCTATTTCTTTACTACCCACAAGGGGACAAACAAGGACATACAAACGGATTAAGTCGATTACATCGACCCCAGTGCATAACTGGTACTTATTTAAATTAGCCCATAAGGATGAAAGGCAAAGTCGACCTCAGTGGAATATGAACTCAGAACGTAGCGGCAGACGAAATACCGCTAAGCATTTCGCCCGGCGTGCTAACGTGTCTGCCAGCTCATCGCCTTATCATCATTAAAATGACATCACAGACTTGTCTCTGTATGATTAATAGAGTTTGTAAATGTATTATAGAGTATTAAATCATTTCAAACAGTCATGATGACTAAATGAACGATGTTGTAAATGACTATACCTATAGAAAAAGGAATAAGAAATTTATGTATGTGATTTTTTGCTGAACTCGTATCTTGCTCATTGGTGTGTGTCAGTGATGACTAATTGACTATTCAGCTTAAAAGGAATAACATTTTTCGGAGAGTGATTTAAGGTTATAGATTTTCAGTGAAAACATTTGTAATTCATATTAACGAAGCCATTAAGAAATCAGTTGCTATGTATCCGGCACAATCTAAACAATGAAAGATTGAACACATGGTCCTTTATATTGCATAGATTAAACTTTTAGTATTGAAACCTATTTTATGTTCAAACTAGCCAGATCTAGCATCTCACACCTGTCCTACAATGCCATGCTAAAAATAAGCAATCACATCATCAAAATGTTGAAGCTACAAGATAAAGCATGACTAATTCAAAATAATGTGAATAAATAGGCGCAGGCGTGGCTGTGGTAAGAAGCTTGCTTTCCAACCACATGGTTCCGGGTTCAGTCTCACTGTGTGGTACCTTGGGCAGGTGTTTTCTGCTATAGCCTCGAACCGAGTAAAGCTTTGCGAGTGGATTCGGTAGATGAAAACTGAATGAAGCCCGTCGTATATATATATATATATATATATATAATATATATATTATATATATATATATAAATGAAAGAATGGAGTCGAACGACGATTTAACAAAATTCCTTTATTCTCGACACATGTTTCGAAGACTGCATATTCTCATTCCGAAGGAATATAAAGGGTGCATTTGCCGTCTTCTCATCAGGAAAGACAAGGAATTTATGTCAGCATCATGACGAAACAAAACTTATATATTATATATATCATATTATATATATATAATATATTATACACCACACAATGACCTCGAACCCACAAGTGTAAACAAGAGAGACAGAGAAAGGCAGAAGAGAAAACAAGGAAAATGCACTTATTTTTGAACATATACAAATATTCTTTAAAAAAAACTTTCTTTTAATTTTTCTAAATTTAATTATTTAATCTACAGTTGAAAAGGTCTCAAATGACCGAAACCGGTACTGAAATGTTCTTTATAAAATTATTTTAGCATTTTCTATCTTGACTGTTTTTTCATATATATATATATATATATATATATATATATATATGATTGATTGATGATTGATTCTAGTTTCAGCTTATGAGCTGTGGCCATGCTGGGGCACCGCCATTTGGTGTTGCTACTTGGTTTCACTTCATGGAGGCTTTCTAGCAACTGCTATTTGCGTGCGAGAGAGTTCGATGCAGCTGCCCTCATCTGCCCCTCCTGCCGTGAAGTTGGTTCATCTGGGACACCTGACAGGAAGAGATCCAGCTCCTTTTAAAGACATCTGTATCCACCCCATGCAGGTCTCTCAGTTTATTCGGGAGGATATTGAAGAGTGTGGGCCTCGGAAGCCCAGGCTATCACAGAATCTTGTCCTACATCTTGATGGCAAGTTTGGAGTCCTAGGCACCACGCAGCGGCGCCCAGTTCTGGCATTTGCGTAACTCTCGATGCCAAAGTTCAGGACACTTCCCTCCAGGATCTTCCAGATGTATATTATGGCATATCTTTCCCGCCTACGCTCCAGGGAATATAATTTTAATCTCTTGAGTCTTTCCAGTAGCTTACATTCTGCATAGAGGCTATCTTCTTCGTGTAGCTTCGTTGGATCGCCTCAAGTTCTGTGATCAACTTGACACTGGATGGTGACCATAGCTGAGAGCAATAGTCAAAGTGGCTTAGGACAAGTGTCTTCCAGAGACCATCATGGTTCTTGTTCTCTTGTTCTAAAGGTTCTAAGAATCCATCCAGCCAGCCGTCTGCATTTCATTGTCAGTTTAGCAACATGTACATGAAAGGTCGCGTCATCACTCATGTGAATACCCAGGTCACGCACTGATTGTGCCTCTGGGATTGCAATCCCTCCGGGTCCAGTGTATTCCTTGGGTATTGCATTCAGTTTTGCATGCTGATAGTATAAAGCTTGAAACTTTTCAGCATTGAACTGCATGCTATTCTTTTCAGCCCACTTGTATATTTCGTCCAGCTCATATTGCAGGTGCTTAGTGTCTTCAGGGTTCTGTATTGCCTGTGAAACTTTTGTATCATCTGCATAACTTGTGATCGTGGCTCTCCGCGTGGCTGAGGGCATGTCTGAGAGGGCCATTATGAACAGTAGTGGTCCCAAAACAGTGCCCTGTGGAACACCGCTCACTATTTGCGTGCTAATTGGCTACTACCACCTGACTTCTATTCTTCAGAAAGTCGTGAAGCCATTCTCCTAGTTTTCCAGCTATGCCAAGATCACGCAGTTTGTGACATATCATTCCATGATCGACTTTATCGAAGGCCTTTGCGAAGTCGAGATATATGACTTCCACATTTGAGTGGTTGAGCAGTTGTTTCAGCACCCAGTCATAGTGCTGCAGGAGCTGAGTTAAGCAGCTTCTTCCTGGTCGGAAACCATGTTGGGTGTCAGGCAGCAAGTCATTTTCTTCAAGGAAGGTGATTAGTTTCCTTCTGACTATTCGTTCCATGACCTTGCTGATGTGTGAGGTCAGAGAGATAGGTCTGTAGTTCTTGGCCTCCGCTCTGCTACCTCCTTTATGAATAGGGCATATTTTACCTTCCTTCAGTTTTCTTGGAATTTGCCAGCTGCAAGGAAGCTCTGAAAGAGGAACTGCAGTGGTCTTGCTAAGACTCTCTTACATACTTTTAGGAGGATTGCCGGGAATCCATCGGGGCCAATAGCTGAGTCTATTTTCATTTCATCTATAGCCTTTATTACATCGTCTTCCTTTATATCGATGTAATTTATCGTCGCCGCCTCTGATTCTATATCTGCAGTGGTAAAGAAGTCAGTTGGATTGCTGATTTGGAAATGCCCAAGGGGTGGAGTGAAAACACTCTTGAATTGTTCATTCAGTATTTCACTTACCCTCATTGGTTTTCCTGTGAGTGTGCCATCCTTTTCAAGGAGTGGCCCTATCCTACAGTGCACCGTAGCTGTTTCTTTGGCATACCTGTAGAAAGCTCTGGGGTTAGTTTTTATTTTGTCTATAGCCCAGGCTTCTTTGTCTGCTCTTTCCTTCTCATGGGAGAGTTGCAGACAATTTTCAATTCCAACAGTTTATTTTCAGGCGGGACTTTTCACTGCTTTCAATTTGTTTGTTTAGGCGATTTGAAATTTTTGTACGCCGTTCATTAAAATTTTCCTCTCTCTGGGGATTTTGTTCTTGTGTACAGTGGCCTTTTCTCTGGGACACATTTGTAGCATATGGCTTGCATTACAGACATGAATTGTTGAAGTATCATGTCGATGTCCGGCGAGGAGAGACATTCAGGCCAGTTTTGTTTGAGGATCTCTTTCTCAATTTGTTTCCAGTTTGCCTTATTGAAGTTCAAGCTGGAAAGATTCTGAGGGTTTCTTGTAGGCTGCATGTCCGTGCTCTCTTTTGGCCCGTACATGGTCAGCTCTACCATGTTGTGATCCGAGAGTAGTGTCGGTGTCATATATATATATATATATATATATATATATATATATATATATAGCTGAAGGATTAAAATTAATCAAAGGACATACTAAGTATGTCTACCTGCTGGAATAAATTTAAAAACTCGTATTTAAATCGCTAAACTACACTGATAATGACTACAGAAATCAACTTTCCGTAGGCAAACGAGCTAAGACAAACTCTCAGCATATATTCATGAATTTGGACTCACGTGGACCGGTTTCTGGACTTACATAATAGCCTCACCTTCCTCAACACGCGTTACCATGGTGTGGTTACGTCCTCGGCATTTATATGTTCGGCAAAAAAGACCGATAGAATTGGGGTCGATTCATTCGATTATAAACCCTTCAAGACAGTGCCCCATGGTAAAGCGAGCTGAGGAAGGTGAGGCTATTATGCTAGTCCAGAAACCGGTCCACGTGAGTCCAAATACTTGAATGTATGCTGAGAGATTTCTTAGCCCATTTACCTTCGGACGGTTGATTTCTGAAGTTATCAGTGTATTTTGGCGATTTAAATAAGAGCTTTGACTGTTATTTCCAACAGGTAGACATAATCAGTATGTCCTACGATTAATTTTAATCCTTCAGCTATTTAATGCCTTTGGGGGTCCTGCAACCGCCTATATTATTGATTCTGTTATTATCATTTTAAAATTGTTAACTAGATAATAATAGAGTCAATATCTTCGCATATTATTTATCATGAATTATTTTCTCGTGAATTATTTGCTCCGTGTTGAAATCTATCAATTTTCTATTATATATATAATATATATATATATATATATATATATATATATATATTATATATATATATATATATATATATATATATATATATACATATATACATACATATATATATATATATAATAATAATTCGAGACAAAACCACTATTTAAAACTAAACAAGGAAAGACTTAATCAATACATAAAATTTAATATAAATTAAATAAACCGCCACTACAAAATATATATATACATATATACATACAGCGATTATTGTTATATCTATAAGAATGCCATATTAATATGGCGATAACAATTAATTTCCAGTAAACGCTGTCGTAATCTCTTTTATAGAGACTTAGTAATTTTAATATTTCTATTATATATATATATATATATGTGTATGTATGTATGTATGTATGTTATGTATGTATGTATGTATGTATGATGTATGTATTTGTGTGTGTATGTGTGTGATGCCGTCCCTCTCCCCCACCAAAGCGTGACAACCGATGCTGGTGTGCTTATGCCCCCGTAACTTAGCGGTTCGGCAAAAGAGACAGGTTAGGATAAGTACTAAGCTTACAAAGAATAAGTCCTGAGATCGATTTCTTCGTCCAAAACCCCTTTAAGGCGGTGCTCCAGCATGGCGGCAGTCAAATGACAGGAGCGAGTAAAAGAAAAGAATAAAAGAAAATAAGCATTAACATCTGACAGAATAACCAGAACCAGAACCAGCGGCACCCGTGAATATTTCACGAAATCAATGGTAAACCTATTGGTATATATATGAAATTTTTATCCAAAAAGCCTGAAAGTGTAGCTTGTGTTGTATCAGTACGGAAAGATAGTCTCTCATTTGCTACTCATTGAAAAGAGAAAGAAATCGGAATACGATGATTACTTAATGTACTTTATATATAGTAGGAAGCACTCCGTCGGTTACGACGACGAGGTTCCTATTGATCCGAATCAACGGAAAAGCCTGCTCGTGAAATTCGTGTAAGTGGCTGAGCACTCCACAGACAGTGTACCCTTAACGTAGTTCTCGAGGAGATTCAGCGTGACACCACAGAATGTGACAAGGCCGGCCTTTGAAATACAGGTACAACAGAACAGGAAGTAAGAGTGAGAGAAAGTTATGGTGAAAGAGTACAGCAGGGGTCACCACCATCCCCTGCGGAGCCTCGTGGAGCTTTAGGTGTTTTCGCTCAATAAACACTCACAAACGCCTGGTCTGGGAATCGAAACCGCGATCCTATGACCGCGAGTCCGCTGCCCTAACCACTGGGACATTGCGCCTCCACACTTTATATATATACCTTATGCACAATCTTATAGACCTAATACGCAGCACTCTCCCTTTTTCTCTCTCACTCTTACCCTTACCCTCTCTCTCTCTCTCTCTCTCTCTTCTCTCTCTCTCTCTCTCTCTTCGTTTGCTCTTCGCCTTTTCCCTCAACTAATCACGTGAAAGCGTTATAGACGGGCTAAGTAACGAAGGAAAAACTTAGTAGTGAAAAAGTAAAAATGACATATTTCACTCACTACCACCTCTCCCTCCACTTCCAGCGTCGATCTGGTTGAATGGTTAGCATGCCGGTCAAAATGTTTAATTACATGTCTTTTGATGTTACTTTATGAGTTCGAGTTGCACCGAGGTCGACTTTGCTTTTCATTTTTTTTCGAGGTCGATGAAATAAATAAGTACCTGGGCTCGATGTAAACAACTTGCCACTCTCTCGAAATTTCAGGCCTTGCGCCTATAGTAGAAAGAAATATGTTTATAACCAGAACCTATAAGAATGGCATTCAGCTCATGTCTTCTTCTTCCAATCAGGACTCACGCCATTAGCCACAAAGAATAATCTCTAATTCGAGCCTACTCTAAGCTACTAAGAATGCGTGTGGCAACTTGAAGATCCACCCACCACATGCGATAGACTGGCGGTTGCACGGGTGCGAAAGCTACGTTGTTATCCTCATTCTGTAAATGGTGGCTTTTAACGGGTGGAGAACTGAACCATTCTGGGGTACAGAGGATTCGCAATCTAGACTAAGGTCTGAAAGTTTACCACACCATAGTGGGTTACACCATGGTTCCTCTGCTTTTGGTTCCAACACTTTTACTAAATACCTAATTCATTTCACTACTTAGTGCAGCTACTCGTGGTAGCCGAAATGTACGTCCAGTCAATAATTTTGCTTAGTTTGATATAAAATAAACCTAGTTTCTTAGTCTGTTCTGAGTTGCCTGTCTTTGGTTTTTGGCGCTGTTGAGAAGATAACTACTTCGAAATATGTGCATCCACCAATCAAATAAGGGATGCTCTGAACTCACCATGGTGTTTTTCACCTTTTTACCGCTGGCGAGATTATTTCTTCATAGCAAAAGGCAGTGAAAAGCAATTTTACGATTTCAAATACCTATTTCTTTACTACCCACAAGGGGCTAAACACAGAGGGGACAAACAAGGACAGACATAGGTATTAAGTCGATTACATCGATCCCAGTGCGTAACTGGTACTTAATTTATCGACCCCGAAAGGACGAAAAGCAAAGTCGACCTCGGCGGAATTTGAACTCAGAACGTAGCGACAGACAAAATACCGCTAAGCATTTCGCCCGGCGTGCTAACGTTTCTGCCAGCTCACCGCCTTCTTACGACTTCCAATACCTCTCAATCATATTTGAACTAGTACAAAGTTTATTTTCCTAATGAGCTTCTTTGACTAAACCGTTTCATCGAATAAACAGTTTCATCAAAAAAAATTTATAGAATAAAAAGTATTACCGACGAAACAGTTTAAATAACTAAAGTTTTATTGACAAAACTGTTTTACTGATTAACGGAAATGTAAATAATATTTTTACGCGAGATAAAAAAAATCCCAGAATTCCTTCTCTATATATTGGTTGATGATTTCTTTAAATGGTTGTTGAATGTTGATGTTGAACAGACAATGCCTTTGTCTTTATACTAAAGTGTTCCAATGGCTTATATTATTCGGTAGATGATCAATACTGCCGTCTACAAAATATAATAATAATAATAATAATAATAATAATAATAATAATAATAATAATAATAATAATAATAATAATAATAACAATGTATACTATGAGTTTCTTTGCCTTAGGAGTCGGGAAGACGCTCGGCAAGAAATGGAAGCAAATTTGAAAGAAGAAGAAGAAAAAAAATTATTATAATAATAATAATAATATAATAATAATAATAATAATAATAATTATAATATAATAATAATAATAATAATAATAATAATAATAATAATAATAATAATAATAATAATGAAAGTGATATGAAGTAAAGTTTTCAGGCAAGAATATCTCAAAAGAACTATATTAATTATGGGAAGTAGACTCAATGGAAAGAACAAGATCAGAGCAATGAACTCATAGACTGTTTCTTTGATGCGATACGACGCAGGTGTCGTTAGATGAACAAAGAATGAGCTTGAACAAATAAAATTGACAGAAATACCAGGAAAGTAATGACAATTAACAAAAGACTGCACCCAAAAAGTGATATTGAAAGACTGCATGTGCCTAGGAATAAGGAAGGAAGAGGCCTAGTAATATGCAAGATCTGTGTTGCCAACGAGAAGAACAGTCCTGGATGGTACGTCAAACAGCAGAATGAACCCTTGCTTGGTGCGGTTAAAGATAATAACACGATATCTACCGAAATTATGTCACACTCAAAAACATTTAAGAAATGAGATGAAGAACACAGAATAAACAATTGGAAAATGAAAACAATGCATGGGCAATACCCCAGAGAAATCGAAGAGAAAGACAAGACTAGCACCTGGAGATGACTAAGAAAAAGGGATCTGAAAGGATGCACTGAGGCACTGATAAACAGCACCCAGGAATAAGCTTTCAGAACTAATAAAGACTAAGTTCTAAATAGATAAGAGCAGTAAATCGCCCCTTTGTAGGACGTGAGGCAGCAAAAGCCGAAACAATCTCACATATTGTGTAGCAAGCTGGCCAATAAATACTACAAAAAGAGGCATGATAACGTGGCTAAGTTTGTTCACCAGAGACTGTATGAAAAGTACGGTCAGGGTAGAGCACAGAAATGGTACAAACATGAATCAGAGGACGTCACTAAGAACGATGAATATAAGATCTGTGGCATTTTACTCTCCAATCGATGCTCGGAGACCAGACATGTTTTGGTAGATGAAAGAAAAAGGGAAATAATAATTATAATAACGAGATCGCCAGGATGTGGCAGCTACGAAAACCAAACATAAAAGTTATCCCTGTTGTCATCGGAGCATTGGGTTCAATACCACCCAATCTGAAGAAACATATGCAAACTTTGAGGAATAAACCACAACCTAGGTGTATTGCAAAAAACGGCATTACTAGGAACTGCATGCATATTGAGTAAAGTACTGTCTGTCTGTCGTTCTTGTGACTTGACAGACAGTACAAACCCCCGGTTGACACAACATCTTCAACCCACAACATCACGATATTGGATACTGGGCGGCGTCTGAAATAATAATAATAATAATAATAATAATAATAATAATAATAATAATAATAATAATAATAATAATAATAATAATAATAATAATAATGATGATGATGATGATTATGATGATGATGATGATGATGATTATGATATGTCCTGATGCAGAACCAGGCAATGGCTCTCACGGCTTCTGTTCTTTACTGATTGGAAGTGTTATCATATACATCGTTTTGTCTTGGTATAAAAGATGGGCTACAGCAAATATTCTGCTCAATACCGCAGATTTGCTTGTCAGTTGTTTGACCATAACCAGTTGAGCATGTCCCTTAGTGGCTGACGATATGTGCATCTCTGATCATGAGCAGAAGTAGTGGAGGAGCATCATAGCCATGTGTTGAGAGGGATTCTTTGGGGTTTGAATAATTTACCTCTGGAAACATGGGTGTTTCATTCAATATAATTAAACAACCCTTATTTAGGGACTTTTTGAGCAGGATGGGCTACTCAACCAGAAGAAAATTCTAACTGGGCCCCACCTGCAAGGTCATGAGCTGTTTATCTTGATATGAGATCACCATGTCGTGGACATATGGTTGTGGTGCATGTGTCTAGTGTACCCTTATCAGAAGGGTAGTCATGACGGGTATACTGGGCTTCGTATATTTTACCCCAGTGTCACTTTGATAGCATGCACTGCTCTCTCACTCAATAATAATAATAATAATAATAATATAATAATAATAATAATATAATAATAATAATAATAATAGATGTAAGTGTTCCTGCTGATATAAATATATCTGTAAAGGAATTTGACAAACTGAGTAACTATAAGGACCTGGAAATTGTAATACACAAAAAAGTGACATCTTAAAGCGAGAACTGTTCTTGTTATTGTAGGTGTCCTAGTTATAATAAAAAGGGGATGTGAGAAACAGTTAGATAAGATCCCAGGGGAACTATGTCCCAGAGTAATCCAAGAGATTGTACTGACAAGTACTGCCCATATCTTTAGAAAAACCCTATCCATTTAAATGTCTGTGTTGTATTACATGAAGATATTTCACTACTTCCCCATTCCCAAGTTTTCAGTCATGCTGTAACATCTCTTATCCTTCACTCGCCCCAGGACGCTGGGTGTGTCTTGGCAAGTGGCTGTAACAAACATGCAGATCAAAGTAATAATAATAATAATAATAATAATATAATAATAATAATAATAATAATAATAACAATAACAATAATAATAATAATCTTGAAATAGAAATCAGTAAAATGTGGAACCTGAAGACTAAAACAATACCTGTTGTCATAGGTGTTCTGGGAATAATAGCAAAAGGGGCTGATTGCTACCTAACTCAGATACCAGGAAACCCCAAAATGGCAGAAATTCAAAAGATAGTGCTCATGGGAACTGCTCATATCCTACGCAAAATACTTTCTATGTAATCTCAAGGTTTAAAACAAACATAATTTTTTTTCGACATCCACTAGTACAACACAAAAAACAACAACAACCAGATATATGGCACACTAGGCATAACAACAACGTGAACTTCCAACCTGTTGTCTCTTGAGGTCTCTGGGTGAGACTTGGAGCCAACTTGTACAAATATAAAGCAAAAGTCAAACATAGAATAATAATAATAATAATAATAATAATAATAATAATAATAATAATAATAATAATAATAATAAGAAGAAGAAGAAGAAGAAGAAGAAGAAGAAGAGAAGAAGAAGAAGAAGAAGAACAACAACAACAAGAACAACAACAACAACAACAACAACAACAACAACAACAATACGGGTTTCAAATTTTGGTACAAAGCCAGTAATTTTAAATGAGTGGGGAAGCCGAATATATCGACCCCAGTGTTTAACTGCTACTTATTTTATCGACCCTGAAAGGATAACAAGTAAAGTAGGACCTCAGCGGAATTTGAACTTGGAAAGTAAAGCCCGAGGTTGAACGAAATGTCGCTATGCATTTCTGGCGTGTTAACAATACTGTCAGCTTTCTGCCTTGATAATAATAATAATAATAATAATAATAATAATAATAATAATAATAATTAATAATAATAATGTACCAGGCAGTGGCTCTCATGGCTTCTGATCTTAACTGATTGGAAGTGTTATCATGTACATTGTTTTGTCTTGGTATAAAAGATGGGCTACAGCAAATATTCTGCTCAATACCACAGATTTGCTTGTCAGTTGTTTGACCTTAACCAGTTGAGCATGTCCCTTAGTGGCTGACGATATGTGCATCTCTGATCACGAGCAGAAGTAGTGGGGGAGCATCATGGCCATGTGTTGAGAGGGATTCTTTGGAGTTTGAATGGTTCACCTCTGGAACATAGGTGTTTCGTTCAACATCCTAAAGCAACCCTTATTCAAGGACCGTTTGAGCAGGATGGGCTACTCAACCTGAAGAAAATTCTAACTGGGCCCCACCTGCAAGGTCATGTGCTGTTTATCTTGATATGAGATCACCATGTCGCGCACATATGGTTGTGATGCATGTGCCTGGTGTACCTTTATCAGACGGGTAGTCATGATGGGTATATTGGGCTTCGTATATTTTACCCCAGTGTCACTTTGATGGCATGAACTGCTCTCTCACTCAATAATAATAATAATAACTTCAAATTTTGGCTCCAGCCTAGCAATTTTAAGGGGTGGGGTTAGTCTATACCATATACCCCAGTATTTAATTAGTATTTCATTTTATCAACTTCAGAGAGTTGAAAAGTAAAGTTACCTCCGAATTTGAACTCAGAAAGTTATGAATTGGAAGAAATATCTCTAGGCAGTTTGTCCGACGTTCTGAAGATCCTATCAACTCGTCGCCTTAATAATCATAATAATTATTTCGAATTTCCGTACAAGTCCACCAATACTGGTGGGCGGGGTTAGTCGGTTACATAGACTCACCTCCCCAGCATACATGACCGGTATT
>NC_043006.1:20648593-20658593 GCF_006345805.1 Octopus sinensis | reverse complement strand
AAGCACAGGTCCAGTCAAACGACTGAAGCAGGTAAAATAATAAAAGAACATATATATATATATATATATATTACAATGGTTGTATACTATTAATCTAACAAGAACGTGGCAGTAGGGGGTACACCACCGCTGTATAGCCCTAGGAAGCATCGAACGCCTCCTGATAGCTTTGACACATTTTTTCCCTGTGTCCTTATATAGATATACAAAGGGGAAACAAACACCCCCGGCTGCCGGAACTGCATCTAGGGACACCGTGTTTCAGGATCATTGTCCTTCATCGGCCTAGAGTAGCAGACACCGGTCAGGTGGTGATATTTGCCTCGACTTCGTAATTCCATATATCTATATTCAGTGAAGTTTATTCACTGATTATCAAAATAAGAAATATTGAATTTCTAAATCTCCCTAGATGCAGTTCTATCGCCCCACCACCGTACATGTCTCTACGAGAGATTTAGAAATTCAATATTTCTTATATATATATATATATAAAACTTTTCTTTTAATTTTTCAAAATTTAATTATTTAATCGTTACAGTTGAAAAGGTCTCAAATGACTGAAACCGGTACTGAAATGTTCTTTATAAAATTATTTTAGTATTTCTATCTTGTTTTTTCTATCTTGTTTTTTCATATATATATATATATATATATATATATATATATATATATATATATATATATATATATATTATATATATATATTTATACATAAATACATACATACATACATACATATATATATATAGTTGAAGTTTACAGAAGAAACAACGAGGAAGACGGATGTATGAGCAACAAGCAGGTGCATTAGTTTGACGCTCGGGAAAGTGAGAAAGTCTTTTACGTTTCGAGCCTACGCTCTTCAACAGAAAGGAAGAGGAGAAAATAGACAGAGAGAGAATAAAATAACTTGTGGATTTAGCGATCAATCAATCAATCAATCAATATATATATATAATCAACCAATCAATCAGTCAATCAGTCAATCAATATACACACACACACACACACACACACACACACATATATATATATATTCTTTTATTCTTTTACAATCTGGTAAGACCAAAGTTCTAGATGATGATTAGAGTGAAAGAGAGAAGAAGGCCAGTTGGCATTCCTTGGCATCTGAATGTCCACAAGATAAATGATGCTGTGTTGAGTAAAGAGCTTCAGACTCGCTTGTCCAGCATTGAAAATACTGCAGAATGGGAAGAATTTCGAGACCAGGTTCTTCAATGTGCTGTTGAAACACTGGGATATGCTACTGCCAGACACAGAGACTGGTTTGAGGAAAATGATGCTGAAGTTCAGTGGCTATTGGTTGTAAAGTGCCATGTCCACAATGTATTGCTGCAGAGAGGACTTTCAGTTGTGCAGCGAAATCTAGCACTTGACCAATATAGCAGTGTAAAATCACTACAGCAGCGATCTCTCAGAAAAATGCAGAACACTTGGTGGCAGGATCTTGCTCGTGATACATATATACATATGTTCTTATCTATCTATCTCTCTATATATATATAGATAAATCTATCTATCTATCTATCTATCTATCTATCTATCTATCTATCTATCTATCTATCTATCTATCTATCTATCTATCTATCTATCTATCTATATAGATAGATAGATAGAGAGAGAGATACATATATATATATATATATAGAGAGAGAGAGAGATACATATGTTCTTATCTATCTATCTATATATATATATAGATAAATCTATCTATTTATCAATCTATCTATCTATCTATCTATCTATCTATCTCTCTCTCTCTCTATATAATATATATATAGAAAGAGAGACATAGATAGATAGATAGATAGATAGATAGATAGATAGAGAGAGAGAGAGAGAGAGAGAGATACAATATGTATATATATATATACATATACACTTACACAAGTGTGTATGTTATATATATATATATATATATATATATGTGTGTGTGTGTGTGTGTGTGTATACATATTTATATACATGCATTCACACACACAACAAACACACACACATACACACACACATGCACACATAATGTTCTCAGTAAAATATCTTTTGAGAGGCTTTCTGCTTTTAAAATCAGAGAGTTGCAATGAATTTATTTGTTTTACTTTTATACTTCCATACTAAATGAATGCCCAAAGCTGCCTGATAATCTACAGATAATATTTCATTTTTCTCCTGCTCTTTGTCTGCAGGTTCTGTTATTTCAAGTGGTTTATAGATGATGCTTCGAGTATTTCATATTTCAGTGATGTTGTTTGTGTCTTACAACAATCTGTGTGTGCGACTATGCGTCAGCGTGCGTCTGTGTGAGTAGGTGCGTGCGTGTGAGTGTGTGTGGTGTGTGTGTGTGTGTGTGTGTGCATTCTTGGATACAAGTATAAAAGGATAATGAGAAAGAGAAGGTGGGAGTAGGAATATTTCGACTGTATATATGTATGCGTGTATGTATGTGTATTTGTGTTTATACATACATGAAATTACATATAAACACACACACACACACACACACACACACACACACACACACACATATATACATTCTTTTATTCTTTTATTATTTTATTTCTTTCAGTTATTTGACTGCGACCACGCTGCAACACTGCTTTTAGTCGAAGAAATCGACTCCAGGACTTATTCTATCTATTGCTATTGCCGAACCGCTAAGTTACGAGAACGTAAACACGCCAACATCGGCTGTCAAGTGATGGTGGGGGGGGACAAACACATACATACATCATACATACATACATACATACATACATACATACATACATACATACATACATACGACGGGCTTCTTTCAGTTTCTGTCTACCAAATCGACTCACAAGGCTATGGTCGGGCCGAAGCTACGTTAGAATACACTTGCTCAAGATGCAACGCAGTGGGACTGAACCTGAAACCTTGTGGTTAGGAAGCAAGCTTTATACCACCCAGCCACTCCTCCTCCGATACACACACACACACCCACATATATATCTATATATATATATATATATATATATAATATATAATATATATATATATCAAAACACAACATGACTAATGATATAAATATATATATATAGATATATTATATATATATTTATTTATAATATTATCTATCCTTATTCATGTGTTTTGTATTACGTCACATTATATTACATGTACCATCACCACTTTAATTCAGTATTCATCACAGCGTCCGACGAACGGGAACGTGAAACTCTGAGTAATATTATGTCATAATCTTGTAGCTTTATCAAATGTATATTACTCTACTATTGGTATTCGAGTACTATTTTTATCACCTTGTTTTGCACTTATGTGCCCACCCGTATGTATGTATGTGAGTGTAAATATATATATATATATATATGTAAAGTTAATCGAAACATGAAAACACAAAGAGAAAACACAACAACGCGAGGACGTGGATCAAATATAGTATTATTGGACGCTCAGGAAGGAAGGTGTGTGCGTAATTTTAAAATTAACCTTGTTCAAAATCCTGTACAATGTGGAAAGGAATTTATGGAAACAGAAGTAACGAAGACAAAACAACTTGCACTTTGTCTTGTATCTCTATATTTCTGGGTTAATATTTCTTCGTCAGTGAAGAAATCGAGGATGGTATCACACAGGTATCTTTAGGTCAGGTATATAGAAGTGGGGTTAGGATTTGCGACATGTGCAGAACGGTATAGTTATAGCTACAATAATCAATCTGCTTCGTATAAACCACTTTTGTAGTTGATGGATGGTTTTTGTTTGTGAATGAGGACCTCTTTTTGATCCCGAAATTGCCGATGTTACGTTATGTTCTTTAATAGTAAATAGATTCTTGAGTGTAGCATTTCTCTAACTGTTTTGGCATGATGCGTCTGTTTTTATATGTTCCTTCATAAAATTTTGTAACTTTGTGATGCTGCTTCCCATGTAGAAACGGCTCTGAACAGAACTTCCCTTCGCAAACGTGATTTAGAAATCAAATACATGTAACACTTGGTACACCTGCGGTTTCTACTTTATGTATATGGAAGACATCCTAATGCTAATTTCTCCAGGCTGACCATCAAGGTATATCACAAATTCAGCAGTGTTGACAGACACTATGATTTTGATATCGGACACCCCTCTGACATTAGAGTTCCAACTGTTCTACTAAATTTCCAGCCCAAGATTACACCGTCTCCATATTTCTCCTGACGAAGGGGTACTGAGTACGAAATAAAGAAATGCAAGGCAGAGTGCATGCTGTTATATTGTCTTCATTTTGCTTCCGCGTCTACCTTTCAATTCACATTGTACATATGCATATGTACATATATGTTTATACACTTTTATCACGTAAGTAGCTTGTTTACCAACCACATGGTTCCGGGTTCAGTCCCACTGCGTAGCACCTTGGGCAAGTGTCTTCTACTATAGCCTCGGGCCGACCAAATCCTTATGAGTGGATTTGGTAGACGGAAACTGAAAGAAGCCCGTCGTATATATGTATATATATATATATATATATATATATATGCGTGTGTGTGTATGTGTGTGTGTGTTTGTGTGTCTGTGTTTGTCGCCCTAGCATTGCTTGACAATCGATGCTGGTGTGTTTATGTCACCGTTACTTAGCGGTTCGGCAAAAGAGACCGATAGAATAAGTACTGGGCTTACAAAAGAATAAGTCCCGGGGTCGAGTTGCTCGATTAAAGGCGGTGCTCCAGCATGGCCGCAGTCAAATGACTGAAACAAGTAAAAGTGTAAAAGAGTATACACATTCACACTCACACACGCAGCCACTCACACACACGCACATACACATACACACACATACACACATGTATAGATGTAGATATAGATATACAGATATAGATATATAATAAAGATGTAACCGACGGAGTGCTTCCATATGATGTTCCCGTGATCTCAAGAGCTAGGTTTCTTCCTCTGCACTGTTTTGTGAATATACAATTGTATTTTATAATGCTGCGTATGCATATTAATGCAAACGTATAAACATAATTCCTTCTACAATGAAATCATCATTACATAAAGAAGGTACCGAAACGGCCGTAATCCCAAAGATGTCCAGTGCTTAAATAAATATATATTCATCCCTCATACCTCCTGATTTTTATTGTCTATATACTATTCTTAAGATAATTTCATTCATCGGACCTTCTGGAATTCAACTCTGTATGGACACTATACATTACAATTCTTGGTACAGGATTACTATGTGAACTAGTAGCCGAGTCCGTAACCGGGCCTTTCTGTGATAGCCGCACGGTTCTCCGAATCCATATCTTACACGACAAATTTACAAACACACACACACTCACATTATATATGTATGTATGTATGTATGTATATGTATATATGCATATATATACACACACACACACACACACACACATATATATATATATATATATATATATATACTAGCAGTATCGCCCGGCGTTGCTCGGGTTTGTAAGGGAAATAACTATATAAGCATTTTTAGAGATATAAAGTATAATAAGCCATCTCAATATGGTTAACCACAAAGGGGGGTGCTACTGTAGCTTTTTACGTTCTGAGATTTAATAATAAACTTTTAGAGAGTTACTTCCCTTATATATGCCAAAAATGCATTAAAAATGGGAAAAATTGATGGTAATTTTTTTTTTAAATCTTAGACTCATCGTAGACGCGCGCTAATACCCAGAAGGGCTCGATATGAATCACGACTATAAGATACCCGGTTTTGGTTAAACTGCAACCGCAAAATGTGGGAGTAGTTAGGAATCTAAATCGTAGGAGACAGACAGCACACAACTTACTTTTATATATAAAGATATATTATATATATGTATATTATATATATATATATATATATATAATATATATATATAGATATATATATATGTCAGTATATATTATCAGAACACATAGATAATACTTATCCATATATATTTATAAATGTATGTATTCACAAACTTTGGTTATTCCTTGATTGAGATCCTCTTAGTATTCGTTTTGGATTTGTCTTTGTATAAGCTCGATCTTCCTTCACTGGACACTGAAGAATATAGAGAGTGATTGTCTAAGGTCTCCAAAAATATTAAAAAAAACTGGAATTACAGTAAAACAACTTACTTATTGAGTGGTGGTGGTGGCCGTCGTCGTGATGATGATGATGATGATGATGATGAGGATGAGGAGGAGGAGGAGGAGGAGGATGACGACGACGACGACGAAGATGATGATGATAACTGTAAATGATAACCTTGCGTGTAAACATTTTCTTTTCTTTTACGTAATTTGATTTTGTAAATGAATAATCTGGTGTGTTTACTTTTAGGTATACAATAAATTTCTTTGCCCTAGGTGTCGGAAAGACAGCCGGCAAGATATGAAAATGACATTGAAGAAAGAAGAAAAACTAATAATAATAATAATTTTTTTATTAGCCACAGAGGTATAGATGACTGGGATGTCATAAGGACAGCAAAAACTTGTGTAGGAATTTGCATAAAGGACGACGAGAGAGAAATGGAAAAGAGTGGCTGTGTGGTAAGTAGCTTGCTCACCAACCACACGGTTCCGGGTTCAATCCCACTGCGTGGCATCTTGGGCAAGTGTCTTCTGCTATAGCCCCGGGCCGACCAATGCCTTGTGAGTGGATTTGGTAGACGGAAACTGAAAGAAGCCTGTCGTATATAGTATATATATTAGATATATGTGTGTGTTGTCTGTGTTTGTCCCCCTAGCATTGCTTGACAACCGATGCTGGTGTGTTTTACGTCCCCGTCACTTAGCGGTTCGGAAAAAGAGACCGATAGAATAAGTACTGGGCTTACAAAAAAGAATAAGTTCCAGGGTCGAGTTGCTCGACTAAAGGCGGTGCTCCAGCATGGCAGCAGTCAAATGACTGAAACAAGTAAAAGAGTGAAACAGTAAAAGAGTAACATGAATGGCACAGTCCTGAAAGAGGAGAAACTCCAACAAGGACAAATCATGAAATGCCACAAGTCAAGGATTACCCTCACAGCAAAAGGCGGAGAGTTGGCAGAATCGTTAGCACGCGGGCGAAATGCTTAGCTGTATTTCGTCTGCCGTTACGTTCTGAGTTCAAATTCCGCCGAGGTCAACTTTGCCTTTCATCCTTTCTGGGTAGACAAATTAAGTACCAGTTACGCACTGGGGTCGATGTAATCGACTTAATCCGTTTGTTCGTCCTTGTTCGTCCTCTCTGTGTTTAGCTCCTTGTGGGTAGTAAAGAAATAGATTACCCTCACAGCAAAAGTCACGAGACCCCCCCCCCAACTGTTGCTCTCCGATCTGTAGGATGTGTAGAGAAGTTTCATTCACTCTAAATCATTTTTGCCACTTTCGTCATTTTTTTCACAAATTCACTGGGCTGTAGTACTTCTCTCGTCATCCTCACTTTCCATTCCAGGTGGAACCTGAAACAGCTTGACCGAAGAGGAAAGCGTCTTTGCTCAATCCCTTCAGCCTCGTCCACCACATAATCTTTTTCGCCGTGGCCACTAGACGGAGGAACACCGCTTGCCCAGCCTTGTTAAAGTAGGGGTGATGGGGCAATCCTCACGATGGATTCGGCCGATCGTCGGATTCGTCTCACATTCGATAACAGCTGTTCGACATTAGTCCACAGGTCAGCAATATTCGGGTACTTGCACGAGTGCGTGCAGAACGGTTTCGTCCATCTGCGCGCATCTCAGACAGTCCCACATAGCAGCGCTTCCGTGCCCGTAGAATTTATCTCGAACCAGCAGTGCTTTTCGGTAGCACTACTAGGCCAGGGACTTCTGAAAGTTATTCATCACTAGCAGCATAGCCCGGCGTTGCCCGGGTATGTAAGAGCCCCTAGAAGGCAACGACTAATCCCAATCTAGTTCTTTCCCTCTAGGGAACGAAGGCGCATGTGTAGGTTGCAATGTCTTCTCTTCACTCGAATACTTCTATGTATACGATGTTCCTAGCTGTCTCCCGATTGCAAGTTGCGAAAACTACAACAGAAAATGTGTTGCATATAAAAAGCTTAGATTCTCGACCCCATGTCGAATTTATCGATTATTTTTCAGAACTGGGGGAACTTTTCAAAATTTTCGCTGCGTTAGTTTTGAATTATGACATTGGGCTAAGTGTGTGTCAAGTTTCATCAGAATCGGTTGAAAGCCGTGGTCAGGGTGAGGGTACAACCTGACAGCCACACAGACACACAGACAGACAAACTGCCTTTTATATATAGAGAGTTAGTACTGGTTTCACAAGTCCTCTGAAACAGACTAATTAGTTCATCCTCATCGACGCCTAGAGGTTCCCCGGCAACGTTATTGCTCTTACTCGCCACCAGATTTCTATATATTGATAGCGTAGAACTTCCACCGACCGTACTGCCCGACTGGTACAAGGCAGTGAGCATCTAACGACATTTAAGATGCCAGGCACCTAATCTTATTGTCTTTTTTTTTTACCCACGATTGCAGTTCCGTTAAAGAGATGAGCAATCGAAAGACGTGTCTTACAAACCACAATAATGGTTTCAAATTTGATACATGACACCAACTGTTTTAGTGGCGAAGGAAAGTCGGTTACATCGACCCCAGCGTTCAATTGGTACTTTTTCCGTCGATCCGAAAAAGATGAAAGGCAAAAACTGACATCGGCGGGAAATGAACTCAGAAAGTAAGGAATAGAAAAAAAAAAAATTACAAAGCGTTTCACAGCCTCTTGTTTTGCCTGACGTGCTATGGATTCTGCCAGACGATGACGGCGACAACGACAACGACGATGATGATGATAATGATAATGATTATTGTGGTGGGAGTGGTGGTGGTGGTGTTGGTGCTGCGGCTGAGAACTACGACGACGACGACGACGATGTGTGTGTGTGTGTGGGTGTTTGGGAATGAAAATTGAAAAATTGTCGTAACATAATTTACTCTTGATTCTAAGAAGACGAGATGTTTTTCATTATATCAAAAACAGTTTGTAATATAATATAACTGATCACTTTAGCATAATTAACAAAAGCCTCAAAAACCCACGAACGAAAAAGAAAAAAATACATTAAAATTCAATATCTTGGCATAATTTAATTCACTTTCGTATATATTTCCTCATCATCTTATTTAATAAACACAGATTCGATCAATTTATGCAAAATACAGAACACAACAATCAACAGCAGCTAATTGTTCTCGTGAATTACGGCTTTGTGGCACATCTAATGAGATGTTTTATAGCTTAATGATAGCTTCATTACTTCGTGCTCCCTTTCAAATTAATCGAGCACACCCATGGTACGACAAATACAGCCGTTCAAGAATTTGGACCTGGAGATCTCCATTTCCAGCGACTTCGAGGGCCACCTCCCAGTGGTGTCGGGCGTCAACGAAGAGCCCTCGACTACAACAAGACGACCAAAGTATTTTTTTTTTTTTTTTTCCATGATGATGATGATGATGATGATGATAATGATGATATTGATGAAGATGAAGACGATGACGATGATATTGATGATGATAACGACGACGACGACGACATAGATGATGATGATGATGATGATATTAATGAAGATGAAGACGATGATGATGATATTGATGATGATGACGACGACGACATAGATGATGATGATGATGATGATGATGATGATGATGTTGATGATGATGATAACGAAGGGGGGAAGAAGGAAATGATGATGACAACTAGGATCTTAAAATGGAAGGTGAAGTGTAGTAGTAGGTGGTTATGTGGTCCAATTTGGGTGGGATGGTCAAGAATGGACGACCAAAGTATTTTTCTTTTCTTAGGTCTGGGGTCTCCCGCCCCTAAGCCCTAGACCATCACTTAATCACCCTTACCCGTCTTGTTGCTTAACAACAACAACAACAACGACAAATACAACGGTAATATAACGCTATAAAGTGTTATCCCGATGATCCGTTGCGGTTAGGCATCCAAATGCACCTGGAACATCCAATGATGAATTCCAAGT
>NC_043006.1:20586995-20648493 GCF_006345805.1 Octopus sinensis | reverse complement strand
TTCCTTGGATCTTTCCTTTTCCTCTGTTCCTGACGAAGAGCTCCGATCGAAACGTTATATCTTCCTTCTTTCTTTCCTTCCTGAGCGTCCAATAACTATACTTGTTCCACGTCCTCACGTTGTTGTGTTTTCTCTTTGTGTTTTCATGTTGGATTAACTATATATATACATACATACATATTATTTATATATATATATATAATATATTATATATATATATATATATCTATTATATATATATATATATATATATATATTATATATAGATTTTTTGGTGCGTAAGGAATTAAAAAACCAAGGATGTGTAGATATTAGAACATTTATAGATAGAAGGTCTTACAGCTGTTTCTGGGATATTTATTAATAATATCCCTTCATCGGAGACAGTGTGAGAAGATGATTAAGTAATAGCTAATTTAGATAGGATACAAAATAGAGAGTGGGGTGGAAGAAAGAAAATAGATGTGAGATATGTAGGGATATTGAAGTTGTAGATCCATTTTTTCGGATCTTATATATGTAAGATTCCAATATGTGTGTGTGTTTGTTTGTCTTCTACCATTGCTTGGCTACCGGTGTTGACATGTTTACGTCCCCGTAACCTAGCGGCTCGACAAAACAGGCCGATAGAGTATCAGGTTTTAAAAAAGGAATTTCTGTGAGTCGATTCGTTCAACTGAAATTCTTTAGTATGGCCGAAGTCTAATGACAGAAACAAATAAAAGGATAAATAAGTATAAGATAAATACCATTTCAGATGATATAGATTACGAGTTTGTTGTGAAATTTTTCCGGTTGGGGGAGAGAGGATCTTCGGACAATTCAAACGATTCGACTTTGCTTCCTCATAACTTTCAGTAAAATAGGCATCTTTTAATGGGTATCCCTACAAATACATAACAGAGGTTGCTAACTACGGTTATATATGAATTTAAGGTAATTTTTAAAAACTTGTTAGCCATACATAGGCGCAGGAGTGGCTGTGTGGTAAGTAGCTTGTTTACCAACCACATGGTTCGGGGTTCAGTCCCACTGCGTGGCACCTTGGGCAAGTGTCTTCTACTATAACCTCGGGCCTTGTGAGTGGATTTGGTAGACGGAAACTGAAAGAAGCCCGTCGTATATATGTATGTATATATATATGCGTGTGTGTGTTTGTGTGTCTGTGTTTGTCCCCCTAGCATTGCTTGACAACCGATGCTGGTGTGTGTTATGTCCCCTGTTAACTAGCGGTTCGGCAAAAGAAACCGATAGAATAAGTACTGGGCTTACAAAAGAATAAGTCTTGGCCGCAGTCAAATGACTGAAACAAGTAAAAGAGTAAAAGAGTATACACACCAGCATACTGACACAAATCCCATTTTTTTTTTTCAAAATTTCAAGTTTTCATATTTTAGATATACATGCGATGTCTGTTAGTATGCAAGTGTGCGCAAACAGCATTTTTTTCTTTTCTTTTCTTTTTTTTTCATATTAAATTCCGATTTAATCGTAATCTACACTATCAGAAAGATATTTGTAGAAAATTTCTGAAGGTTATAAAGAACAAAGTCGAATCGTGTGTTTTACCCGAAACCCCTCTCCTACCACAGAAAAAAAATTCGCAACAAATTCCAATTTTGATCAGAATCTATAGATTCTGATTATATTGGAATAGAAAATTTCAGTAAGAACTAGTCTCCTTTTTATTACTTTTTGAAAGTTAGGAAGAAACTAAGACGAATCGTTTTATTTATCTGAAACTTTTCCCCTCTTCCGAAAAAGTTTTCGCAACAATTTCCAATATAAACAGAACTTATACAATATGAAAGCTATTTGTAGAAAATTTCATTAAAAATTAGCCATTTTGTTTTCGTTTTGTAAGTTATGACGAAACAAATTCGAATCGTGTGAGTTATCTGAAACACTTCACCTATGTCATAAAAAATATGTCGCAACAAATTCCAATATGTTAGTTAGTTAGTTAGTTAGTTAGCTAATTTGGCTTAAAAGCAAATAGCAAGGCCATGTAGGGGGACATGGAGTTAAGTACAGGGTGGTGTTCATGTAAAGAGTTCAGGCCACTTGAGGTCCAGGGAGGCTTTGAACAAAGCGGTCGTCGGCATCTTCACCATCTCGTCTGGCAGCTTGTTCCACGGATCCGCAACCCGGACGGAGAAAGCTCCTCTCCTTCGATTGAGATGAAATCGTCGCAGGTAGTGCTTTTCGGAATGACCCCGCAACCGACGCTCTGGAGCAGGAGTGAAGAACAGCTCTTTCGAGAGGTTACACTTTCCGCTTATGATGTTGTGGGCGAGAATTAGATCAAACCATCTGACGAGTATTTGTGGATAATTTCGTTAAAAAATACTCGTTTTTCTGCAAGTTATGAAGAGCCAACTTTGATGAGGTGCTCACATGTGTAAATATGTCCATAATTAATGTTTTAGGACAGGGATTCTCAACCAGGATCCATATAAGATTTGGTAGGGAGGGGTCCATGGTAGCAAAATAGTAAACTTTGGACTCATAGAAGTACATTAAGGGTCCATGAAAAAAATGTTGCTTTAGATGCATTAAATAGCTAGATTTCCTTCTGCTCAAGTTAATGTATAATAAATAAAATACGAATTTTGAAAAAAATATCTATAAAACTAGTTTTTAAGCATTGAATGGCTATGTGGCTATAAGGACCGCTGTTTTAGAATGTTTTTTCAATTGAGATAAAATGCAGACAGATAGAGAGGGAAGACAGACAGACAGGCAGACAGACAGATAGAGAGGGAAGACAGACAGGCAGACAGATACATAGATAGATGGATAGATAGATAGATAGATAGATAGATAGATAGATAGATAGATAGATAGATAGATAGATAGATAGATAGATAGATAGATAGATAGATAGATACACACACAGGGATATGTATATATGTATGCCTGTATGTATGCATTTATGTATACATATATATTAACTTGCATATATATGTGTGCGTAGAGAGAGACAGGGGGAGGGACGGAGGGACGGAAGGAGGGACGAAGGGAGAGAGAGTGCGGGAGTGAGCGACAGAGACAAATAGATAGATAGATAGATAGATAGATAGATAGATAGATAGATAGATAGATAGATAAACAAATAGATGGCATGGCTCATACCACTATCACTAAGAACTGGAGCAATTACAATAGTCGCCAACAAAATTAGGCTAATAGCAGAGGCTAATGACAGATATATTTCAAAGCAACAACTTCTCTTCACTGCTGAGCTACCTACCCACATTCATTACATATCATTATTTGATATACTTACAACAGTAAGTAAAAGTCTGTATAGAAACTACTTCAATCATCTGAGCTAAACACTTTGAAACGCAGTGTAACACAAACACGTACCTCACCCTCCTTACTCCCACGTGTTATTCAGAGAAAGTAGATATTTTTATGACTTTATGATACGGATATTTAACTCATCCCGAACTTCAACAAACAGCATGTCGGTTTAACTGAGTTTAGCACTAACGCCTATATACATTGGTTTCAACTTTTGGCACAAGGCCAGCAATTTCGATGCCGGGGGGGGGGGGTCAAGTCGATTACATCAAGTCTAATGCTCAACTAGACCACGCTAGGACGAAAAGCAAAGTCGGCCTCGGCGGAATTTGAACTCAGAACGGACGAAATGTCGCTAAGCATTTTATCCGGTGTGCTTACGCTTCTGCCAGGTTGACGTTTTACTTACATCTATATATTAAACTTGAAAGACAGGAAAAAATTGCATCGGACTAACAGCAAAATCGCTGTCAGTTGCTAAATTATGTAGCGAAATTTATACATTAAATTATTATACACATACATACATACTCTTACTCTTTACTCTTTTACTCTTTTACTCTTTTACTTGTTTCAGTCATTTGACTGCGGCCATGCTGGAGCACCACCTTTAATCGAGCAACTCGACCCCAGGACTTATTCTTTTGTAAGCCCAGTACTTATTCTATCGGCCTCTTTTGCCGAACCGCTAAGTAATGTTGGGGCGACAAACACAGACACACAAACACGCATATATATATATATATATATTATATATACATATATACGACAGGCTTCTTTCAGTTTCCGTCTACCAAATCCACTCACAAGGTTTTGGTCGGCCCGAGGCTATAGTAGAAGACACTTGCCCAAGGTGTAACGCAGTGGGACTGAACCTGGAACCATGTGGTTGGTAAACAAGCTACTTACCACACAGCCACTCCTGCACCTATACATACATACATACATACATACATACATACATACATACATACATACATGATGGCCGTCCACTCGTAATCGAGGAAGACCATTGTTGACCTTTTGCAACATTGTGCGCTCTAGGACTAATATTTTGCATTTGCGGCTCCGTTGGTGGCTAATAAGCCCTGCATGAACGACTGTAAACATTGCGCTTTCGAGCAACACGCTTAAATTCTTCATGAAGAATATGTGCTCTTTCAAAGGTGTCGACCCCCACCTTAACTTCCCTCCTTCATCTGTGGTGATGACAGGCATTGCTCTCTTAGTCGGTCTCCTGCATATCACAGACCTTTAATGAGGACTTAATCGCAGCCTTGGTTTCTGCCGGGGTCTCTTTCCACAAACAAGTTCCCCATATAGCATCTGTCTAGGGATCCTGCTATCCTTCATTCTAATAAGGTGTCCAGTCCAACGTAACCGGAGCTTGTGCACCATTGCTTCAAGATATCAGATTGAGTCTGGAGTTTTTAAGGTCCAGCCAACATTCAGAATATGTCTCAGACATCTTTGATGGAAGTGTTCAAGGACCTTTACATGGAGTTTGTAAAGGGTCCATGTCTCATGGGTAAAAGAACGATATCTGTACACATGCACGGTACACAGCAATTTTTGTTTGCCTTGTGATGCTATGCTGGGACTAGATACGAGACTCAAGAGACCGGAAGGAATCAGTTGCTCTCTGCAGCTTGAAAGATATTTCATCATCTAGGGAGCAAGAACGGTTGAGTGTGCTTCCCAGGTAGACAAACTTGTCTACCACTTTCAGTATTGTTTCTTCAACCTAGATAGCTGGTTCCATATATGGATTTCCTGGTGCAGGCTGGAATATTGCAACAGTCTTGTCCAGGCTAATGCTGAGTCTAAATGCCTTGCAAGAAGCAAAAATACGATTCCTAAGTATTTGCATGTCATCCATTGTATGAGTGACTAAGTCGCAGTCATCTACATAAAGGAGGTCACGAATAAGAGACTTTTGAATTGGCAGCAAATCGGCGCAGATTAAAGAGGCGACCAGAAGATCAATACCTGACATATATTCCCAGACAGCTAACCTTAGCAAAATCATGAGTAAAAGCAGCAGCAAAGTACAAAGGATGGGGCAAGGATGTCGTCCTTCTTGACACCATTCTCTACAGGAATGGGTCCCGCCATGCCACCACCAACATTGATCCAGGGCTCCATCCCATCATGAAATGATTTAATTATAAAGTGATCCGGTCATCCAAGTCTGCCAAGTATTTTCCATAACAAGACTCTATTCACAATATCAAAGGCCTTGGTTAAATCAATGAATATCTGGACAAGATCCATATTCTGCTCTTAGCACTTCTCCTGTGAAAATCATATCCATTGTCCCTCTACCAGATCGGAAGCCACATTGAGATTCAGATAGAACATCATTTACGAGACACCCATTCAGACGGCTAAGAAGAATATTTGCTAGAACCTCGCCAGCATCTGTTATAAGAGCAATACCTCTATAGTTACCACACATTATTCTGGCTCCTTTTCCTTTATAGAGAGGAAGAGTAATTGCACCTTTCCAATGATTGGGCATTGCACCATCCCTCCAAACTACAATAAGTTCATGAAGGGACTGTATGATGAAATCACACCAAATTGCAAGACTTCAGCACAAATTCCATCCCTTCCAGGTGCCCTACCAAGATTCAATTTACTTATTACTCTCATTATCTCATCTACTGAGGGCATGGAACTTAAGGAACCAATGATAGGTCTTTGTGGCATAGTATCAATCACTGTTTCATCCACAACTGACTCGTGGTTTAGGAGCTCAGAGAAGTGTTCGATACAACGACCTGTGATTTCTGTTGATTTAGTAAATCCCCTACTACAGTATGGGAAGATTTTAGAGATCAGGTTCTTCAATGTGCTGTTGAAACACTGGGATATGCTACTGCCAGACACAGAGACTGGTTTGAGGAAAATGATGCTGAAGTTCAGTGGCTATTGGTTGTAAAGCGCCATGTCCACAATGTATTGCTGCAGAGAGGACTTTCAGCTGTGCAGCGAAATCTAACACTTGCCCACCATAGCAGTGTAAAATCACTACTGCAGCGATCTCTCAGGAAGATGCAGAACACTTGGTGAGAGGATTTTGCCCATGATGTTCAGGCTGCTGCTGATGCAAATGACAGCAAGAAGCTTTACCATCTGATGAAGCAAGTTTATGGGCCTAAGAACTCTGCATCAGCTCTGTGTGGTAAGTAGCTTGTTTACCAACCACATGGTTCTGGGTTCAGTCCCACTGCGTGGCAACTTGGGCAAGTGTCTTCTGCTATAGCCCCGGGCCGACCAATGCCTTGTGAGTGGATTTGGTAGACGGAAACTGAAAAGAAGCCTGTCGTATATATGTATATATATATGTATGTGTGTGTGTTTGTGTGTCTGTGTTTGTTCCCCTAGCATTGCTTGACAACCGATGCTGGTGTGTTTATGTCCCCGTTACTTAGCGGTTCGGCAAAAGAGACCGATAGAATAAGTACTGGGCTTACAAAGAATAAGTCCCGGGGTCGATTTGCTCGACTAAAGGCGGTGCTCCAGCATGGCCGCAGTCAAATGATTGAAACAAGTAAAAGAGTAAAAGAGAGTAAAGAGTTTGCATTCCAAATTCCTGCTTTTTCCAAATTCCTGCTTTTTCTCAAGGGATGACGCACTGGTCTAGAGACCTCTATTTCTTGATAATCAGGTATATAGTAGTTATTGCCTGTTTTTTTTTCAGTTTATAGGTTATAAACAAGTCTGATCCACAGTTTTCATATATATTAAATAATGTGGTTCTTAAAAATCAAGAGACACGCTGAAACATTATCAAATCATTATAGTAACATATTAAGAAATATTAACTTAATTTAAAAAACAGAAAACTATTTTAAAATTTTAGTAAAATGAAAAGCATGATATCTTTAAAAATAGGAAATAAAACAAAAAGTATGTAATAGGTTCTACTATGTTTATGTTAAAAATGTAGTAAATTTTTTTATGAGAAAAAAGTTATATAAAGCCAAATGTTATATTAAAATTCAGATTTAAATATTACAGAAAGTACTAGGTAAAACTAAAAGCAATGCAATTTTTTTTTCTTTTTTGAAGAAACATTTTTTTATATTTTCGTACAAGTAAATACAATATTTTATTGTTCAAATTTTTTATATAACTTTTTTTTAAATTTAACTTTTATTCCGAATATTTTTGTTTCAATTTTTTTTCAGAACTTTTTACTCGAAGCATTCTAACTTGGGATAGTCTTCTAATTTGGGCTTTGACATTACCTTACACGTGCCTTATCTTTGTTCATAATATTTGTGTTGTCTACTGCACATCAAATAATTCGCAATGAGTGCAAAGAAACGGAAGTATCTTGATGAATATATTCGATTTGGATTCGTGTCCCTCCAAAAGGGTGACACAGAACTCCCCCAGTGTGTGATATGTTATAAGACTTGGGGCCATGATGGAATGCGACTCTCACGCTTGGAACGTCACTTGAGGACAACACATCTTGCTCTTGCAGACATCCGAAGGCATTCTTTGAAACAAAAAGACATTCCTTGAAGCAAGTTGGACGGTAGTGAGGCATCTCGGCAACAAACTTCAATGGTCATTGAGACTTCCTATGAGATCGCCATGTTGATTGCGAAGAGCAAGAAGAGCCATAAGATTGGAGAGTCTCTCATAAAATTAAGTCTACTCCATGCAGCAGAGCTCGTTTTGGGAAAAGATAGTGCGAACAAGCTTTCCCAGATTTAACAACGTTACACACACACACACACACACATATATATATATACATATATATAATACATATATATATATATATATATATATATATATATATATATATATAATATATATATATATATATATATATATATATATATATATATATAGTTAATCCAAACATGAAAACACAAAGAGAAAACACAACAACGCGAGGACGTGGAACAAATATAGTATTATTGGATGCTCAGGAAGGAAGGGAAGAAGGAGGGTTTTACGTTTCGAGCGGAGCTCTTCGTCAGAAACATAGGAAGAGGAAAGATCCAGAGAAAGGAAGACGGAGGAAAAAAATCGCCAACGGTACACACACGGTCACATTTTGAATATATATATATATATATATAGAATGGTTGTATACTGTCGCCCTACCACCGTACATGTCTCTACGAGAGATTTAGAAATTTAGTATTTCTGATATATATATATATATATATATATTATATATATATATATATCTATATATATATATAATATATATATATATACGGCTGACAGACTTCTTTCAGTTTCCATCTACCAGGTTCGCTCACTACGCTTTGGTCGACCCGGCGTTGCAGGGGAAAACACTTGCCCAAGGTTCCACTCAGTGGGACTGAATCCGAAACCATGCGGTTGGGAAACAAACTTCTTACCACACAGCTACGCCTTCACCTATGTATGTATATCCACATGTGTGTGTTAGAGAAAGAGAGAGAGAGAGTGGGAGGGAGAGAGAAAGAGAGAGAGGATGTGTCTGTGAGTGCGTGTGTGTGTGTGTGTTTGTGCATGACAGAGTATATCTTTGTGTGAGTGTGTGTAGGAAGGTAGTGTGTGTGTGTGTGTAGGAAGGTAGTGTGTGAATGTGTGTAGGAAGGTAATGTGTGAGTGTGTGGGAAGGCAATGTGTGAGTATGTGTGGATGTGTGTGAGAGAGACAGAAAGAGAGAGTGTGTGTGTATTGTGTGTGTGTGTGGTGTGTGTGTGTGTGTGTGTGTGCGTGTATGGCTGTTTGTCTGTATGTGCGTGTGTGTATCAGTGCGTGTGTGTATTTTTTTCTGGGCATAAAAGAAGCCATATTGATGTTGCTATCATGAATCATTTCTCCTCTGAGGTTACAGTCACTGCTCCTTCATAGTAAACTCCTGTCTAGAACCACCCTTCAGATACTCCATCTACGAAAGTAAAGTTCTCTGTGGGGTATTTGTCCAATGACAACATTAGTCACTGTAACGTGTCATGGTGGCAGTGAACAAAGACAACGGTCACTAACTTATTCGTTCTCTGCAGTGGATGGAAGCTCTCCGTCGGTTACGACGATGAGGGTTCCGGTTGATCCGAATCAACGGAACAGCCTGCTCGTGAAATTAACGTGTAAGTGGCTGAGCACTCCACAGACACGTGTACCCTTAACGTAGTTCTCGGGGATATTCAGCATGACACAAAGAGTGACAAGGCCAGCCCCTTGAAATACAGGTACAACAGAAACAGGAAGTAAGAGTGAGAGAAAGTTGTGCTGAAAGAGTACAGCAGGGATCACCACCATCCCCTGCCGGAGCCTCGTGGAGCTTTTAGGTGTTTTCGCTCAATAAACACTCACAACGCCCGGTCTGGGAATCGAAACCGCGGTCCTATGACCGCGAGTCCGTTGCCCTAACCACTGGGCCAATGCGCCTCCTCTCTGCAGTAGAAGATAAGATATATAAAGGCGGCGAGCTGGCAGAAACGTTAGCGCGCCGGGCGAAATGCGTAGCCGTATTTCGTCTGCCGTTACGTTCTGAGTTCAAATTCCGCCGAGGTCGACTTTGCCTTTCATCCTTTCGGGGTCGATTAAATTAAGTTCCAGTTACGCACTGGGGTCGATGTAATCGACTTAGTACCTTTGTCTGTCCTTGTTTGTCCCCTCTGTGTTTAGCCCCTTGTGGGCAGTAAAAAAATATATATATGTTTTTACACCAAGAATTCAGTTGGCCGAGTGGTCAGGGTTGTTAGGCTCACGATATGTAAGTCGTAGGTTCGATTCCTGCATTGACGGCTCATTATGACCTTGCGCACGAGGCTTCATCTGATGTTGTTCTACACCGTTCTCTTTTAAAACCCTATCACTGTTAGCTGGTAGCTGGAGGGATTAAACCCGAGGGTTGTGAAAAATTGACTAATGAAAAATTAATTGAAATATATTGACCCAATTAATTGATTGGGGCCGTACTGCCAATTAAATAATTAATAGCTATCATATCAATTAATTGCAATTAATTGCAGTTAATTGTAACATTGTCAGCGAAAGTTTTTTAAATGGCTCATAATTCATTCGACGTTCAATTGGCAAATACACCGTTCTAGTATGTATGTATGTATGTATGTATGTATGTATGTGGAGGCGCAATGGCCCAGTGGTTAGGGCAGCGGACTCGCGGTCGGAGGATCGCAGTTTCGATTCCCAGACCGGGCGTTGTGTGTGTTTATTGAGCGAAAACACCTAAATCTCCACGAGGCTCCGGCAGGGGGTGGTGGCGACCCCTGTTGTACTCTTTCGCCTCAACTTTCTCTCACTCCACTCTTACTTCCTGTTTCTGTTGCACCTGTATTTCAAGGGGCCGGCCTTGTCACTCTCTGTGTCACGCTGAATATCCCTGAGAACTACGTTAAGGGTGCACGTGTCTGTGGAGTGCTCAGCCACTTACACGTTAATTTCACGAGCAGGCTGTTCCGTTGATTCGGATCAACCGGAACCCTCACCGTAGTAACCGACGGAGTGCTTCCATGTATGTATGTATGTATGTATGTATGTATGAAAAATATTATTAATGGTCAGTGATGGTCTTCTTCGGTCACGAGTGGACAGCCATCTTCTATATTTCAATGTAAATATGTATGTATCTACATATGTGTGCGCGTGAGTGTGTATGCATCGCTGTTGTGCGTGTTGACGCTTTGTTCTGATTGCTGAGAATGATTCACACATTCTGTCATGTTTAGGAATTTGATTATTGTGTGCGTTGTCAAGCGTTGATGCTTGATTCGGACTGCTGAGAATGAATGGTATACATTCTGTCAGGCTTGGGAATTTGGTTATTGTGTATATTGTCAAATAACCGCAGTCGAGTGTTGACGCTTGGTTATGACCGCCTCGAATGATTCACACATTCTGTCGTGTTTGGAAATTGGTTATTGTGTATGTTATCAAATAATTGCTTGGTTTTAACTGCCGAGAATGATTCACACATTCTGTCTTCAAGTCATTAAATCGTAACTTCGCCTGCAACGCGGTTGTATCTTGAATTCTGCTCCAACATATTAACTGAATCAGACTTTCATCTGTGGAGTGGTGGCAAAATTTCTCCTATTTTAAACTGTGGCGAAATATCTTTTATTTTAAACTAACCCACGCCGCGTGAAAACGATAAAATCGTCAGAAAATATTTTAACCAGACAGTGAACATGTATGGAAAAGCAAGTGTGGAAAAAAATTGATCCAGAAAAAGGAACTGGATGGACAAATTATGAATCATATACAAAACCAGCATCCAGAGTATTCTACTACACAAGCAACTGGAGAACCATTTTTATCGAGTTTTCTTTCACCAAGAAATAGTGTGGCCAGTCGCTCGGCCTTAAACGTTTATGGTTGCATTGAGTAGGTATGTGTCGGTTTAAAACTATTTTCCTTTACTGACGACCCACTGATTCGTATGTACACAAATAAGAAATACGTGGAGAGACTTACCCGTGCAGTGGAAAAGAAGATATCTGATGAACTTCGAAGTAAATAATCGACGGTTGGACTAAGGGTACAACGCATTTAACTGGACTTTTTGCATCTTATTCGTGCAATTATCAAAATAACTATTTTACTGAGATGTACTCGCATAGCAAGTGATTTGATCTGAGATCGTGTGCTGGAACACAAAACAATTGCAGCGTGGAAGGTGTTTGTAAGCCATTTAAGAAACACACAAAAGCCGTTCGATTCACTTCAACATTTAAGCTTAATTTGTCAAAATATTTTCGTCGCTAAAGTCCGCGACCTGTTCACTGACAAAAATCCGGTATTTTCGCCAATGGTAAGTAAAGCATCATTCACTGCCTCTGATTATGTCGAATTTATAGAGTACGTTTTAAGTATCTATAACAAAAAATTAGAAAATGCTGTATCTATTGCTGGAGATAATACTGAAGTGGACAAATCTATAGCGAATTTGTGTAGAATACCATTGATTGAATGTGTCTCTCATAAATTCACTCTAGTTCTTTCTGCTTATCTCGACAAGCAGGAAGTTCTACTTGATAAAATTAAAATGTTGATGGGCAAGCTAAAATCATTAAAACTTGCGGGTAAACATAGGGGAAAAACGCCCTTTCAATCTATACAAAGAAATAAAACCCCTTGGTCCAGTACTTATGGCATGATTGAGAGGTACATCCAACTCAAGCTGTTTTTAGACTCTTTTCAAGGCGATCCAAAGCTGATTGATTATCTGTTGACACCACCTTGATCATAATGATCTGCAAACTCTAAAAGACAATTTACGTAAGTTACGCTCAGTAACAGTTGCTTTGCAAAAAAACAGAAAAAGATTTGGGAGATGCTCGAATTCTTTTTGATGAAATTTTCGCATTGTATTTTTACGAGGAGTTTTATTAAAATATTTGATTCAATCGGCAGCCATTGTGCACAGCACAAATTTTGAAATTGGAGTTTTGAAAAGTTTACCTGCAGAAGCAGAGCTAACTGCGGATGAAGTGACTACTCTACATCAGCTGAAAGTGGTGACAGGCACGTCACAACCACTAGCGTAGCTAGGGGTGGTAGGGGTGGTCGGCCTCGGACGGCACTTTTAAAGGGGTGGCACTTTTGGGTCTACTGTAGGCAATATCTGTTGTTTTGTGGGGTCTGGCGGCGGCAAACAGTAAGGCCGCCTCGGACAGCACACACTGTACCTTCGCTAGTGGTCACAACAGTCTTGGTGGAAGCACTCCGTCGGTTACGACGATGAGGGTTCCGGTTGATCCGAATCAACGGAACAGCCTGCTCGTGAAATTAACGTGTAAGTGGTTGAGCACTCCACAGATACGTGCACCCTTAACGTAGTTCTCGGGGACATTCAGCGTGACAGCGGCCCTTTGAAATACAGGTACAACAGAAACAGGAAGTAAGAGTGAGAGAAAGTTGTGCTGAAAGAGTACAGCAGGGATCACCACCATCCCCTACCGGAGCCTCGTGGAGCTTTTAGGTGTTTTCGCTCAATAAACACACACAACGCCCGGTCTGGGAATCGAAACTGCGATCCTATGACCGCGAGTCCGTTGCCCTAACCACTGGGCCATTGCGCCTCCACACAACAGTCTTATTTACCTGTAGAAGATGATGATTTCGCTTAAGTTTGTTTGAAAAAAACACAAGAAAGATGCATTTCACCTCGGTGATATCTAAACTGTAGATTTTTGTTACCACCGTCCAACATCTTCGAACGTTTCTTCAGCTCAGCAAGTAATGCTTTTAATGGTTTTCGGCAATACTTAACACCAATGAATTAAGAAATGCAATTATTTCCAAAAGTCAATCGCGCTTTCAGGGATGCAGACCTAGTTTCAGAAACCTGCTATCGTTCGTGACCTTTTGCTATATTAGAACATTTTAATTGTGCTACTCGTTTGAGAAACTCTTTCAGTTAAAGACATTCAATTTATTTGTTTTCCAACTACTGTACAATGTAGAGTTTACATGCTGTTTGTTCCCTATTCTAAATCAATAAAACTGAACTTTGAACGTTTTCTGATAATAAAGTTTTTTGAAACTATAAGATGTGCCTTTTATTTTCCTATTATTTTGGCTCTTATCTAAATCGAAGCGAACACTCCAAGATATATGGTGTTCTTACGTTCGGCAAAATAATTGACAATTAATTGCAATTATTGATTGGCCTGTATCCCAGTTAAAATTGATTGATTGATTGCTATACTCTCTTTTACTCTTTTACTCTTTTACTTGTTTCAGTCATTTGACTGCGGCCATGCTGGAGCACCGCCTTTAGTCGAGCAAATCGACCCCGGGACTTATTCTTTGTAAGCCCAGTACTTATTCTATCGGTCTCTTTTGCCGAACCGCTAAGTGACGGGGACGTAAACACTCCAGCATCGGTTGTCAAGCAATGCTAGGGGGACAAACACAGACACACAAACATATACACACACACTTATATATATATATATATATATATATATATATATATATACATATATACGACAGGCTTCTTTCAGTTTCCGTCTACCAAATCCACTCACAAGGCATTGGTCGGCCCGGGGCTATAGCAGGAGACACTTGCCCAAGATGCCACGCAGTGGGACTGAACCCGGAACCATGTGGTTGGTTAGCAAGCTACTTACCACACAGCCACTCCTGCTGTGAAAATAGTCCTGCTATGAAAATAGTTGATTGAAAATGTTCCAACCAATTATTTACAATCCCTGGTTAAACCCTGTGATGCACGGGCGTTCTGCTCAGGGTCATATGAGAATCTTATACTCTTACTTGCTTAACCCTTCTAATATTAATCCAACCCACCCTCGACTTCCCTTGGTCCTATGATACAAATTTCTATTTTAAATTTACCTAAATTATAATCTTCCAACACGTTCATTTATGTTCCAAACACTAGCTTAATAATGGGTCCAAATTTTGGTACAAGGCCAGCAATTTCGGGGAGTAGGTAATTCGGTTATACCAACTCCAGTGCTCAACTAGTACTTATTTCATCGACCCTAAAAAGGACGAAAAGCAAAGCTGAACCCAGCGGAATTTGAACTCAGTAAGTAAAGACGAACAAAATGCTGCTAAGCGTTTTGCCCGCCGTGCTAACGATTCTGCCATTTTGCCGCCCTTCAACAGCTTAATAATAATGAGCGTAGTGTTTTTATATATTTTTACATACATACATATATATACATATATATATATATACATACATACATACATACATATATGTGTGTGAGTGTGTGTGTGTGTGTATGTTTGTGTGTGTGTGTGTGTGTGGTGTGTGTGTGTGTGTGTGTATGTGTGTGTGTGTGTCCGTGTCCAGAATCACGCCGGACGCGGTGGAGGAGAGAAAACAGTAATTTAGTGAAGGAGAAGTAGTGAGAGTATTAGCCTTGACTGAGAGGTGATCTAAAGAAGGGTGCATTTTGCAACAAAAGCCAGACATTTTCTCTCATGGCACCTATCGCAAGAACATCCACGTTGAGGTGGGGAATAAGTATTACCTCTCGGTACTACATGTGTTCTGTAGCAGGAAAAATATAGCGGGTGTGTTGCCTTGATAATTTGGACTGGGTTAGCTCCCTTGAATAATAAGCAGTGGTCGGGGACGGGGTGCTATGATGAAGTTAACTAGGGACTGATGTTTGTTATGTTATATGAAAAAGAAGGGAAGAGCCTTCAGTGAATTTGTAAATTGATCAGATAGATGCAGACAAGTCAGAAGTGGGATAGACTGTCCAAAAACTGGCAACTGATTCTGCTTCTATACCAACACGGAAGTGTATGATAGATAAGGCGGCGAGTTGGCAGAAATGCGTAGCCGTATTTCGTCTGCCGTACGTTCTGAGTTCAAATTCCGCCGAGGTCGACTTTGCCTTTCATCCTTTCGGGGTCGATAAATTAAGTACCAGTTACGTACTGGGGTCGATATAATCGACTTAATCCGTTTATCTGTCCTTGTTTGTCCCCTCTGTGTGTAGCCCCTTGTGGGTAGTACAGAAATAGGTATGCAAGAACCGGGAGGAGCTGAAAGTCACCGATGATGATGATGATGATGATGATGATGATGATGATGATGATGAGGTGATGATGATGATGATGATGATGATGATGATGATGATGATGATGATTTTAGAGAGATGAAGTAAATATCAGAGATACGAAGATTTTTTTTTTTTTTTGCTTTATAGTTCACAAGCGTGAAAAGAAATTTGCATATTATGTGTCAGATTGAATACCTTTGAAAACTTAACCATACGGCTATACTTTGGCATATTAATGAGGGGAGAGAAAGAAGAAAAAGAGAGAGAGAGAGAGAAAGAGAAAGATAGAAATACATATATGTATAAACAGTTTCAACATTAACTGTATGTATGTGTGCATTTATAATGTAATATCTTATATATATATAATATATATATCTATATATATATATATATATATATATATATATATACATACATACATATCCGTGTGTGTGTGTGTAAGTGTGTGTATATACACTCGTACATGTATATTCATACACACTCGAGCAGATACATACCTACACATACATAAATATATGTGCTTGTGTATGTATGTATGTATGTATGTATGTATGTATGTATGTATGTATGTGTGTATGTATGTGTGTGTGTATGCGTTTATATATATATATATTTGTATGTATACATAGATATGTACATATATGGGAGTGTCGGTATAAATGAGTGTACGTGTATATAAGCATTCGTGTCCGTGTATGTCCGTGCGTGTCCGTGTGTATGTATATGTGTGTTTGTATATGTGTGTTTGCGTGTGTGTCTGCGCGCGCGCGCTTGTCCGAGTACATTGAAAACGAGATATATGATAATTATATATATTACAGATAGATTTCTCTATGTAACTTCATATCGTACCATGCATTTCTCAAGAGCAACACTTAATGAGCACTCATGTTAAATGTTGGAAGTACTAATAAGTAACACAGATATAAAATACTTGTAGTGCCGTATTATATATATATATAACACTTCTATAGGGAAGTCGCTAAATAAAAAGCTAGTGGGAAGAGTTAAACATATAGGCACAGGAGTGGCTGTGTGGTAAGTAGCTTGCTAACCAACCACATGGTTCCGGGTTCAGTCCCACTGCGTGGCATCTTGGGCAAGCGTCTTCTGCTATAGCCCCGGGCCGACCAAAGCCTTGTGAGTGGATTTGGTAGACGGAAACTGAAAGAAGCCTGTCGTATATATGTATATATATATATATATGTGTGTGTATGTATGTATGTGTGTGTATGTGTTTGTGTGTCTGTGTTTGTCTCCCTAGCACTGTTTGACAACCGATGCTGGTGTGTTTACGTCCCCGTCACTTAGCGGTTCGGCAAAAGAGACCGATAGAATAAGTACTGGGCTTACAAAGAATAAGTCCCCGGGATCGATTTGCTCGACTAAAGGCGGTGCTCCAGCATGGCCGCAGTCAAATGACTGAAACAAGTAAAAGAGTAAAAGAGTAAAAGAGCAAACAAGAGAGAAGATCTTTTATGTTCTTTTATTTTTTGATAGGGTCTCGTCAATGAGAAACTAGCATTTGTTTCCTAAACCCTTCAGTATACAGATCACTCTGACAAATGTAATGCTTATTTGCTCACGTTGTTTTGAATTAATCATGCATTGATTGTCTCGTAGCTTCAATATTTCAATGATGCGGTTCTTTATTTTTAAAATGACTTTGTGCAAAGTAGATGTAAGAGACTGGATGTGGCCGGTTTGACCACAAAGCCAGGTGAAATATTTAATCTTAATATGGTAGCTTTAAATGTTAAAAGGTTACTTCTGTTGAAACCGGAATAACATTTCCGATTAGTTTAATAACTTGCTATAGTCTGTCAACATAAAAGCATACCTACTACAGTGACATAGCTAGAGTATATCCTTCCCGGGCAATCCTCCAGTTTGTCATACCTATTTCTTTATTAACCACAAGGGGATGAACATGGAGGGGACAAACAAGGACAGACATAGGTATTAAGTCGATTACATCGACACCAGTGTGTGACTGGTTTTTAATTTATCGACCCCGAAAGGATGAAAGGCAAAGTCGACCTCGGCGGAATTTGAACTCACAACGTAACGGCAGACGAAATACCTATTTCTTTATTACCCACAAGGGGCTAAACACAGAGGGGACAAACAAGGACAGACATAGGTATTAAGTCGATTACATCGACCCCAGTGTGTAACTGGTACTTAATTTATCGACCCCGAAAGGATGAAAGGCAAAGTCGACCTCGGCGGAATTTGAACTCACAACGTAACGGCAGACGAAAGCATTTCGCCCGGCGTGCTAACGTTTCTGCCAGCTCACCTTGTCACGTATAAACTTACACAGCATACCCCAAAAAATGTCTCCATAAGAGCGTCATCCGAGGCGGACAGCCTTCATTCGTTCCCCACCTGGAGATGTTTCTGTTCGCGACGCTACTGAGAATTAGGGAACCAAGCAAGTCATTCCAAATGACTATCTGTGTGCGTATGTACACGCATGTATGTGTGTGCATACTTACATATACGCACACATATACATGTATGTGTATATATACACAGATACATATATACATACACATAGGCGCAGGAGTGGCTGTGTGGTAAGTAGCTTGCTAACCAACCACATGGCCCCGGGTTCAGTCTTGGGCAAGTGTCTTCTGCTATAGCCCCGGGCCGACCAATGCCTTGTGAGTGGATTTGGTAGACGGAAACTGAAAGAAGCCTGTCGTATATATGTATATGTATATGTGTATGTGTGTGTGTGTGTGTGCGCGTGTCTGTGTTTGTCCCCCTAGCATTGCTTGAAAACCGATGCTGGTGTGTTTACGTCCCCGTCACTTAGCGGTTCGGCAAAAGACAATGATAGAATAAGTACTGGGCTTACAAAGAATAAGTCCCGGGGTCCATTTGCTCGACTAAAGGCGGTGCTCCAGCATGGCCACAGTCAATTGACTGAAACAAGTAAAAGAGTATATATGTATATACACATATATGTATGTATGTATGTATGTATGTATGTATGTAGAGAGAGAGATGAGGGGAGAGAGAGAAGTATTTATAAGTATGTATAGAGATAGAGAAAGTGAGAGAAAGACAAAGAGAGTGATGGGGAAGGAGAAAGAGGAGGAGGAAGAGGAGAAAGGTTTATACTTCCTGAAAACAAGCCGTTTTTTTTTTGTGTGACATGATAATGGGTCCCGATGTATTCAAATGGCCAGCTTTTTTAATGGAAGTGGTTAATCGATATCATCGCCGCCCCCAGCCCAATTTAACTGATATTTTATTTCATTTTATCGATTTCAAAAAGAATGAAGGGAAAATTGACCTCGAAGAGATTTGGAACCAGAACGTAGATGGCTGGAAGAAATACCGCATTGCATTTTGTTCGACGCTCTAACGATTTTCCCGATATAATAATATTGCTAGTTTCAATTCAGTATTGAAAAGAAGCTAATTGAGTGCCCGGCTTCTTCACGACGTATCTTAAAGCTGAAGCCAAGTATCCGCGATTAAACCTAATTCCTGAGTAGACAGTTGTGAGAGACTGAATATATTAGCATACATTTATGTTATCAAATGATACAATTTAAATTCCTGAGGAAAATAGCTCAGTCCGGTGAAGAGTAAAGTCTATAGTTCGCTGACGAGGTTATGATAAGACCGAAAGACGTCCAGATTTCTCTCTAGTGTTTACTGAAATGTTAAAAATAATTTAGCTGTTATCGATAATAGAATTAGCACATCGAACCTAACTTAGATGTGTTGTTTAGAATGCCTTAGAATGCAATAAACGTCATGTAAAAACATTTCGTGTAGATGACAAATGCTAAAAAGCATCGAAATTTTATTATCTGTCGAAGAAATTCCGTTTAGTACACCGGCAATGGTACTACCGTATCAAAGGCGGGGAGCTGGCAGAAACGTCAGCACGCCGGGCGAAATGCGTAGATGTATTTCGTCTGCTGTTACGTTCTGAGTTCAAATTCCGCCGAGGTCGACTTTGCCTTTCATCCATTCGGGGGTCGATAAATTAAGTACCAGTAACGCACTGGGGCCGATGTAATCGACTTAATCCCTTTGGCTGTCCTTGTTTGTCCCCTTCATGTTTAGCCCGTTATGGGCAATAAAAAAATAAGAAAAGTTTGCACACCGAGCGAAATGCTTAGCTGTATTTCTTCTGCCGTTACGTTCTGAGTTCAAATTCCGCCGAGGTCGACTTTGCCTTTCATCCTTTCGGGGTCGATAAATTAAGTACCAGTTACACAGTGGGGCCGATGTAATCGACTTAATCCCTTTGTCTGTCCTTGTTTGTCCCCTCTGTGTTTAGCCCCTTGTGGGTAGTAAAGAAACAGGTATTTCGTCTGCCGTTACGTTCTGAGTTCAAATTCCGCCGAGGTCGACTTTGCCTTTCATCCTTTCGGGGTCGATAAATTAAGTACCAGTTACGCACTGGGGTCGATGTAATCGACTTAATCCGTTTGTCTGTCCTTGTTTGTCCCCTCCATGTTTAGCCCGTTATGGGTAATAAAAAAATAAGAAAAGTTTGCACACCGGGCGAAATGCTTAGCTGTATTTCTTCTGCCGTTACGTTCTGAGTTCAAATTCCGCCGAGGTCGACTTTGCCTTTCATCCTTTCGGGGTCGATAAATTAAGTACCAGTTACACAGTGGGGCCGATGTAATCGACTTAATCCCTTTGTCTGTCCTTGTTTGTCCCCTCTGTGTTTAGCCCCTTGTGGGTAGTAAAGAAACAGGTATTCGTCTGCCGTTACGTTCTGAGTTCAAATTCCGCCGAGGTCGACTTTGCCTTTCATCCTTTCGGGGTCGATAAATTAAGTACCAGTTACGCACTGGGGTCGATGTAATCGACTTAATCCGTTTGTCTGTCCTTGTTTGTCCCCTCCATGTTTAGCCCGTTATGGGTAATAAAAAAATAAGAAAAGTTGCACACCGGGCGAAATGCTTAGCTGTATTTCTTCTGCCGTTACGTTCTGAGTTCAAATTCCGCCGATGTCGACTTTGCCTTTCATCCTTTCGGGGTCGATAAATTAAGTACCAGTTACGCACTGGGGTCGATGTAATCGATTTAATCCCTTTGTCTGTCCTTGTTTGTCCCCTCTGTGTTTAGCCCCTTGTGGGTAGTAAAGAAATAGGTACTACCGTATCACGTGGTACTACCGTGTCACGTGATTTCATCATATCGCAGATCATCAGCTGCAGCTAGAAAAACCGAATTCCAGATAGAAAATCAATCAAACCGACATGGAATAACACTGACCGAACAGCCAGTGGTGTTGGATAAAGCTGGCGAGTCGTGTACAAATTATCTATCAGCGACAGAAGTAGATTTTGCCACGAATATTCGTTAGCACATCCAGCGGATCTTTTCGGTTTGAACGGCAGTTTTTTAACATAATTTCTAGGTAACTAAAAAATTTTAAACTTCGTATACTGGTAGAATGTGTTTATAAAACATCTTTTTTTCTTGGCTTTATTGAGAAAATTCTATAGTTTGTAAGATATTTGTTGTTGTTTTTCTTCAATTTCTGCAATCTCAACCAATCACTGACGTCTATTCTGTGCCGTATGAATATGTCCCTCGTTTAAGAAACAGATTAGGTTTATTTACATTTGTGAAGAAAAAAAGATACCCTTCCCCCCACCCAAACCTTAACCCTAACCCTAACCCTAAAACAGATTGAAATGCAATAGATCGATACTAGGGTCATAATTATGGGTGACAATTTCATATGACACCGCTAGAAAAAACTGCCGTTCAAACCGAAAAGATCCCATCCAGCCTAACTTTGATGGATTGTTTATAACACCTTAGACTGTTGTAAACGTTTCAAAAAAGAATTTTTTTTTTAAATATTAATCCCCATAATTTGCTTTTAATACCCATAGCACTATATATAGTAAAGGTAACTTATCAATATCTATAAAGCTGAAATGCGAAAAAGTTGTTTGATTTCTTGTTATTTGTCTCATTTTGGGATAGGAACGGTTTAAGGGACAAGAAGGCGGCGAGCTGGCAGAAACGTTAGCACGCCGGGCGAAATGCGTAGCCGTATTTCGTCTGTCGTTACGCTGTGAGTTCAAATTCCGCCGAGGTCGACTTTGCCTTTCATCCTTTCGGGGTCGATAAATTAAGTACCAGTTACGCACTGGGGTCGATGGAATCGACTTAATACCTATGTCTGTCCTTGTTTGTCCCCTCTGTGTTTAGCCCCTTTGTGTAATAAAGAAATAGGTTATCTTTAATTGTGGGTGTAAAAATTTGGGGGATTTTGGAAAGGCGGGTGAAGAGGAGGGCAATAAAAAGAACCAAGCAAAGAAGACGAACAAAAGAAGAAAGGAAAAAAAAGACAACACGCTCAAGACAACACCACCACCAAAACCCGAGCGAAACACGGGTCAAAATAGCTAGTCTATAATATAAAAAACACTCGTCACTTTCACAGTGCTACTGCTGATAAAAGCGGTGAGCAGTCTCTCCACAATTCATAGTGACTGTGTGGTAAGCAGGAGTGGCTGTGTGGTAAGTAGCTTCTTACCAGACAGACGTGCTGTTTTTTGCTCCGGCAAATGTCACGTGTTAACGTGAATTATTGAACATTTTACGGCAACAGGTAGGACATTTTGGATATTTTGGAAGCATAGTGAGGTTTATTGCTTGCCGTTAATACTTTTTTGGCATTAATGTTAATTAGTGTTAACACTTTTCTGCGCGTAATAAGCTTCACTTTGCTTCGGATGTATTTGTTCTGCCTGTTGGCGTATTTATTGTCTCACCTTTTAGTGAGAATTGTGTATTTTGAAGAGGCATAACCCCTCCTCAAAAATTAATTTGTTCGCTTGGATTTACCACGGAGAACCAATTGTGCTTGGATTTACCACGGAGAACCAAGTGTGCTTGGATTTACCACGGAGAACCAATTGTGCTTGGATTTACCACGGAGAACCAAGTGTGCTGCAACTAGGAGTACCCTGTTTCGTGAGGATTACCAGTTGCAGAACTGTGTTGCCATTATTTGAACTGTCTTCCTTCGTCCCTTTCTCTGTTCTGTCTTTCTGTTCTGTCATTGTGTTTTTTTCTTATTGGACTTTGAACTTTTAGTTGAACTTCTTTTCAAAATCATGGCAACAAAAGAAACCACTGTTTTGGAATGGGAGGTTGTCCCACCCAAGCAGTGGATTGAAAGTCTTGAGAAGAGGACGGTGGTCCTACGAATCTATTCTAGGTCGCGTGGAGCTATCGCCCTCTTCGACAGGAGCACCATAGAGAAAGAGTTGGGGGACCACCTACCAACGATAAAGTTTATTTCTCGGGGGAGTAAATTTGCAACGGTGTGGTTGCTGTTTGGTACCCCCGAGGAAGCTAGCAGATTTGCTAGCGAGCCACTGGAGGGAGAGGAAAAGTAAAAAGAGTCTGGGTTTGTGGGCTGCCCCCGGGCACGGAGGCGGAATGGATCGAGAAGACCATCCGGCGAGGCCTGGGGGATAGCGGACCCAGGCTACTGAGTGTGAAAATGGCTCCCGCGGTCGCCTGGGAGGGGTCAAAGGCAACTTTGACCCTGTGGACACCGGTGGCCGTGGGAGAAATAAAATTCCCGGACTTCCTGAGAATGGCTGGGCACAGGTACCCGGTGATACTCGAGGGACGCCCCCCCCCAAGTGTCACCTGTGCCTGAAGCCCGGACATATCAAGAGGAATTGTCCCGGGGGCCGTGGTGGTGCCCCGGAGCATGAAGGGGAAAAGGCGCCCGCCGCCCCCTCATTGGAGGGGGAGACGGTGGAAGTCGTGGAGGAGGTTGCCTCCACGAAAAGAAAGAGACAGGCGAGCAACAATGGCTGCTCGCCAAAGAACGCTCAGGTGGCGGAGGGGGATAGCGATCCCCCGTGTCTGGTGACGGAGTCCCCTGGGTCAGCAGTCTCCCCCAAAAGAAGGAGGAGAAAAAGAAAGAAAGGTCGGGCGGCTGATATCCATGAGCCGCAGACGTTGGCGGGAACTGTGCCGCCAACGAAAGAACTGAACGTATTGGTCCTCTTCTATAGAGGAGGAGAAATTGAAAAAAAAATGATGGAAGAGTACCACAAGGGAGCTCCTTTAGCCTTCACACAGGACCCCGAATGGCCTCCGCAGATAGCTGTGGAGGCCGTGGCGTTCGACGTGACGCTTGGGCTAAAGGAGCTCAATGAAGATTATAGCTTGGTCCCGGGCGACGCGAACTCGGAACTTGATTACGTTCTGAGGGAGGCGTGGTTGATGGTGGAGGGCGCGGGCACAAGCTATTTCGAGGACGATATGTAATTATTGAACTGTTAGTATTAATAATGGACTGCTAAGTCCAAAAATTGGAAAATTGAAAGAGGTTTAATACCTCGTTTTGCATTTTTATTAATAATGGACTGCTAAGTCCAAAAATTGGAAAAATTGTAAGAGGTTTAATACCTCGTTTTGTGTTTATCTTTAAAAAGAACAATGTTTTAGAGAAGCGAAAGTCGGCGGGCGCTTTTTGTCTTCTCCCATCCTTATCATCTGTCTTTCATTATCATTCACTTCATTAATGTCCTCGTCCAGCCCGCAAAGCTAACTTAATCTGTGTACTGCCTTTATGGCAAATGTTTTGAAATAAAGTAGCTTGTCTACCAACCGCATGGTTCCGGGTTCAGTCTCACTGCGTGGCACCTTGGGCAAGTGTCTTCTACTATAGCCTCGGGCCGACCAAAGCCTTGTGAGTGGATTTGGTAGACGGAAACTGAAAGAAGCCCGTCGTATATATATATATATATATATATATATATATATATATATGCGTGTGTGTGTTTGTGTGTCTTTGTTCGTCCCCTAGCATTGCTTGACAACCGATGCTAGTGTGTTTATGTCCCCGTTACTTAGCGGTTCGGCAAAAGAGACCGATAGAATAAGTACTGGGCTTACAAAAGAATAAGTCCCGGGGTCGAGTTGCTCGATTAAAGGCGGTGCTCCGGCATGGCCGCAGTCAAATGACTGAAACAAGTAAAAGAGTAAGAGTTGTCCCAAGATGGTTCCCAGCGTTGATATTCAAGAAGAGGAGTCACAGTGAAATAAGACAGAAAACGCCATGGCGGACATATGACGCCACCCAAAGAATTCTCGACTCCAGCTCAGTTATCATGTCAAATTTCGGTCATAATAAAAACTTCATCCGGAATAATTCTGTCTATTGTTATTTTTGAAGTGCAATTTAGTTAATTGCGATTTTAATTGATTAGTAATTAACTTTAATTCTACTGTTAAATTACATTCAACATTTGATTATCTCAAGAAAATACTGGCGGGAAGAGAGAGAGAGAGAGAGAGAGAGGAGAGGGAGACAGAGACAGAGACAGAGAGACAGAAAGAGACGGAGAAATGAAAGGAATGGGGGGAAGGGAGGAAGAAAGAAGAGACAGACGAAGTGGAAGGAAATACCAGCAAGAAAGAGAGAGAGAGAGAGAGAGAGAGACAGAGAGAGAGACAGACAGACAGACAGACAGAGAAACAGACAGAGACAGAGGGGTAATGGAGAGAGAAAGAGGGAGCGAAGGGGGAGACAGATGGAGAAAGAGAGAGCGAAGGGGAAGACAGATGGAGAAAGAGAGAAAACATCAGTAAGGAAGAGAAAGACAGAGACACATGAGATAGAAAGAGACTGAAAAAAGGAAGAGAAAGAAAGAAAGAAGAGAGAAAAGAGACAGAGAGAAGGGGACTGGGAGAGGAACGGGTGGGGGGAAAGAGGGGGGGAATAGACACTAAAGCGGAAATGTTTGGTTATGGCTATATAAATAGTTACTAATTGGTCTAGTGATATAATGACTAAATAGACGAGAAGGCAGAGAGGACAATGTGTGTGTGTGTTTGCGTGTTGATATGTGTATATGTGAGTGTGTTATGTCTTTGTATATGTCTATGCGTTTGTATGTTTTCGTGCGTGCTGTATGTGTTTGTGTAGGCGTCTGTGTGTGGGAGCGCGTGTGTCTTGGGCGCACATTACTGGATCGCAATTAGCCGTAATGCCAACCATCACTAATTCCCACCACTAACACCACCACCACCTCCATTACCATCACCAATGTAGCATAATTCATATATTGAAGTAATCTAGCTCTCTCTCTCTCTCTCCCTATATATATATATATATTATATATATATATATATATATATATATATATATATATATATAGTTAATCCAAACAAGAAAACACAAAAAAAACATAGCAACGCGAGGACGTGGAACAAATAAAGTATTATTTGACGCTCAGGAAAGAAGGGAATATATATATATGTAAAAAAAAACACGAACACATATTCCTTAAATTCTTTGAATTGTTTCAGTTTTAAAGATCCGGTCATGCTTGGGCACACACACCCCATACGCACACACACATACATACATACATACATACATACATACATATATATACATATATATACATATATATATATATATATATATATATTTTTTCTCTCCTTGTTTTTTCTGTGTCCCTTTCAGTAGAAGAGCGTAGGCTCGAAACGCAAAAGACATTTTCTATTCCTGAGCGTTATACTAATACATCTGTTTGTTTTGTACACCACCTGTCTTCGTCTTTTGTTTTTTTTTCGTAAACTTTCCCTAAATGTATGTATGTATGTATGTATGTATATATATATATATATATGTATATATATATATATATATTGTTATATTTCGGAATGGTCATATTGCCAGTTTAGCCAATAAAAACACACGCACTATATATTTGGTGTTATTTTGCTTCAGTGTTATTTATTTTTTACATTAATCTTAATCTTATTACAGGCATCCCCCCACATACACACACTAAATAAACATAGACGCACATAGAGATATAAGCATGCGCAAATGAAGACATACAATAGAAATGCAAAATGGCTGACGGTTAGTAAGGAGAGACACAAATAAGAAAGAAGAAAACAAAGGACCACTGATGCGGTCACAGGAGTGTGACGAAAGAAATCTGGCCGAAATAAGATTAAGATTAATGTAAAAAATAAATTACACTGAAGCAAAATAACACCAAATATATAGTGCGTGTGTTTTTATTGGCTAAACTGGCAATATGACCATTCCGAAATATAACAATATCTGTTTCAACACACGACTTCACATAAAAAATCTTGCACAACAAATATTTAAACGTATATATATATATATATATATATATATATATATATATATGGCTTTGAAAATCATCATCGGACTAATTAACTTCCGTTAAATTTAGCTTCCGTAAATTCAAATCCGTTAACCCCAAAATTTCATAAAAACCGTTAAACGTTTAAAAGTTTCTATTGTTTTCAGATTGTCTTAGCAAATTTATTACTGTACACGTCATTCTTTCAGCCCTTTTTAGGCCCTTTAGAATTTAAAACTATAAAATTAGCATCTTTTAACTCTAAAGCGAAAAAAACTATGGTTTTGGGGTTCTAAAGCCCTCAAAAAGGCAAAGAAGCTGAATTTATAGTTTTGGCACTTTGCAACACTTTAGTGTTTAAACTGGCCAAAAACCGTTGTATCTAATTCCTCTACGAAATCTTTTTTTAAAAAGTAAACAAATCGCGTTAGTGAATTCTCGTGGCTTTGAGATAATGTGAGGACTTTTCTTTCAGAAAGCACAGAACTGGGAGGAAAGAAAAATTAACTGAGGTGGATGTCAACAGAGAAAATATTGACCCGCGAAAAAATAAAGTGGAAAAAATAAAGGAAGGAAAAAAGTTGGTAAATATTTCGGTGTGAAGGCAAATAGTTGTTACGTAGTAGCCGGTCATGCTAGAAATAGCAACCAAATCGTTCCTTTTCTGGAAAAAGGAGCCGTTTACGCATGATTTCGGTGTCACATTCATTGAAAGCGTGCAAACTAACCTGAAAAAGAAAAAAAATGACCCGCGAAACAAAACCCCTTTGGTGGGAAACTTCGTTGTCCTCACCACTCCTCCCACCTTTCTTTTCCGGAAATAAGTGACTTGTGGCGGGTTTGGAGGTCAGATATGTTGAATGCATTCGAAAAAAAACTGGAAAAAAATTATTCCACACCGAGCTACGAAATATTTACCGAAAGATAAAAATCTTGTATCGATTATACCCATATTTTAATTAATTCAAATTAGTGTACCTCATCTTCAAAAGTGGCAAATTTTTTGTCGGTTGCCATCTAGGATAATTTTAGTAACAAATCAAACAGGCAAGATGCATTAAGAATTTCAATTTTAGCGTTTATCCATGCTTTTACACCTGTTAATTAAATTTACCTGCCCATAAAAGTCAACTATAACCCAGTGGTATATAAAGCACCCGTGACAAAATTTTAAATCTGTAAGTCAAAAATTTGCAAAGTTACAAGCAAATAACGAATAAGAATTACATTTGACAGATTAATATGAACATTCAAGATGCTTTTAGGTAGTTTTTTCTTACACACACACATAACACGGCCTCGCTCGGTTGTGACTACACGTGTGTTACTTTGACATCATTTCATAAAATTTGTTTATAGGGAGAAAAAGATTGAAAAATATCAATAGATAGGCGCAGGAGTGGCTGTGTGGTAAGTACCTTTCTCACCGAACGGACGCGTTTTTTCTTCGCTCCGGCAAATGTCACGTTTTAACGTGAATTATTGAACATTTTACGTCAACGGGTGGAACGTTCGAATATTGATGGAAGCCTAGTGAGGTTTATTGCCTGTCGTTAATACTTTTTAGCATTAACAACGTTATTTAGTGTTAATAATTTTTGCGGGTAATATACTTCACTTTACTTCGAATATTTTTCTACCTGTTGGCGTATTTAAAAGTCTCACCTTTTAGTGAGAAATTGTGTTATTTTGAGGAAGGCGTAGCCCCTCCTCAGAAATATTTTTGACTCATTGGAGTACCAATTTTCACACTTGGACTACCACACGTGGAATATTGAACTGTTTGGCACAGCAGGTAGGACTGTTTTGAATATTTTTAGAGGCTTGACGAGGTTTATTGCCTGCCATTAATACTTTTTGACGTCAACGTTAATTAGCGTTAATAATCTTTTGCGGATAATAGACTTCGCCTTGCTTCGGACATATTTTTTCTGCCTGTTGTATTTAAAATCTCACGTTTTAGTGAGAAGTGTGTTTTTTGAAGAGGCGTAGCCCACATCAAAAATAATTCGATTCATTGGAGCACCAATTTCGCTTTGGATTACCACACGTAGAATATTGCACCTTTGGATTACCAGGAGGCACCAAGGATATTCGTGGACTGTTTTTACAAGCACCAGAATTACCAAGGATTGCCGTGACGTTTGGCCTGGACTACCTTTCGGCCAAAAAAAAATAATTCTTTGCCACATTTGAACTTCTTCCTCTAGCTATCCTTCATTTGAACTCCGAACTGTTTTTATTGTAACTCTCGTTTCCATTTTGTTTTTTCTTCCCTCTTTCTATTACTTTTGTGTTTTTCCTATTCGAACTTTATTTACATTTTTTGTTTAAAATGGCAAAGGAACTGATTGTTTGGGAGCTAGAAGCTCCCAAAAAATATGTCAAACAGCTCGAGGATAAGACCGTGGTACTGAGGACTTATTCAAGGTCGCTCAACGCTATCATGGTTTTTCCGAAGGCGAAAATTATTGAAGAGCTGGCAAACCACATGCCAGCCGTAAAATATATCCAACGGGGAGCCAAATACGCAACGATTTGGTTGCTGTTTGGCTCCCCTAAAGATGCTTGCGAGTTTGCAAGCAGGCCCATTGAGGGCAAAGAAATCTTGTTTCTCCCCAGTTACAAGGGAGAAAAATTGACAAGACTGTGGGTCTGCGGCCTGCCACCCGACATTGAACCCGAGTGGATGGAACACTCTATCCGCCGGGGTCTGGGTGACAGGGACGCAAAAATCCTAAATGTCAATGTACAGCCTGCGGCTGATTGGGAGGGGTCTAAGGCAACCTTAACCCTATGGACCCAGTCAGCCAAGAGTCTGGTTTTGCCAGACTTTTTGAGAATGGCCGGGTCCAAGTATCCGGTGATGCTTGAGGGACGCCCCCCCAAGTGTCACCTGTGTTTGGAGACCGGCCACATCAAGAAGAGCTGCCCCAGGGTCCAGAGTAGGATCCTGGAGCGGCTGATATTGGAGCCTCTCCCTGCCTCTTCAATGGAGAGAGAGAAGCAAAGTGAGGAGGGGGAAAAATCCTCCTCCAAAAGAAAGAGAAAGGCGGGGAGCAATGGCGACCCCCAAAGGACCCGAAAGCTGCGGAAGAGGAGAACCCGGTGCGCACAGCTCCGGAACCTCAGCCTCCCGTGGCCCAGGGCCAGAAGAAAATGAAAAAGAAAAAGAGAAACGGAGCTTCGCCGGCGGATTGCTACACGCAGACGGCGGTTCCCGAGTATCCCGGGTCCTCTAAGGCGGGTGTGCCGCCTGAGGGACTATTCGTGGAAGATTTTGTGCTCCTCTTTTTCAAAGGAAAAAAGGTGGAAAGCACCGTGAAAAAAGTGAGAAAGAGAGGACATTGGGAGGTAATCCGGTCCTGTGTGGAAAACCCCGAGTGGCCTTCGCAGTTAGCTGCGGGGGTCGTGGGAAGGGCTGATCTACACAGGATCGTGGCTTCCTGCCCGGCAGACTCCTTCCAGACTATACCACTGGACACCGGCCTGACCAGCGAGTATTGCCTCAATGAGGCAAGAGAAATGGTCGGCCGGGTCACTTAGGCGGTGTAACATCCTTGTAACATGTGGAAGAGGAGGTTCGTTGCCTCCTCAAAAATATGTATTTTGATATCATGTGAACATTTTGTAACATTTTGAAGAGGAGGTTTATTGCCTCCTCTAAAATTTGTAATTTGTAATCATTGTATTAAATGTAATTATTGAACATTGTTTTAGAGAAGCAAAAGTCGGCGGGCGCTTTCTGACTTCTCCCATCACCATCTTCATCCACCACCACCATCATCCATTAATGTCTTTGTCCAGCCCGTAGCTACTCTGTGTGCTGCCCTAGTGGCAAATTATTGAAATAAAGTAGCTTGCTAACCAACCACATGATTCCGGGTTCAGTCAAACTGCGTGGCATCTTTCTGATCCGAAACTCCGTTTTCTAGAAACTCTACCCCCGTCCCCTTCCAAACATTTTGCCTACAGATTTCTTTGTAATCGTAATCTACACCGTTTGAAAGGCATTTGTATAAAATTTCATTAAAAACTACCTATTTTCTAGAAAGTTATGAGGGGGGAAATGTCGGGTCCTGTGAATTTTCCGAAACTCCTCTCACCAACACCTCGGAAAAATTTTCCAACAAATCTTTACATACACTCAATTTACAGGATATAAGCAATTAGGTGATGAAAATTTCATTAAAAAGTATCCATTTTTCTGGAAGTTATGAGGCAACAAAATCCGTAGATTATTAAACTGTAGATATGCCTTTTTTCAATAAAAGTTAACGTTAACGCAGTGCTTTTCAAACTTTTTGCTGGAGCAGAACCCCAAGGAAACATTCCACTGGCTCGAGAAACCCCTGTGCAATAATTTAATAGTCTTATGCACACATAGCTGCACAGGAGAATTAAAAATTACTGCCGATTTTAGCAGTTTTGTAACTTCTTGCGGAACCCCTGGACTGTACTGGCGGAACCCTAAGGTTCCGCGGAATCCTGATTGAAAACCACTGCATTAACGGATTAAAGATGAACGAAGTTAACTTTTCGATTAACGGTGTCCACCTGTGTATGTATACACACACACACACACACACACACACACACACACACACACACACACACACACACACACACACATATATATTTATATAAATGTATTACTTTTTCCAGTCATTGGACTGCGGCTATTTCATAGCACCACCTTGAAGGGTACAGTCGATCAAATTAACCATCGTACTAATTTCTTTTTAAGCCTGGTACTCATTATATCGGTCGTTTTTACCGAACCGCTAAGCTACGGGGACGTAAACAAACCGACACCGGTAGTCAGGTAGGGTGACAAACCCATATACAAAGTCACACTCAGATATATACAGACATGCATGCGCCGATCTCCGTCCAGTTTCCGTCTATCATATCCACCAACAAGACTTTGGTCGACCCGTGGCTATAGTAGAAGACACTCGACCAAGATGCCATGCAGTGGGCTTGAACCTAGAACAATGGGTTGGGACACAAACTTCTTACCACAGACCCACTCTTGCGCTGGTATACTCATACAAACAGTATTATACATTTAAGGCGGAGAGCTGGCAGAAACGTTAGCACGCCGGGCGAAATACTTAGCGGTATTTCGTCTGCGTTACGTTGCGAGTTCAAATTCCGCCGAGGTCGACTTTACCTTTCATCCTTTCGAGGTCGATAAATTAAGTACCAGTTACGCACTGGGGTCGATGTAATCGACTTAATACCTATGTCTGTCCTTGTTTGTCCGCTCTGTGTTTAGCCCCTTGTGGGCAGTAAAGAAATAGGTATTTCGTCTGCCGTTACGTTGTGGGTTCAAATTCCGCCGAGGTCGACTTTACCTTTCATCCTTTCGGGGTCGATAAATTAAGTACCAGTTACGCACTGGGGTCGATGTAATCGACTTAATACCTATGTCTGTCCTTGTTTGTCCCCTCTCTGTTTAGCCCCTTGTGGGTAGAAAAGAAATAAGTATTATACATAATACATAAACCCGAATACGTACCTGCAAGACACACTTACTAATACCAAAGACGGGAATAGAAATAAAGAATTAAATAAACGATTAAATAATAACTAAATAAAAGGCACGGGTACAAGCCGTGTAGTAAACAAACTCACATACACGCACACAAAACACATATACACACAGACGCACACACACACACATACACATACATACACATACATACACGCACAGAGACACAAACGCAAACGCATGCTCAGATAAGAATACATACCACAGAAAGACAGAATGAATTAAACAGAGCAAGAGGAGATCCATGAGTAAAGAGTCGTTGAAGAGGTCGCAGGATGTGTGACGAAAGAGCAAAGGAGACTAAAATAAGCATAACAAGACCAAGCACATAGTGAGTGGGTTTAATTGGCAAAAATACAACCAGCCCCCAAAATAACAATACCTATTTCAACATACGATTTTGCAGAGGGATCTTTCAAAACAAATACATAAGCTTATGCATGTATATATATATATATATATATATGTAGGTATGTGCATATGTGTATGTATATATGCATATTTTTATATATTACTAGCAGTATCGCCCGGCGTTGCTCGGGTTTGTAAGGGAAATAACTATAAAGCATTTTTAGAGAGTTATAGCCAAAAAAATAGAAAAAAAATGCATTAAAAATGGGGAAAAAATTATGGTAAAGTTTTTTTAAAATCGTTGACTCATCGTAGACATTTTTAGAGAGTTACTTCCCTTATATAATAGCGAAAAAATGCATTAAAATGGAAAAAATGATGGTAAATTATTTTTAATATCGTAGACTCATCGTAGACGCGCGCTAATACCCAGAAGGGCTCGATATGAATCACGACTATAAGATACCCGGTTTTGGTTAAACTGCACCGCAAAATGTGGGAGTAGTTAGGAATCTAAATCGTAGGAGACAGACACACAACTTCACTTTTATATATAAAGATTTATATTATTATATGATCGAACGCCACGCATCCTTTTCCAAGTAAGTTTTATCTTAACAATTACGATGCGCACTCTTCTATCTTTACTATCTCTTCTCTGTCTATCTCTCTCCCTCTCTTGTTCTTCATCCTTTCTGGTTTTCTTTCCCACCCTTCCCTATTCTTCTCCTCTCCCCTTCACCGTTCCTTCTCTCTCCCTCCTCTTCCTCGACTCTCTCGTCGCTGACACGTGACGAAAGTGAATCTATCTTTCTGACTACTACCTTCGTAAAAACAACAACGTGCTTATACTGTCTCCTTCATAAGCTCGTCCTCCTAGCGTTCAGAAGGATTTTTCTATCGTCTTGGTTTAACAGCCCTCGACGTTTGTTTTTACTGTTTTGTTCTCACTGTCCTGTTCTTGTTGGCACTTTCACCCTCCGCAAAAAATCCCAAATATTATTTAATTTGCTTTGCGGGAAGGACTGTTTCAACGAAGTCGCGTCTTGTCCTTACCTTCGGAACGCGGACTAGATGAAACATGGACAACTGGAGAAGGAGAATATTCTTTATATTTTATGTCACGTTTCTCTGTTTGTTTTTTCGTTGTTCGAAAAAAAGTTCGTTTCTATGTTTTTGTTTTTATGTTTTCGTTTCTTTTTGTGTTCAACGTTTCTTTGATGTCCTGTACCCATATATGTATGTATACATATATATGTAGGTATGTACATATATGTATGTATATATGCATATATTTATATATATATATATATATAATATATATATATATATTATATATATATATATATATATATATATATATATATATATATATATGTGTGTGTGTGTATGTATGTATGTACGTATGTATGTATGTATGTATGTATATATATAGCGCGCGTAAAGTATTTGAGGACATATTTTGTGGGGGATCATTGCTGCCTTTTTTGCTAACTCTGTAGAATCTTTGTTTCAAAAAATAATAATAGCAGACCCTCAGCTTACTCAAGAAATGAAGAGGCATGCTGTTATTGTGGTTATAAAGGCTGAGCATAGTGATTTAGAAATATCTCGATTTTTAAAACTTGCCAGATCTTTCGGCTACAAAGTTTGTAAGGAGTTAGAGACTGAAGATGGAAACGTATCACCAGTATCAAAGCATAAAAAGCATTCTAAATGCTCTGAAATCATCAGAACACCTGAATTTATCCTACAAGTTCAACAGATCATTGATTACAATCTCAGAAAGTCTATGGGGTCAATTGCAAAAGATCTTCATGTGTCAGAAGAATCAGTCAGAAATGCTGTCCACGAAGACATCATATATAAGTCTTACATGATGAGGGAAGGTCAATTTGTCAGAAAAAGCACACCAGATCTAAAAGGCTCTTAAGCAAACTGAAAAATCCATCAGAAAAAGATTTGATTTGGTTTTTCTCAAACGAGAAAAACTGCGACCAAGATCAAAAAGTTAACAGAAGAAATGACAGATGGTTATGTGCAGACTCTTCTGAAGTTCCAAGTGTTATAACACCAAAGATTCTTGAAAGCTGCCATAGTCAGAGTAATGTCTAAAAGGAACCAGGACCACTGATTCGAGCATGATTTAGATTTCATATAGAAGCAGTTGTTGAAGATGAAGGTGGCTTTATTGAATAACATTATAGAAAGGGAGGTTTATTTTTATCCTCATAGCATTTTTTGATAAACAAAGTTATCTGTTATTATATATCTGTATTTCTATAAACATAAATCTGTCCTCAAATATCTTACGCACCCTATATACATATATACTACAAAATGTGACCGCGTGTGTACCGTTGGCGATTTTTCCCTCCGTCTTCCCTTCCTTAGATCTTTCCTTTTCCAATGTTTCTGACGAAGAGCTCCGCTCGAAACGTTAAATCCTCCTTCATTCTTTCCTTTCCTGAGGGTCCAATAACACTATACTTGTTCCACGTCCTCGCGTTGTTGTGTTTTCTCTGTGTTTCATGTTTGGATTAACTATATATATATTTCCGCTACTGTCTCTCTCGCCTGGCTCTTTCAAAGTAATGGACGTCACTCTTTTTCCTCCGCTCGTCGTCCATAAAAAATTCTGCGTTTGTAATACTTTTTTTCGTTCGGCGTCAACAGCCCTTCTTATCTTGTTTTCCCTGTCCTGTCTTCTACTGTTTACAATTTGCACTGTCGTTACTGTCCTGTTGTTACTATTTTTTACCCCTCTGCGAAAAGATCTCAGAATTTTAATTGATTTGCTTTTCGCAGGAAGGAAAGTTTTCTTGTCGAAGATACGTCTCGCTTTTACCCTTCGAAACGTAGAGTAGATGAAAGCTTTAGTGACTGAAGAAGGGTTTTTTTCTTTGTGTTAATTGTCCTGTATTCTATTTTTTTTATTATATATATATATATATATATATATATATATATATATATATATATATATAATATATTAATAAATAAAATAAACCATATGCATATATATAAACATATATGTACGTACCTACCTCTACATGTACATATACACGCATATATGAGTACAGGACACCAAAAGGACGTCGAACACAATGAGAAACGAAAACATAGACACAAACCAAAGGAACTGGACATATATTTAAAAACAACAAAAAAAAATAGAATACAGGACAATTAACACAAAGAAAAAAACCCCTTCTTCAGTCACTAAAGCTTTCATCTACACTACGTAGGTAGAGATAGGTAGATAGGTAGATAACACAATTATATATGTGTATGTTTGTGAGATAGGTAGATAACACAATTATATATGTGTATGTTTGTGTGTATGTGTATGTGTGTCTGTGTCTGTGTGCCTGTGTGTGTGGATATATGTATGCATGCTTGTACTTATGGGACGCTTGTATTGTAAAGAGGTGAAAAAAAGAATCCAGTACGTGTGTGTGCGTGCGTATGTGGGTGTTGTTTGAATTTACATTTGTCACATTAATTGCTTTTTCTTTCTTTCTTTCTTTCTTTCTTTCCTCAGATTCTGGTTACACTCCACTTAACAAACGTAGCGAGGAAGATTAAAGACTGAAAAATGTATAATCCCAAACAAAGTTAATTTACATGACGAAACTAAATGACTACACACACACACACACACAGACACGTGTGTGTATGCATTTCTGTGTGTATGTGAGTGTATGTGTGTGCGTTCATGCGCGCGCGTGTGTATGTGTGTAGTGTGTAGGTGTACTACAATACGAAGTAATAAAGGCTCGAGAATTTCCCTGCAGAGCACTCAATAAAAACTGAATAATAATTAAAAAAAACAGACCATGTTTCCTTGTATAGCAATAAAATAAACAGCAACTGCAGCAACAGCAGCAACAGAGTGGAGGCGCAATAACCCAGTGGTTAGGGCAGCGGACTCGCGGTCGGAGGATCGCGGTTTCGATTCCCAGACTGGGCGTTGTGTGTGTTAATTGAGCGAAAACACCCTAAAGCTCCACGAGGCTCCGGCAGGGGGTGGGGGTGGCGACCCCTGTTGTATGTACTCTTTCGCTCCAACTTTCTTTCACTCTTTCTTCCTGTTTCTTGTCCCCCGACTTCCTACGCAACCGCTGAGTCTGGATGCGCATTCATCCATCCGTCGATGCTCTCGGTGTCGGGGGTTGACCTGCTTTCTCTTCTGCGGGTCTTACGAATAGCAAAGGACCACGTTTCGGACTTCTCCCACCTTGCGAGCTCTGGGACGAAGACCGCTTCGCTCAACAAACAAACAAACAAGTAGTAGTAGTTGTTGTAGTAGTAGTAGTAGTAGTAGTAAGTAGTAGTAGTAGTAGTAGTGGTGGTGGTGGTGGTGGTGGTGGTAGTAGTAGTAGTAGTGTAGTAGTAGTAGTAGTAGTAGTAGTAGTAAGCAGAATTGTTGCCTTTCAAAATGCCTTACGGTGTTTAGTATCACCTGTGTACATTCTGAATTGTTCTAATCCTGGAGTGAGAAAAAATCAGTCAAATACTGGAATCAAAACAGTCGAGTCGGGATTTCCTAAAAATATTTCTGGTACTTGTGCAGCAATGAACGTCAAAATGCCGCGAAGGACGACTTTGAGGTTCATCTTTTCAAGATCGACAAAATCGATTTCGCTTTCCTCTCAAAATTTTTTTCCCGGGCCGTGTACCAAAATGAGAAAGAATTGATATTATCATTATTGGTCAATAAAATAAAGTAACAGTCAAGTACATTGGTCGATATAATCAATTAATCCCGTCCTCTGAAATTGCTGGCCTTGTGCCAAAATTTGAAACATTAGTATCATTGTTGTTATTATTATCATTATTTTCATTAGCACCTTCTTTCAATTCTGTTTCCATTTTTTGTCGGGCGTCTACATGACACCTGAGTCAGAGAAACGTACTGCATACATTGGTAGATCATTAAAACAAACATTTCATGTGATAGAGAAAAAAGGGAAGACAGAGGGGGAAAAGAAAAGAGAAAAAATAAAGAAGTAAGCAAATAAAATAAAGGGCAAAAAAGGAAAAGAAAATTCACAGCGACAATGCTCTTCTCAATACGTGTGACGTACCAGTTAAGACAATCTTTTGCATTTCCTGCATAGATGGTAAGCCAAACATCATTCTTAAATAATTTTCAGTTTCTTTTTTGATCATTCCAAGTGCTCCTACAATCACTGGTATTATAACTGTCTTGAGATGCCACATCTTTTCGATTTCGATTAGCAAATCTTTATATTTTCTGAGCTTATCAAATTCTTTTGCCGAGAGATTGTGGTCGCAGGGTATGCTCATGTCAATCAATAAACATACTTTATGGCTTTTGTCTTTCACAACAATATCTGGTTTATTTGCCTTCATGGTCCGGTCTGTACTTACTGGGAAGTCCAAAAGAATAGTTACATTGTTACATTTTCTCCCTCAGTTACAGCCTTAGGGTGGTACCTGTACCATTTGTCAGCAGTTTTGATTTTATAATGCCGATACATTATCCAATGTAGATACTGGCCAACTCTGTCATGTCTTGATTTGTACTCTACTGATGCTAAAACCTTACATCCAGATTAGGTGGTCGACTTTTTCTATCTCATCGTTGCAGTATCAGCACTTGGAGTCTACACCATTTTTCATAACATTAACTTGATAGTTATGGGTCAATAAGCTCTGATCTTGGGTAGCCAATATAAGGCCTTCACTCTCTGCCTTTAGCCCTGAGCTCAGTAGCACTGATGGGTGTGCTTCTGGTCTACATCAGCTTGTTTGCTACGGGCCACATATTTGCTATGCAGAGGTTTTTGCTCCAACCTATCAGCCAATTTCTCAAATGCATTTTGTTTTACTGTTGATGTCACTTTCTTTGCAACAACAGTTGATGCACTTCCCTCATACTGTTCAACCTAGGTATTATGCATAAACTCACTTGAAAATTTTTGATCTCCTACATAACAGAATGAAGCTTCTTACGTCTTTCATGGTTTTCAACGAGCTTTAAGCATCCTGTCGTTGGATGTCTCAAGATATTTTGTGGTGGTTTTGTAGGAGATTCCAAATTGGATCAAGCCTCGACCTCTTTGAGCTCTAGATAGGTGAAGACGATCTGCGTCTGCCTTTGGGAGGTGCATCAGTAACTTACGGATTTTCCAGTCAATTTTCTTTATTTCGCTCATATTCCAGTTCAACACATTAAAACCGTAAATAACAACAGGAACTGCTAAGGAACTTATAGCTAACATCTTGTTACGTGCATTTAACTCAGATTTTAGGACTACTCGAACATTCCTGTAACACTTCTCCCTGATCTCTTTCATAATTGCATGCTGAATGCTAGAGCCTTCCTTTATTCCGAGGTATTTGTAAGTTTGCTCCTGTTCGAGTTCTTTTATGACTGTGTCAACACCATTGAATGTGAAGTCTTCAGTTTCCCTTTCTAGAAAGTGGCTTTGACACATTTATCAAAACCAAATTCCATCCCAATGTCATCACTGAATGCTTTCATAGTACATAGTAGTCTTTCAAGCTCATTATCGTCTTTGTCATAGAGTTTAAAATCATCTATATGAAATAGATGACTTATTTTCTCGTCACCAATTTTATATCCATACCCTGTTCTGTTAAGTTCATTTGTAAGAGGTATTAGGGCTATGCAGAAAATTAAAGGTGAAAGTGAGTCACCTTGGAAAATGTCGCAGTTGATCTTAATATTTTTTGTGATCAGAACTCCATTAGGGTGGTATAGTTAGAGATTCGTATTCCACATTGAAATGTTGCGCTTAGGGAAGTTTGAAATCACAAGAGAAATTTTGAAGATATCCAGCGATTTCAAAATCTATAAATGCGTAAGCTGTCGAAGGTCTTTTTATAATCAATCCATGCAGAACTGAGATTTCTATGTATGTTATGACAGTTTTCAAGAGTCATGCGATTGATTAAGAGTTGGTCTTTGTATCCATATGAACCTCGTCGGCACCCTTTTTGTTCACTGGAGAAAATATATTTCTGTTCCATAAATTTGCATGTTTTCTCCACGAGGATGGAGGTTAAAATTTTATACGTGATAGATCGACATGTTATGGGGCCGATAGTTTTGAAGAAATTTAGCTTCATTATTCTTCAGGAGTAGGTAATACCTCTTGCTAACCAATCAGGTTTTTGTAGGATCTCTCACAAATTCATTGAATAACTCGACTAACTTTTCGTGTGTGCACGGGAGCGAGGCGAGCCAGAAATTTGGTATCCTATCATTACTATTATTATTATTATTATTATTATTGTTGAGGTTGTTGTTGTTGTCGCCAGAGCTCCGTAAGTATGTGCTTTGTTTACCTCTAAAAAGATTATGATTGTTACATTTTATTGTGATAACTTGTGACTAAGTTAATTTAGACTATATTGGTCTGATTAAGAGTGTAATATTTTCTTCTTTTTTTCTTTTTTTCTTTTTTTGCCCTGCGGGTCAAAAAATTAACTCGAAAAGAAAATTAATTTTCCTTTCAAAATTTGCAAAATTTAATATGGCGTCGTCGTCGTCGTCGTCTTTGCCTGTGAATCAACAAGAGAGGGAAGATGGGTGGAGATGTAGAACGCGAAATTGTCTTTCGCCGTCACTCGCCCATACTCACTCTAGATATAAATGATAATAGTAGTAGCAGGGTGAATAGCAACAGCAATGAGAGCAACAAGAACATCCACAGTGGAAGTATCAGGAGTAATAAGAATTCGATCAGGGAAGCACGAAATATAACTAACAGCAACCAATTGTAGAAGAAAAATATCACCACTACGATCACCACACAAATCAGTATAATTTCGAACAAAGAAAGAGAATGGTCAAATAGAAATAACGTTTCCTTCGCAAAAGTTACAAATAAGTTTGAAATTATGTCGTTAAAGGATCCGGATGAACATTTAAAGTAAACTGAGCGGATTATAAGACGTGAAGAAAGAAATGCCACACCAAATATCCTTCAGAACCTGCATCCGAAAAGAAAAAGACAAACATGTACAGATGTCAGTCTATGAAAAAAAGACTGGAAAAAGTACCACCAGGCCAAGCTGAGCTCTGCCTGAAAAATATTTGGGAAGATGTCAGCTTTGTCTGTCACGCCCCAAAGTTCACCTACATCAAGGTCATATTCCAGTCGGAATCACTAGCACAAAAACACTCAACAGTCCCATTAAAAACAGAGGAGTTCACTTTAATTCCCATCTATCTGAGACGGAGAGTGATCCGAATAAAAATAAGTAACCTGCCACCAGAAATCGATTTCTGCTGGGTAGTGAAAGCCATGGTGCTAGAAGATCCTAAAAGCTTCCTAGAAATCCAAAAATCCAAAAATGAGAACTGGGTTGGGACAGGGTTGGAAATTCTACTGCAAGTAAAACCAGAAACTGTAGAGAAAATTATTGACCTAATAGAAATCCCTGGAGGTCAGCATCTGCTGGTGGTTGTGGAAGAAAGAAGGCCGCGATATTACTTCTGTGGCGATTCAGGTCACATCAGAATCTATTGCCCAAAGGATTAATGGCTCGGTCATATTACTGGCTCTTGTGCTGCAACGCATTGAGCCAACGCGTTGGAAGCTTCATATAACTCCGCTAATGAGTCATACCCTGCCGTACATCTATCACTATAATCATTGATACACGTTGCTCCAATATCCACCAAAAAAAAATCAAAACTTTTTTAGATTAACTCGATAATTTTGACTTGTTTAACGGGCAAATCTACCACTGTGCTATGTTCGAATTTTTCATGATTTTTTCAAGAAATGGTTTCTTGCTTTTAGAAAATCGTTATAAAAACATGAAAAGACCATTAACTATGAAAGAAATTGGAGCAGAAGGGCGAAAAAGACGCGAGTTGGAGGCAGAAGGATCTAAGAAGTTGAGCAAAGTTTTCATGTCCCGCTTTGTAAAACATGCCGAAAGTTCTTCAACACCTACCAAGAGGTCGCCTGGAGTTCAACCGCGCATTTTATTGTCCAATACTGCTTCGTGTAACAGTCCACCTCAAACCGATGCAGAAGACAATTGTCTTAAGTCTGACAACGGTGAAAGCAAATCTGAAATCAATATGGTCGAAAACGCTAACACTGCACTTGAAGATGTGATCGAACAGCATGACATTGGGCTCCTTAATTTTGACACGAATACCGGGAAGGCGATAGTTCCTGAATATAGGTGGATAGAAATAGTTAATCTAGGCTGGAAATATTTTCAGAATTGGGAAAGACCTTTCTTGCCAACAAATAACTGATCAATGAATAAAAACTGGTTCGAAAGAAAATTGAGAAACGGTCGAGGTGAGGAGATTGTTCACTCATGGCTACTCTATTCCCTTCATAAGAAGTCTGCACTCTGTTTGTGTTGTCTACTTTTTTTCCGATCATATTATCAATCGTCATTAGAGCAGGAAAGCGGATTTTACCAGTGGAAAGCGCCTGAACGAATGTTGGTTCATGAAAACGCTAAGAATCATCGAGATAGTTTCACATAATGGAAAGAAATGGAAAGAAATCTTACTAACAAGTGTTTCATAGACGCTGCTCTTAAGTCACAAATCGACCATGAAAAGCAAAGATGACGTGATGTTTTGACAAGAATTCTACATTGCATGAAATTTCTTGCAACTCAGAATTTGGCTTTGCGAGGTCATAGGGAATCCCTTCTGTGGACTGAAGACTCAAATGTTGGTAATTTTCTTGGTTTGCTCAAGCTTTTGGCCACTTTGATCCCGTCATGAAAGAACACCTTCGCTATGTAGAGAGTCACCCTGGATCGACATCTTACTTTTCACCCGATGTTCAGAATGAATTTATTTACCTCATGGCATCAGCCGTTCGTCATAATCTGCTAAAGAGCATTCGCAGAGCCAAGTATTATGGTCTCATGTTCGACACAACCCCTGATAGAGTCATAGTGATCAGATTCCGCTGGTAGTAAGGTATGTTGAAGTTGACTTCAAAAGAAAGCGCGTTCGGGTGAAAGAAACCTCCTCGGGTTCATTCAGGCGGGCGAAAAGGATGCAGAGAGTTTAGTTGATGTAATTTTGAAGTAGTTGGCCGATGACGACATGTCATTGGAAGAGTGTAGATCCTAGTGCTATGATAATGCAGCTGTGATGACTGGGTACAGAAGCAGGGTCCAGTAGAGAATCAACGAAAAGAACAAATTGGCCCTATTCGTAAATTGTGACAACCATTCGTTAAACTTAATCGGCCTACCCGCAGCTAAACACGAGTTGGTGGTGTCTGTTTTTTTTGTTTTTTTTTTTGGCGCAATCAAAACACTCTAAGTATTCTTTTTTCGTTCAACACACCGCTGGGAAAAATTGAAGGCCATAATGCTTGTGGTTCTTAAGTCGCAATCTGAAACGAGATGGAATGCCCGGTTGGATGCAGTTAAAAACGTAAGAAACTACCTCGATGAAATTCTACAAGTTCTTCAAGACAACGTCGATGATGAAAGCGCGACAACTGAGACACGGTACGACGCTAACTTGCTGTTTAACCGTATACTCCATCATGAATTATTCGCATTGCTTGGTTTCTGGAATAGCGTCCTCATACGGATCGATCGTGTTCAAAAGAGGCTTCAGGATCCGACAATGAATTTCCATGATGCATCTTTCGACTTGAAAGGTCTCTGCGACTATGTTATTGCTTCAAGAGAAGATTTAGTGGCTGATTCACTCGAAGAAGGACTGAGCATTTGCAGAAGGTGGCAAGTTGACGTCAAGCCATGTCGAAGATCTCAACGTGTCATTCACGATGTTTCCATCAATGCTAAGCTGACAGCAAAAAATAACATGCGAAGAACAATGACTGGGGCGAGGTTTTCCCGGCTACACGATCTTGACACCAAATTTGGCTTCGTTTTCGATGTCCAGTTTCTGCGTAATGCAATACATTTGGAAACGTCTACAGCAACGATATCGATGCAACCGAACTTTTCGAAGAAATCCTCGATTGCAGAATGCTACTTGCAGGTCGCGAACACCTCCAAATATCAAATCCTGAGGAGCTTCTCCAATTTATCGTCCAATATGGAGATGAAAGTGTGTTCCCTAACATTCGCGTCGCGATACAGATTCTGTTGACAGTTGCTGTTTCCATTGATGGTTGTGAGAGATCTTTCAGCAAGCTGAACCTGATCATGTCCTTCCTGCGAGCTTCTATGACACAAGGAAGACTCCGTGACCTCGCATTGCTTACCATCGAGCGAGAAATGGAGAACACCAGTTTCGATTGTATCATGGACAACTTTGCGTCGAAGAAAGCTAGAAGTGCACTCCTTTAAAATAGTCAATGCCTACTTTCTGAATAAATAAATTTTATGAATATTTTCTGACTAAATAACTGTTTCGTTTCCTCTTTAAAATGGGTCGGATGGGTTAGGTTTGGAAATTGCGTGGGGCGCGCAAATTTGACCGAGAAGGAAAGGCAGTTTTTCTCTCTGGTGACTATGACGAAAGAGGTTGTATGGTGGATGCGATTGAAAGGGTTGAAGATAGGTACCTTCCTCTTTGGCCAAGGCTTCATTGACTTTTTCAGGTTCCACCTGAAAAGTGAGACTAGAGAGGGAGTCGCTGTCACCCGGTAAGTTTGTCGAAAGGTGGGTGAATGTAGCAAGGTTGGCCCGTGTGAATGAGCCTAACCTAAGTATGTGCCTGTAGGCCGGATGGAGAGAGAAGCCTACCTGAGATGCCTTAGTGTTAGGGGCCCAAACTGGGTAAGGTTGCTTTGGTCACTTCTCGGTATATCTCTCCTTATTTGGGAATTATATATTGATGGGTAATTTTCCTGGTTAATTGTTGCTTTGCTGTTTACACATGGAAGCACTCCGTCGGTTACGACGACGAGGGTTCCGATTGATCCGATCAACGGAACAGCCTGCTCGTGAAATTAACGTGTAAGTGGCTGAGCACTCCACAGACACGTGTACCCTTAACGTAGTTCTCGGGGATATTCAGCGTGACACAGAGAGTGACAAGGCCGGCCCTTTGAAATACAGGTACAACAGAAACAGGAAGTAAGAGTGAGAGAAAGTTGTGGTGAAAGAGTACAGCAGGGATCACCACCATCCCTGTCGGAGCCTCGTGGAGCTTTAGGTGGTTTCGCTCAATAAACACTCACAACGCCCGGTCTGGGAATCGAAACCGCGATCCTACGACCGCGAGCCCGCTGCCCTAACCACTGGGCCATTGCGCCTCCACGCTGTTTACACATAAAACCTCACTGTTCCTCGTCTGTGTATTGTCCATTATGTTTTGTGTTCGGTCGTTGCGACGAATAAAGTATTGTTATTATTATTATCATTATTACTAAGGCGGCGAGCTGGTAGAATCGTTAGCTCGTCGGGAAAAATGCTTAGCGGCATTTCGTCCGTCTTTACGTTCTGAGTTCAAATTCCGTCGAGGTCGACTTTCCCTTTCATCCTTACGGGGTCATAAATTAAGTACCAGTTGCGTATTGGGATCGACCTAATCGACTGCCCCCCTCCCCCGCAAATTTCAGGCCTTGTGCCTATAGTAGAAAGGATTTTTAAAATTTTATTTTGTTAGTCTTGTTTACAGGCGAAACCCTCACAACACACACTCACACACATACACACACACACACATATTCTTTGTTTTGTCATGTGCTGTCCATAATGTTTTTCTTAATGTAAGCCTTCGTGGTTAGTAAAGAAATCATTATTACTACAGTCTGTGATTTACTCTTCTTTAGGCACGAAGAAAGAGGATAATATCTAATGTTCTTGGATAAAAAGCATTCATTAACTGCAAAAACTATATATATATATTTTAGGTCAGATATTCCCTATTGTGGCCGTTCCTCAATTGTTGTTGAATATATATATATACCGGAGTAAACACATAAATGTGAAACAAGGTGGAAAAAAGAGTACTCAAATACCAGTGGTAGAGTAATATGCTTTATTTTAAGCAGCAGAAAATTCAACAAAATCTGTTACTCTGAGTTTCTCGTTGCCGTTCATCAGACAGTTTTTAGGGCCAATCAAACAAGTCCATTTCCTTTTAAAGGTGTAGCGTTTGTAAGAGTCTAGATTGAATTGATATATCGGTTCCATTCTAGCAAAAACTGTCTGATGAACGGCAACGAGAAACTCAGAGTAACAGATTTTGTTGAATTTTCTGCTGCTTAAAATAAAGTATATATATATATATATATATATTATATATATATATATATATATATTCAAACAAAGATTGAAACCGAGACGGCAGTCTCGTTCTAGAAACAAATTTTGTAACTATGACTGATATTGGTATACATTTTAAAGTAAAAACGATACTCAAAAGAAATATAAATAGCCAGGAACGAAAGATCAGTGCAATGATAACGTATGATGCTGCCATTTTGATTTATAGAGTTCGTTTTATTTAATCGATACTGTAAAAGCATATCTTCTTCTTCACCTTGTTTTACTCAATGACACGATTTTAAAATCGTTCAAAGGCAAGAATACTAATGAGAATTTTTAATTTTCCAGGTAATCATATGGGTTTAAGATTTGTTGGGGGGTAAAAGCAGGAGTGTATTATTTTAATATAATTTTTATTCCTAAAAGCATTAACGACGTAAACGAAGTGAAATAGGTTCCATCGCATAGGAATCAAAACTGGGTCATGGATGCAGATTCTGAAGAAAAAAAAGGTTACCGGAGTTCAATCGATTGTTAAAACGTTGAGAATGGTTCGTTCGCTCGATTGTTGAAATTAGATATCTGGATTGTATTAATAGTATCTAGTGATCGAGTAGAAATTTTCAAAAGGAAAAATGTCATTCGAATAACAAAAGATTTATCGCTTGCTTTTGTTTAAAAAAAATAATAATAATAATCATAAATCATAGTTGCCTCGTTTTGATATTCATCTTTTTTATTTTCTATGTAGTTATTTACATTAAATGGCCGATACTTCAAACGAAATTTTAGCTGACTCGCATGAGTGAATTTTTATTAAAATATCCATGATTTTTCTGTCTTTTAAGATAATTTCACTTGTCACTGTCGTCTGCTTTTGTTGTTTTGTTCTCTTCGTTTAAATTAGTTTTTGACATTTCATTCACTGCCGCCCTTCCATTTGTGTTCTTCAAAGTGTTTGACGATAATGAAATGTGGAGCCATCAAGTTTTGTTCATTTTCTTCGTGTCTTTTGTTATTTGCCCCACCCTACCCCATCCTTCGCCGACACCTAAATTCGCCTCCATTACATACGCAACTGATCGTTCTTGTGCATATTTTTTCTTCACAATGAAACAATGAAGGTAATATTGCTCAAATATTTGTAACCAATCTCTCTCATTCACTTTCTCCTTCCCCTGCTCTCGGTCTTTCTCCTTTCCTTTCTATATGTGTGTGTGTGTGTGCGTGTGTGTGTGTGTACACCTTCTTTTCACCCTCTCTCTTTTCTCTCTCTTGCTACCTTTGTCTAAATTTCTGCTCATTAATTTCCTCTCGGGTATATTTTGCCTTCATTGTGAGTTTGACATCTAGGATTATTTATGGAGATTTCTTTAGCTATGTGATGGAATGCATATCTACAATTCTACACCAGATGTAGCAACTGAGTGTACATACCTATACGCATGCATATGTATGTATATATATATATATATATATATATATATATATATATATATATATATATAATTTCACCAATCGAGCGAGCGAATCATTCTCAACGTTTTAACAATCGATTGAACTCTGGTAACCTTTGTATATATAGGAGTGAAGAACAGCTCTTTCAAGAGGTTACACTTTCCGCTTATGATGTTGTGAGCAAGAATGAGATCACCCCGGCGTCGTCGTTTTTCTAGAGAATAAAGGTCGAGCGTCTTCAGCCTTTCTTCTTCAGGTAGAGGTGGTCTACGTCACTGTTTATGTGGCAATTATGTGTGCTTATTAATATTTTCCGGGTTTTCACATCAATGGCTTCAGATCTCATCAAGCGTCCAATCAAGCAGCCCAAATGTTGGTATGAGTTCTGGCACTGCAAACGCATTGTGGGCCACTGTTTTATTGAATGCAGAGAGTTCTGAGGTCCAACTTTTCTTTATTCGACTGTCATATTTTTTTAGTATATGTATGTATGTATGTATGTATGTATGTATGTATGTATGTATGTATGTATGTATGTATGTACACATTATAATGGTGTATGGACAAAGGTTGGAAGTTGTAACTAAATTCATTTATTTAGGAAGTACTTTGATGATGAAATTTCGTATAGAATCAGCAAGGCTAGAAATGCCGTTGTTAGGCTTGACAAGAGTCTCTGGTCACGCCATTGTATATCTTTCCAAATTAAAGTTAGCGTTTATAGCACGTGTGTTCTGTCATCGATGCAATATGGAAATGAGACATGGGTTGTTTATCGTAGGCATTTAAGGCATTTGGAACGATATCATCAATATTGTCTTAGAAACATACTTGGGATAAATTGGAAAATAGCCATCAGTGATGTACAGGCACTCGAGAGAAGTGGTAGCAAGAGTGTAGAATCAATGATTCTGCAAAGTAGTTTGAGGTAGGGTGGACATCTGGTGAGAATGACTGATGAAAGACTTACTAAGCAACTTTTGTATGATGAGCTTGGAAGATGGTAGGAAGCCAGCACATAAAACTGGAAATGAAGTTCAAGGACTGCCTCAGAATTGCTCTGATACAGACAGGTTTCAGATGTTAATTGGGATAGGAAGGCACAAGACCGAAATGGATGAAGGAAAAGAATGCACAGTGGTTCGAAATTCGAAAAGAGAAAAGGAAGCACGGGAAGATCAAGAGAAGGCTTTGAAAAAAATGAACCTGTGGAAAATGGGGTGTTACACATTCATATGTATGTGTTTGCGTATGCCAAACTACTCCCCATTCTTGGCACTATTTGTTAGTGAACAGTACAAACTGTGTGTAAAGTATATAATGTATTACTACGCTGAATGTCGTCGTCCGTGTAACATGTAAAGATAATAAACATGTAAACAATAACAATGGTTTTCATTTGGTTGTCTTTCCCATTAGAACCCAAACTACGCATAACATGGGGAGTGTTGCATTTTGTGTGTGTGTTTTGTGGGGAGGAAATGCTTGAGTCATGGAAGCCTGGTCAGCCGTCAGAGAACTCACAGAAATCAGCCCTTTGTAAATTGTGATAAGACTGTTGTTCACAACAGAACATGTGCAACCTGTGGAAAGGTGTGCCTTTCAGTTGGAGGATTGAAAAGGCATGTCAAAAGAATTCATACTGTGGCACCTGTTCTCCTCTGTCGGCCAGCACACCTGTCCATTATGCAATGGAATGTACAAATCTTTGGCCAGGCTCAAGGGTCATACAAGGGCCTCACATTGCATCATCAGTGACTCATTTCCATGATTCTTTCTAGCAATGGTTTTACTCGTATACGAGGAAGCAGCTACTGTGTGTGTATATATCTATGTACGTATGTATGTATGTATGTATGTATGTATGTATGTATGCATGTATGTATGTATATATGCATGTATGTATGTATGTATGATTGTATGTATGTATGTATAAATGTATGTATGTATGCATGTATGTGGGTATGTATGCATGCATGTATGTATGTATATATGCATGTATGTATGCATGTATGTATTTATGTATGATTGTATGTATGTATGATTGTATGTATGTATGCATGTATGTATGTATGTATGTATGTATGAATGTATGTATGTATATATGCATGCATACATGTATGTATGTATGTATGTAGTATGTATGTATGTATGTATGTATGTATGTATGTGTGTATGTATGTATGTATGTATGTATGTATGTATGTATGCATGCATGCATCTATGTATGTATGTATGTATGTATGTATGTATATATGCATGCATGCATGTATGTATGCATGCATGCATGCATGCATGCATGTATGTATGTATGTATGTATGTATGTATGTATGTATGTGTGTATGTATGGTAGAAGTAAGTATTTATGTGGACGTACTATGCAGTTCATTATGCATCGTTGTAGCTATGCGGTTCCTTGATACAGTCTCTCTGACTTTCTTTCTCATTTGTGCTTTGACCTATTTTGAAATCATACCAGAATCATCGAATAAAGCCATTGATTTTATTCTAGTGATTTAATTTTCCGACTTTAATTTAATTAATTTTCGTTTATGGTATAATGCAGGACCTGAAAAAGAAAAAAACATGCAACATCAGCGATCAAAAACATAACGGATGAAACTTTAATAACAAGAAAGGATTTAAGCCATCATAAAACAAAAGTCGATTAGAAAATAAATGAATGCTCTACTATCAAAATTTGTATTTTAAAACCAGCATTTAGTAGCTCCCAGTAGATGTTTCAAGAAGGATTTTATTCTAATGATTAGGTTGGTGGTCTCACAATCATGCGGCCGTGATTTCATTCCTGAGCAAGATATTTTATTTTGTGTTGCTCCTTCTACTCAGCTGAAATCGAGTACTAGCTCAGTGCAAGTACATCTCTTTCTCACTTCAGCTGTTACATCAAGGTTGTTCGAACGGGCTGAGACAGTATCTATTAAAGTGGCGTGAAAATTTTTAAAAATGTAGAAATTAAAAATGCCTGAGGACTAAAATGTTGCTATCTTTAATTACTAGAAAAATTCTAAATTTTCGCTGAGATCAATTTACGACATTTACTCCCTCAAGCACCCCAAAATCCGAAAATGTGGGGTTTTTGTAAATATTTTACAATAACGGAGTTTGTGGGGTTTTATGTAGTAAATGCCCTCGACTGATCTAAGCGAAAATCTAGCATTTTTCTAGTAATAATATATAGACGCAGGAGTGGCTGTGTGGTAAGTAGCTTGCTAACCAACCACATAGTTGCGGGTTCAGTCCCACTGCGTGGCATCTTGGGCAAGTGTCTTCTGCTATAGCCCCGGGCCGACCAATGCCTTGTGAGTGGATTTGGTAGACGGAAACTGAAAGAAGCCTGTCGTATATATGTATATATATATATATATATATTTATGTGTGTGTGTGTGTTTGTGTGTCTGTGTTTGTCCCCCTAGCATTGCTTGACAACCGATGCTGGTGTGTTTACGTCCCCGTCACTTAGCGGTTCGGCAAAAGAGACCGATAGAATAAGTACTGGGCTTACAAAGAATAAGTCCCGGGGTCGATTTGATCGACTAAAGGCGGTGCTCCAGCATGGCCGCAGTCAAATGACTGAAACAAGTAAAAGAGTAAAGAGTAAAGAAGATTTCAGGCCTCAGGCATTTTCAATTTCCACAATTTTTTTTTAATATTTTCAATCCACCCTAGATTACACAATCTATATAACCGCACACACCCATGTGTTAAGGTGGAGTGAAAACAAAAAAAAATTGTAGAAATTGAAAATGCCTGAGGCCTCAATTCTTGCTATATATTATTACTAGAAAATGCTAAATTTTTGCTTAGATCAGTCAAGAGCATTTACTCCCTCAAATCCCACAAACTCCGCTATTGTAAAAAAAATATTACCGCCTTAGTTTCCCAAATTACCGACACCATTGTGAAGAAATACACATAGCATCTTCGTATATCCACCTGACCATCACGCCTTGCTCCAGACAGCATCTAGCAAGAGTGATGTGTATGGTCTTTCACTTTCTGAAGAAGAGAACGGTTCCGTTTCTCAGAAGTTACACTTGTTGCCAATACTCATTGTGCAAGGGTTTTAATATGCCGTGGTTGATGATACATTATCATACAGTGAGAATGTGATGTTAAACCGCCATGTGAAAGTTCCTTTATTGGCCCTTTCGGAAAGCTAAAGCCAAGAGAGAAGCGCAAAGAAGAAATTTACCCCAAAGCTGGCCTCTGCGGGATTTGAAATAAGAGTACTGACAGCTGGAACGAATACTATTTTAATCAGAGATGAAGGGACTGTGCCCTTGACTTTTTTTAGGGTCCCTGGAGCTGACAGGAGGAAGGTAGGTAGTTATCCTTAAATCAGAGAGGCCTGGTCGGAATTTTTGAAATCGACTGGACTCTACTTAGAGCATCCAAGGACCAGGTAAAAATGTTAAACTAGGCAATGGATTAAGGCCGAGACCCAAAACCTCAGAACTCAAAAAGTTAGAACAAAAAGTTAAGTATCTTATTCAGACGCTCTAACATTTCTGCCAATTCATTGTCCTGTGTTGTTATTTTATTTTGTCAACTCCGGAAGGATAAAAAGCAAAGTTTAACCTCAGTGAGATTTGAACTCAAAGACTAAAGAGCTGGAATAAGTACTTCGAATCAATTTGTCCTACACCGGAACGACTCCGCCAACGATTGTTTGTAGTCTCACGGCTTAAATCGTTCATTTTCGTCTTGATTCCCATCTGAGATTTTTAAAACTTCATCAGCAGACAATTTTTCACCCACGGGTGAAGGATACCTCACGCCATACACAGAGACTCCCTCATATATGATAGCTTACATGAAGATAATTCATTAATATATATAGATCGAGCAGCATCATGGGAACATTCTCGTACACTTCTTGATTGTAGACAGATATAAAAACTATTTGCAAGTTCAAGTGTGCACATATCTGTGTAAAATATATACGTGTTTGTGTCAGTGTTTTTGTATGTGTATGTATGTAAGTGTAGCTGTATATATTCTCTTTTATTTTAAACCCCAATTAGTCTAAATAGAGCAAATATATGCATACATCACGCACACATATACATAACACGGAATTGAAGTCTTCGGAATTTACGCGCACTAAAGTTATGCCGTTTCTAGTCGACATGGCTGATGAGAGATGTTCCATATTTATTGTCTAATTCCGTTTATTTTTTATTTTCATGTATCACTTCGATTTTTTATTACATACACACGCGCACACACACACACACGCACACACACACACGCACACATACACAAATACACACATACACACACACAGTGTATAGCTTTGAAACAAAACACTGTCAACACATCAGTAATTTATAAGTTAGGTTTGGCACATTATTTTTACCGGCAACCTTCCTCCTTATCTCTCTTAGCATGTCACGTACAGCTATTATATATGACACGGGAGGAGGAGGAGGAGGAGGAGGAAGAAGAAGAAGAAGAAGAAGAAGAGGAGGAAGAGGAGGAAGAGGAAGAGGAGGAAGAGGAAGAGGAGGAAGAGGAAGAGGAGGAAGAAGAAGAAGAAGAAGAAGAAGAAGAAGAGGAAGAGGAAGAGGAAGAGGAAGAAGAGGAGGAAGAGGAAGAGGAAGAGGAAGAGGAGGAAGAAGAAGAGAAGAAGAAGAAGAAGAGAAGAGGAAGAGGAAGAGGAAGAAGAGGAGGAAGAGGAAGAGGAAGAGGAAGAGGAGGAAGAAGAAGAAGAAGAAGAAGAAGAAGATGAAGAAGAAGAAGAGGAAGAGGAAGAGGAAGAGGAAGAAGAGGAGGAGGAGGAAGAGGAGGAAGAAGAAGAAGAAGAAGAAGAAGAAGAAGAAGAGGAAGAGGAAGAGGAGGAAGAAGAAGAAGAAGAAGAAGAAGAGGAAGAGGAAGAAAAAGAAGCAGAAGAGGAGGAGAAGGAGGAGGAGGAAGAGGAAGAAGAGGAGGAGGAGGAGGAGGAGGATGACGAGGAGAAAGAGGAGGAAGAGGAGGATGACGAGGAAGAAGAAGAAGAAGAGGAGGCAGAAGAGGAGGAAGAGGAGGAGGAAAAGGAGGAGGAAGAGGAGGAAGAAGAGGAGGAAGAAGAGGAGGAAGAGGAGGAGGAAGAGGAGGAAGAAGAGGAGGAAGAAGAGGAGGAAGAAGAGGAGGAAAAGGAGGAGGAAGAGGAGGAGGAAGAGGAGGAGGAGGAGAGGGACAACAGTGCAGCAAGTAGGAAATAGAATGTAAAAAAATAAAAATAAAGAAAATATGCAAGCAGTAAATACTCTTCTGTTAATAATTTCATTCATCTCACGAATGCATTATAGAAATTTATATATAGCCACAGTGGTTGAGTGTAACGCTGGAGTTTTGATATAGCTATCCTTCCTTCATAGAAAAGGAATCGAGTACGGATTTGAGAGGAGGTGAGGGAGCAAAATGTAAAAATACATTTTATCTTTGGATAAAAAAATTCTTTCGTAATTTCCGTAGTATGGAATATAAGATTACCCAAAAAAATGAAGAGAGGAAAAAACACCCTTTTCCCTTAGATAAAGGGCTTCAAAGGATAGCTATTTTAAATCTCCGCCATTATAATTTTGCTTTATTGAACCCGGAAGGATAAAAGACAAATTTGACCTTGGCGTGATTTGAACTCAGAACTTAAAAGAGTCGTTACTAAATAGAGGAAGACATTTTGTCCGACGCTTTTAATGATTCTGCCAATTCTAAGAAGACAGAGGAGAAAGAATGTAGGAAAGGATGTGGAGTATGTATGGTGACCGAGTAAAATTATATCTCTTGATGGTTTAAAATAAAAAGACAATGCAATGAAATATGATAAACCAGTCAATGAGAAGCGACACTTGATATTATTACAGCAATGGCGACGATATATAAATAAGCGAACCTGTGGTGCTTAATATTACATATGAAGCAAAATAGGGAAAAAGAAAAACTAAACGAAACTATATTGATTCATAAATTATGATGAAAATAATGACTTGTAGCAGGAAAAAACGACATGAGTAATAATAATAATTCCAACGGAAACGAACAAGACACGGAATTGTTCTAATAAATATTGTAATAATGTACAAAACATACACGCAACACAGCACGTTGTCTGACTAATAATCTTTAACTTTCACGATAGTGTCTCTTGAAAACATTGTGAGGTCGCAAGGTGGGGCACTATAGGGACCACTAGATGTTTAGGAAGCAGCTGTGGTTTTTCTTAGAAATAAGATATTTCCCCAGATACAATACGTGCATTGGATCTTTTCGGTTTGAACGGCAGTTTTTTCTAGCGGTGTCATATGAAATAGTCACCCATAATTATGACCCTAGTATCGATCTATTGCATTTCAATCTGTTTTAGGGTTAGGGTCAGTTAGGGTTAGGGTTAGGGTTAGGGGTGGGGGAAGGGTATCTTTTTTTCTTCACAAATGTAAATAAACCCAATCTGTTTCTTAAACGAGGGACATATTCATACGGCACAGAATGTCTTTTACCTCAATGGACGTCATCGATTGGTTGAAATTGCAGAAATTGAAGAAAAAAACAACAAATATCTTACAAACTATAGAATTTTCTTAATAAAGCCAAGAGAAAAAATGTTTTATAAACACATTCTACCAGTATACGAAGTTTAAAAGTGTTTAGTTACGTGGAAATTACAGGATGTTGTCTCAGTTTTAGACGCAGCAGATGATTTTAGCTCAAAAGAGAGCATAGGATTGGTTAAAATTCGAAAAATTAAACTACGTTAAACAAACAAATTACAATTTTCTCAAGAAAGCCAAGAGAAAAAAATGTTTTATTTTGACACATTCTACCAGTATACGAAGTTTTTAAAGTGTTTGGTTAACTAGAAATTGTCTGTCGTTCAAAAGGAAAAGATCCGAGAGGAGTTAGTCGATTACTTGATAACAGTATTCAACTGGTACCTATTTTCATCGACACCGAATGGATGAAATACTAAGTTGAACTCAGCGGTATTTGAACCCAGTAATATTGAAGAAATATTAAGCTGTTAATTACGATACTGCAAGCTTGCTGCCTTAATTAATAGAGAGAAAGCACTCCGTCGGTTACGACGACGAGGGTTCCGGTTGATCCGATCAACGGAACAGCCTGCTCGTGAAGTTAACGTGTAAGTGGCTGAGCACTCCACAGACACGTGTACCTTAACGTAGTTCTCGGGGATATCAGCGTGACACAGAGAGGACAAGGCCGGCCCTTTGAAATACAGGTTACACAGAAACAGGAAGTAGAGTGAGAGAAAGGTTGTGGTGAAAGAGTACAGCAGGATCACCACCATCCCCTGCCGGAGCCTCGTGGAGCTTTAGGTGTTTCGCTCAATAAACACTCACAACGCCCGGTCTGGGAATCGAAACCGCGATCCTACGACCGCGAGTCCGCTGCCCTAACCACTGGGCCATTGCCCCTCCACCTTAATTAATAACAGGAATAAATAACTATGAATTGTTGCAACGATGATTGAATGAGAAAATGCATTGGAGAAATGAATTAATTAGCGAAGAACAATTAATTAATTATTACGATGGCTATTTATTTAATATGAATTGTAATGTCATTACAATAGATAAGATTAGCAACTGCGGTAATTTGCTTGTGTACACATGTTATTCGTTGCAGTAAAGTATATTCTGTCGATCCATGGTTCAGTTTATGTGAGAGTAGTTTCTCTGCGACTGCTACGAAGAAAGACATAGTAATAGTTGTTTAATAATCAGAGAGAGAGGGGGAGAGAGAGAGAATTCTATTCTCTAGGAATCAGAATCGCACTCACCAAAGAAATGAACTTAACATTTGTCCGTATGGATCTTTTCGGTTTGAACGGCAGTTTTTAACATAATTACTAGGTAACTAAAAAATGTTAAACTTCGTATACAGGTAGAATGTATTTATAAAACATCTTTTTCTCTTGGCTTTACTGACAAAATTCTATAGTTTGTAAGATATTTGTTGTTTTTTTCTTCAATTTCTGCAATTTCAACCAATCACTGACGTGTATTGAGGTAAAAAAGACATTCTGTGCCGCATGAATATGTCCCTCGTTTAAGAAACAGCTTGGGTTTATTTACATTTGTGAAGAAAAAAAAGATACCCTTCCCCACCCCACCCCTAACCCTAACCCTAACTGACCCTAACCCTAAAACAGATTGAAATGCAATAGATCGATACTAGGGTCATAATTATGGGTGACAATTTCATATGACACCGCTAGAAAAAACTGCCGTTCGAACCGAAAAGATCCGTCCGTATATTTATGTTTGGTGATTAAAGTAGGTCAACCGAGAACAATGGAATTTCTCCAGAATTATCTGTCTTGATCCTTGAATACCCCAAAAATGGTCCAAGAAGGCAACTCATTCTCATTAATTCTATAGTTTGTAAGATATTTCGTCTGAAAATCCGAGCATTTCGGCAATTTTAACCAATCGATTACCTCCATTCAACTAAAATCATTTGCTGCGTCTAAAACTGAGACAACATCCTGTAACTAACCCTAAACCTCCCCCCTAACCCTAACCCTAACCCTATTTTTTTTTTCTTAATTGTTAAATTAATTTAATTCTATTGTTTTTTTTTACACGCGTAACAATTAAATTAATTTAACAATTAAGAAAAAAAAATTTAGGGTTAGGGGGAGGTTTAGGGTTAGTTACCGGAAATTTGTTTGAGAATTAATAGCAATGTGGATTCGATTTCGAATCCCAGCTTTAGCTATTCTGTAGCTAGTCGCTACAAAGCTACAAAACAAGGTAGATGTATCATTCAAAGCAGTGCTGTAGTGAGGGTTGCCAGTGGCCGAAGCAAAGTAAGTATAGCAGGCAGGGCACCCATTTTTTTTTTGTTTATTTATTATTACTACTGTTTTAGGAACTTTGTTTCCAGGGAAACCGCCCTCGTGGTCTCATTCACGCACTGATTCAAATACTGTTATGTGTAGTTTGGGTTCTAATGGGATAGACAACCAAATGAAAACCATTGTTATTGTTACGTGTGTAGTGATCCTATATAACGGTGCGCGCTCGCACACCGTCCATTTCTGTTTCGTGCGTGCGGGGTTGGTGCTTTCACCACCGGAAGAAGGACCATTTGCCTATGTGGCAGTTTAGCCGCGAGGCAAGGGGAGCGTAGGACGTTGACCACCAGCGTCCAGTAGGCAGTGACTTGAGACACAGCTATCGAAGGTACAGGACGTGTATTCTCTCTCTCTGTCCGGATTTGATATAGCAGCAGCCTTTAGCCGAAGACTTTTAACCAGGATTTGTTGCAGACATCATCTTCTTCCTACGGACGCCATTTTGACCCCACGTTCTGTTTTAGCGGCTGAACACTGTAAAATCTACATGCGTAAGTTCAGCCTTGCACGCCCAATACCAAACGGAACCAGATGTATCACTTATTTGTTACTGTCATAAGAGAATAAAGTAGATATATATTTTTTACGTTTGCGTCTTGTTGTTTCTGACTGGTAGAATCTGGATATTAAGCAACGGAAAGTGATTGCACCAACTGCACCCAAAAAGTGCAGAGAAGATATTCACTCCCGTTACACGTGTTTATTTACTATTCATGATACACGGTCACGACATTCAGCGTAGTGATACATAATATACTTTACACACAGTTGTACTGTTCACTAACAAAATAGTGCCAAGAGTGGGGATGTAGTTTGGCATACGTAAACACATAGATATGAATGTGTAACAAATACAATTCTACATCCTCTCCCCAAAATACAATAGTTCACACACTTTGGTGTCCCTTGCAGTGCAGTAGAATTTTGCACGATAACAATTCCATTAGTGTCACAAGAACAGCAGTAATTTACCTGTAATGAAAAACATTACAAGAAGCTATAAACGGCAGGGAAAAAAATGTTTAGTTTTTCAGAATAGGATTAAAATACGAAAATACCAAAATCTCTTCTCTCTATATATAAACGGCAGTTTGTCTGTCTGTGTGTCTGGGTGTCTGTCAGGTTGTACCCTCACCCTGACCACGGCTTTCAACCGATTCTGATGAAACTTGATACACACATAGCCCAATGTCATAATTCAAAACTAACGCAGCGAAAATTTTGAGAAGTTCCCCCAGTTCTGAGAAAATTGGATAAATTCGACATGGGGTTGAGAATCTAAGCTTTTTATTTGCAACACATTTTCTGTTGTAGTTTTCGCAACTTGCAATCGATTTTGACCAAACTCATGGTGAAGCTTAATGTTACCCTAAGAAACTTAATTCTGATGTTAGTTTTCCATGCAATACCTTACCATCAGAAAAAAATCGATAAAATCATACCATTTTGGGAGATCGCGTTCAAATTCAAGATGACATATTTTCGACAATATCTTTCACAAATTGGCAGGAATTTTTTTAAAATTCACAGCGAGCATCATGTCTGCTCCAGGGGCTCTTACATACCCGCGCAATGCCGGGCTATGCTGCTAGTACAAATTACATTTAAGTCCCAATAAAAAAAAAACGTTGCAGCGGGCCGATCATGAGCACTTTCACAAACTCTGAACTGCATCGACTCTCCTGAAAGCTAGTTAAACTTCATCTACGACATACAGACACGTATTCAGAAAAGATTCATTCAGCAACCTTCTGCCCTTCACCTTCAAATCTTTCGGAAGTTTTACTGGGGGACAGCATTGGTTTCTCTTCCCTTCATGTAAAGGAGATAGTTCTCAGTTTTTTTAAACCACCTCTACACCACCTCTTTCAACATTACTACACCACCTCTTTCAACATTACTGCCAGAGAGATGAAAATTGCCAGCCCTTCTTTTGACAAGGAAATGGGCAAGAAGCTCTTCACGGTGGATACAGCTAATATATATTTCACGCAATTACAACTGCTCGATGTAACTCTAAGAATCAACAATGTCACGATACTGAACGAGTGCACCGCAGAATGGTATCGTTGCTCTACGTATATCTCATGCACCCCCCATTTGACATTACAATTGCAGTATATTCAAAGCCACAGTCGAACCAATTCTACTATATGGCTCAGAAACCTGGACGGTAATCAAAGAAGCTTGAGAGGCGGTTGGATGGAACCTACACTCGCCTCCTTATGAGAGCTCAAAATCTCTCGTGGAAGCGCCATCCAACCAAAATGCAAATATATGGGAAATTACCACCTGTGTATTCTCTTGTGAAAGGTAGGAGAGTCCAGTTTGCTGGACATTGTTGTAGAGCTGAAAAAGAAGTAATTTCTACTCTTCTCCTCTGGAAGCCATCTACTCGCAATACCAGAGGGCGCACACTCTCCTACCCTGATGTAATCTCCAGGGATACAGGCATCCAGCAACAGGACCTCCGTAATGCTATGATGGACCGTGAAGTCTGGCGTAACATAGTAAATTCCATTGTCTCGACCACGGCCGAACAATGATGATGATGATGCAGTATCTGATGATCGTACATGAATAACTTTCAGTACTTGGTTCGCATTAGGCTCTTTTTTTTTTTTGGTAAGTTTCCGCAGTTTCGGTCAAAGCTCTTCGGAGGAAAAACAAAGATACGACATATCCTTTCGGATTGAAAGACAGAACAATGTAGAAGATACAAGAAGTGACAGCGTTGACTGCTTGCTAAGTTGCACAAGTTTTGAGGGAAGCAATCGAAGAAAGAAGGTGGGTGGAGAAAGAATAAGAGTATTTCTGTTGGGTGAGGTGGAGAGAGGAAATAAGTGTGGTGGAAGTACTCCGTCGGTTACGACGACGAGGGTTCCGGTTGATCCGAATCAACGGAACAGCCTGCTCGTGAAATTAACGTGTAAGTGGCTGAACACTCCACAGACACGTGCACCCTTAACGTAGTTCTCGGGGATATTCAGCGTGACACAGAGAGTGACAAGGCCGGCCCTTTGAAATACAGGTATAACAGAAACAGGAAGTAAGAGTGAGAGAAAGTTGTGGTGAAAGAGTACAGCAGGGATCACCACAATCCCTGCCGGAGCCTCGTGGAGCTTTAGGTAAATAAGTGTAGTGAGGAAGGGAAAGCAGGAAGGAATGATTAGTAAAAAGCAGGGAGGAGTTTCAGTTGTCAGTGACGAAGATTAAGACGAAGATTGAGATGAGATGCGTCAGTTCACATATAAACAGGCGGATGGTTAGGAACCAGACGAAAGCAGCCTACAAAGCAAGTTGGGAGATCACAAGTAACTGAAAAGGTTGCAAACACCAACGAAAGAACTTTGACGAACAAACAAACAGACTGATTGTTTAACCAGCACGTTAACTAACAACTCGATTTGTTAGTTGAGTAGATACTTAACCAATTGACTCATAATAATAAAGAAGAGGAATCAAACCTGTGCGTGTATTATCATTGGCGTAATGATTCTCCTGAGACACAGCAAAAAAGGTTACAAACAAATTGAAAGAACAAACACTGCATACACAACTACACAAACACACTCAGGCATAAGGCGGCGAGCTGGCAGAAACGTTAGCACGCCGGGCGAAATGCGTAGCCGTATTTCGTCTGCCGTTACGTTCTGAGTTCAAATTCCGCCGAGGTCGACTTTGCCTTTCATCCTTTCGGGGTCGATTAAATAAGTACCAGTTACGCACTGAGGGCGATATAATCGACTTAATCCGTTTGTCTGTCCTTGTTTGTCCTCTCTGCGTTTAGCCCCTTGTGGGTAGTAAAGAAATAAAGAAAAAATACACTCAGGTATATGCAGAATACAGAGACACGGACACACACATGTATATTCGTAGGGTTGCACATGCACACGGACAAGGGAAGGCACATTCACTACAAGTGCTATAACATTAGAATGTGTCCACCCGCCATGGGCGGCGTATTAGCTTCATTCGTTTGATCGCCGAAAAGAACTCTTCTGTTCTGACTTCTTGTCATGAAGTGCAGATCATGCGGATATTAGCTTT